>NC_089536.1:25562585-26162585 GCF_963924715.1 Thunnus thynnus
CAAAATGTGATTTAAAAGTTTATCTGAAGCTAAAATGAAGGCTTCAGCTCCTAATGGGTCAAATTAAGTAGATATCTTTCAATGTTACAGTCTTTTTAGTGGCAAAGTTTTTCTTTTTGTTACTATACTTCCTCCACAGCTCAACAGGAAAACACTGTCTGAGGAAACACAAAGAGGTAATTTGATAATAAAAAGACTGTAAATGTGGCAGATATCCACTTGATATGACTAACTCAGACTGATGAAGCCTCATGTAAGCTTCACATCAACTTTTAAATGACTGTGTGGACTATTTTGGCCTCCATCATTTACATTATAAGCACGTTTGAAGGGGATCTTTTAATAGCAAGTATGAACAGGAAGAATGATTACAGCGAGGAAAACCTCCTTCAATGTTCATATAGACACCTGATTGTTGTTTAAGACACACTTGAAAAATTGTGAACCTGTCCATTAAGCAAGTTGAAGAAAGGCTCAATAATCTTTTTCCAGTAACACAAATCTAGCAAATGATTTGCAGTGCAAAACCTTTTGCACCATCAAATATCTGATTATGCTAATCTAACCTATGTCATTTGGTCATTTAGTTTAACTTTACTGGCAGCATTTTGTATTTTGACATATACTGTGTTATTTTTGTGAAATTTTCCATATTGAGGGGTAAAGGTGTAATTTGGAATATTCCCTCTTTTATTCTTTAATTGAAACAGGTCATATATTACTAAGCTAATGTTCGCAGTTAGTTCTATTAGCTACAGTGCACAACAGTTATACCTGGCAGAAAATTGTTGTTAAAGGATAATTTTGGACCTGCCTTATTTCTCATAAATGTGGCCTTTGTGGATTTGTGGAAATGAGGGCTCGCTCAAAATGACGTATGTTGGGGCAAGCTGCACAAGCTTTGGAGCCATGGAGAACATTCCCATTCCCCAAAGAAATCATTGAAAAGTCACTGTTGTTCTCCAGTAGTTCTGCCACAGCATTAAAGCTCTATATGTAATGTTTGAACAGAGTCAATATGGACCATTCCCATAACAGTCACCTATGTTTGATAGCCAAAAAGCTTCACCTATCTGTCAAAATCACTTTGACAGACAGACAAAGCTAGCAATTTTTCAGATTCCATGTCTAAAGGTTACGTTCAATGTTGCATATACCAAATAATATGTCCACAGCGTAAGGGGTCAGTAAAATAATCTATTATTTAACACAATTTATTATTTTTACTATTTAAAACAATTTCGGTAAACGTTAAGACAGAAAAACAGACAGAGGGCCCAGGAAAAAAGCCTTTTAATGACCTCCTAGTCATAATCTGTATCCTTCTGATTTCCATATTACAAAGTTAATCCTAACCCTGACCGATAAAAGATTTGATCAAAGTATTCTAGTCCTAGAGGTAATGGGTTCAGTTGTGACTAAAGACAAACATCTGTAGTTTTAGTTGGCATGTTCTGGTGTTTTTAGTAAGTTCAGCACTTGACAAGCCGAAGTGAGGTGCAGTTAAGAATTTCCGCTGGGTCAGGAGTCACCAGATCAACCCTGAACCCTTCAGCCAGAGACACCTTCAGCAGCTCCTCCACAAAACCCTGCATGTCGGTGATTTCACATTGGCTTCGGTGCGCGTTCATGATGTCATCTGACTGCGTGACTTCAGGGTTAAAGACGGTTAGACCTCTATAGCGCTGCTTGTCGTATTGGTCCTGCGGGAGTTCGTCGGGCCTCGGCACCCACTCCAGTTTCAGCCTGTTCTGCCTGGGGTTGCATGGATGAGGGCTGGTGTTACCCTGGGATGTTCTGTAGGAGAAGTGCTCACAGAGCAGAGCTAGGAAGGCTCTCCAGGTACAAAAGAGGTCGACCGTGAAGGCTCGCACAGAGCATGTACGAAGCTCATAGTTTTCTGGCCCATGCCGCAAGTTAAAGTGGAGAACACGGACCTGGAATGAGAGTAGAGTATGCTGACTGCACATTCTCCAGTGTACACAAACAAAGAACCTGTCTTTCCATGTCTCTGAATGTGTGAACAGATGCACAAACACAACCTCTGCACATTTTCTGTATATACAGTAAACATAAGCTCAAACATTTTGTTAAGGCCAGTATTTTTAGAATTTCAATATTCTGAATCTACTAACATTGAAAGCAAGGCTGATGTAATACCAAAATATTCTTCAGTCTTTTTGTGTTGAATCCAACTGAAATTTCAGTTCAGTTTGAGTTCTTCCTAGTCTCATGAGCATGGCCAGATTAAGCTGCTCCTGGGCTAAAATTTGCTGATGGTCCCAACACCTTTATTTAGGAATATGTACCATATGTCCCTCTATACAAGACAGGGCCACAAAATGCCTAATACTGCAACGCCCACCGTAGCTGGTATTGTACTTTACCAGTTCAAATTCTTTAACAAATGCACAATTAATTAAATTACCAAAAACCAATAAGCACACACTGAATCTGGGGCTTTTGGGTTCTGGGGACCCTGGGTCTGCTTACCCATTTGGTAATCCAGCCTTGCTCACAAGGCCAGACACTTAATATCAAGTAAACTTCATCCATTTAGCTAAGTTCAGAGCCTCCAGATCTCTGCTTGGCTGTCACTTTTTTGTTTTAGTTTTGGAATGTGAGAAATTATTTAAAGTCCAACTGAAATCACAATTAGTCATCTAGTCATTTGCCATCAAAAATAATGTAAAAGTGATTTTTTTCATTATGAAATGAAGGGAAAAAAAAGTCTTTGGGGAAATAAAAGTAATGTGTCTTTTCTCTCTCAGCCTTTAGCGGGGTGTGTCGGTGTGACTGACAGCCGCTGGCAGGCTCTGCACCAGCAGGGAAACAGTGAGAGTCTACAAAGTGAAAGTCTACAAATTTGCGCTGCAGGTACCAGCCATGAGCATAACACATGACATACATGACAGTGTGTTGTTAGCAGTGGTAATGAAGAGTAAGAATCACAGCAGCATTGAGACTGGACCAAAGTGACATTTGCAGGTGCATTTTAAGCCATTTAATGTGCTGCAACTGACTAGCTAATTAGCTATGCAAACTGACATTAGAGCAGAGCACTTTTCCCCAGTCGATGTTTGTTGGTCATTGGATAATTTGATTGACTTGATTAAAACAGAAGCCAATAAAAAAGGACCACATTAATTTGACAACATATTTTACAATTAAGCATGGCTTGCATTCAAATTAATTTGAATGAATTACTTGTTAGTTTGTGTCCCTAGTCCACAATAACACTCAGAAAAACATCTTATAAATAACTTCTGATGGGTGAGATGGATACATTATTTTATGTCAGGCATAATTCTATACCACAACATCAACATATATCTTGACAAAGTCAATTTTCTGGAAATTTAATTGAGAAACCCATTATAGATTACATAACCTGATGAATTTTTCTGGCATCTCAAGGTATATTCTACATGAGTGTACCAGTTTTTAATCAGTTTGCCGGGAAAAAGTCTGACTAAACAAATGATACAGAGCTAGGCCTGCCTAGCCATTACTAAATTAAAACTCTAACATTGATTCATTGTCAGACTGACATGTTGTTCTAACTATAATACACATACCTTGGAGTCAACGTTAAGGATAAGCATGGCTCCTAGTGGTCCTCCTCTACAGCTGAGTGGCACTGACGCTTCACAGCGGCGGATCTCCTCCAGCAGGGGGCGTATCTGGAAGAAATCTGCCTCTCTCCTCAGCAGGGCGAGCTCTGAAAATCCATCCGGTAAGTCCAGGGAGCTGGAGCGCAGGTAATTCAGAATGTACCTGAACACTTTACCATCTCGGTCTATGAAAACATTTCCTTGGTTATCCCTGAGCACAGGGATTTGTCCGGTGAACATGGCGCCTAGCATCGAGTCACGGCAGCGTGTCAGAGTGTCCAAGGTTGTAGTGTAAATTTCCCCACCGACATTCAATGACACCGGGTCCTGGAGAGAGTTCCTGTTGCTGTTATCGTCTGGCGAGTTGAGGTTCAGCATCTCGGAGGCGAAGGGAAGGCAAAGCTGTGGTTTTTATGATCCTGCGAATCCCTCTCTGGGAGGACAAGGATCCCTCTGCGCTGGTCACGAATGCTGAGGACTGATGGATGTGGAAGTTACAAGTGTTTCTTTTGTTTCAAAGAAAGTCTTGTTTCCTTTGACGGTCACCAAGCCACGGTAGTAGCCAGGATACGGCCTAGTTAGGAGAGATGCGAGGAAATCTGCCAAGTCTGTTTCCAAAGCTGAAGATTTATAAAAGTGCCGTTTCAAACCTATAAAAGCCTGCTGCTCTTTTCCTTCTCAATGTTATTTCAAAGCAACCTTTTAAAATGCAGGTGTTTTCCCGTGATGTTCTGTGGTTAAATTTACATCTTTGTTGATGTTTCTCCTGTAGGATTCTGAGTGGTGCAGCCAGTCCACAGAAGGCCTACAGCATGACTGTTAAAGCAGAAAGGCAACAGGGCCACAGTGACCAGACCAGCATGCTAATAACTGGACACTTCTGGCTCTGTCTCCACGAAGCTCGCTTTTATTCTCGGCTCATACCCCCTGATCTCTCACTCACATACACACACACACACTCACACACACTGGAGCTGTCTGAGCAAGACACGGGGGACTGGGCAATTTGTCTGAAATGCCCCCCCTTAAAGTGACAGCCAGAACACTGAAAAGTTCTTTTTATCCCCCGTGAACAAATGAACAATGTCCTCAGACACTTCTCATTTCAAATACCCTTCGGAATTTAAAGACTTTCAAGAAAACAAAAATCTGAAAACAGAAAAAGTAAAATTTCCCCAACATAGCAAAAGCAAAACGGATGGTGTTTCACCTGCTGTGTTATATTGCAGGATGAAAGTAGTTCAGCAACAACAAACATAACCTCGATATTAGAAAGCAGCCACCTGGTGTGTTAATGCTGCATCCACACCAATCTGCACACAGTCAATTTAAAATTAGAAACCTAAAACATCTGGTGACTGTCGGATGCAATATGTGGAGTCATGAGAGTGCAACTGAATAATGTCCAAAGAAGATAGATGATTACAGTAGATACTATATTATCCTGTCACTGTCTGACAGCACTGGTGAACATTACAGTCCGGAACCCATGTTTATCAAACATCTTAGAGCAGGATATCTGTCCTAACTGGCCCAAAAATCCTCAGTGATGCATATTTGGTCCTATGTTTAGGCAAATGAGTAAGAACATTTTATCAACTTTCTTTTACTCCCATCTCTGCAAATATGTCTGTTTCCAGTGATGTCCTGACCTGTTACCATGAAGACCTATGAAAGCAAACAAATCACACTTCATAGCTGAATGCAATTTATGTGGCTTTGTGCAAAGCAGCATGTTTTGTTTTTTTTAATATTATTTTGTTTATTTCATTATTTATTACCTTACTTTTGTTCTAGATTTATTCTTTATTCTTCCATGTTGCATTTGTGGGAGCAAATATCATGACACGTTCCTCGTATGCTTGCATACTTAGCTAGTAAACCTCATTCTGATTCTGAATCTTGGTTGCAAGGGTCACAAAAAAAGGATCCTAGGAACTATAGCAATGATCTTCTCTTCCACAGAATTGTATCTTATTTAAGGCCCCCCTCCCTATGAGCCCACTCTGTTCTGATTGGTCAGCTGCATCTCAGCCGACTTTCATTGGCTACGTAAACAAACTATAGTAGTGGGATGTCACTTCTTTTACTCATTCTTTACTCGAGATGTCAGCTTCTCAAATATATCCATATATGTGCTAGCCGAAATCCAATCCAAAATATAAGAGTGGACACCATGAACAGCACGAGGAAAAACCTTAGCAACAACCTTAGCAACCAAGGCTATGGAACAGACGGCCATTTATGGGCATGCGCAATGCAATGTCAGCTCATCGGCAAGCTAGAAAAAAACATTGCAAATGAAGTGGTCAGCCCTGGGTTTTGACTTGCAGGGAGCATTTCTACATACCCGAACCTCAAGTTGTGCAATTTTGACCATGTTTGACATACAGTAGATATCTGACATAACAGTGTGTAAATAACAGAAAATCCCCAAAAGCATAATATGTCCCCTTTAATTAAATATTATGATTAGACCTCCTCTCAGTCATGAGACTGTGCTTGATTAACATCTTCCTTCGTTAGGGGCAGGTCAAATAACTCCTTCACTATTCTTGTTAGCTGCAGAGTCTGGTGACCTCATGGATTTCCAGTGAATCTCTGCAAACATTCACTCTGACAGAGGTGTAGCCAGCCAGAACAAGTGAAAACTCCTGCGTGCGTGTGCCCAGCTGTTAAGATCTAATCTGTGCTTATCTTTTCATGAATGGGGGAGTAGGAGGGGGATATTGCAGTTGCTGGAAGGCGTCTTTTTTTCTGTGTTCTCTACTGAGTACACAGAGATGACCTCAAACAAGCATATCTCCCATGATTTTGAAGCAGTTTTGCTTTGATAACAGCAGACTACAGGTATGAATCTACCATTTTCCATATATGGATTTAAGAAACCTAGTATATTGTTGATACTCCTAATAATCTACATACAGTCCTCATGATCTCTACATAAGTGCGTGTGTGTGTGTGTGTGTTAACCTGTATGTGGAGTATAGTCCTGTCAATGGCATGAGCCTGCAGCAAAGTCACAGTGCATCCGCCGAATCCTCCGCCTGTCATCCTGCTGCCAAACACGCCCTCCACCTCCATGGCTGCAGACACCAGCTCATCCAGCTCCCGGCAGCTCACCTCATATAAATCTCTGACACATGGACAATGTAGCACCGTCATAAAGTAACCACACACCTCCGACATTGTAAACACTGTGTCCTGAACAGCTGCTTTAACAGTACCTGAGGGAGTTGTGGCTCTCCACCATTAGCTTGCCAAACTCTTTGTAGGCGCTTCTCTTCAGGGCTTCAGCAGCTCGCACAGTTCTGTCTATCTCCTCGATCACATGATGAGCTCTTCGACAGGTAACATCATCCAGTCGCGCCTTTGCTTCTGAAATGGTAGACAAGGTAAAAAGTAAGGTTAGCTTCCCGCTATAACATGCATCAGTGGAATTGAGCATGATGAAATGTTTAAGTCCAGCTGTAATTAAAGTGCATTTTCTTACATTTTCTGTCTTACAGTCTATAGATCTGCTCTGTACATTGAATGTCATATGTCCTCTATTTAAAAATCTGTCATTAATGTGGTCTGGCTGACAAGCAGAGAGCAGCCTGTGACATGGACACAAAGGAGCCATGAGGTAGAAGCCGACATAATTAATTCTGTTCCTATTACATCAATTACCTTTATTGTGCAGCTTACACTGACTTTATTTAATTTGGCTTCCTCTTAATTTGTTTATAACCACTGTGCCTTAAGCCTGTCTTATTTTATTCTCTATGCTCTTACACTATTGTGGCTGTCTGTTTTGGTTTTATGTTGCTCTTTCTCTAAATCATATTTCGGAGGTGTTTTTATTTGCCACTATGGTGATACAGAGGGTGATGATATACAACAAAGTCCTGTCTGGATCAACGAGGGATGTTGTAATTGAAAAGTGCCCCAGCTAAGCTACATAGCTAATTAGATATTCAGCTGTAGCACTTCGAGCAGCTGAAATGGTTCTTGCAAATGTCAAGACTGCTCAGTTTAGATACAGACTGGTGAAATGGTATCCATCTGAACATTTCAATCTCAGAAAAACAAATAAGCATATTTCCCTAGACATTGAACTTTTCCTTCAAGGGAAAGAAAGAGAACTACAATAGATCAGTGGAACAGAACAAGTAGTACAGGACATAAGAAGATGGATTTAAAAGACAGAACTACAGCAATGGAAGAAAAGAGGATAGGGTGCGGAATAAGGACTCAGGGAAATAAGGATGAGTGGGACAGAATGGATCAAGACAGGATAATACAAAATATACTTCACACCCTCCAGGTCCTTCATAGTAGCATCTCTGAGACTGGCCTTCCCCAAGATGGAGGCAGCCTCCTCACACTGTCTGCGTCTCATGGGGTACTCACTGCCGGACAGAGAGTGTTTCACATTGGAGTTGGTGATGAGAATGACCAGGCCTGGGTCTGCCAGAGGGACAGGGGTGGCCTCCAGGGACCTAAGGACATGGTTGATCACGGTGGACATAAATTTGTAGTTTCCTCTGCCTTTGAAAACATTAGCCAAAACATGCTAAGAAGAGAAAGAGGCAATCTTAATCTATTCTCACACTACCTGCAGTCAATGAGCAAAGCATGCCCCTCCCTGCCGAGAACGGACACAAACTGATCCATAATGCCACAGGGTACACCGGCATGAGTGTGTTCTGCCTGCTGACATGCCACTGCTTTGGACACTTTGTCTCCGTCATCTGCGGAAAAAGACAAATAAAGGTGTAGAATGGATACCACAGATCCAGGCTCATATACCTGTAGATCAAACATTAAGGTTGTAGAAATAAATTGCATTTTGTATCCTGATTGCAGGTACTGAATATCAGGCTTGACCTGGCTTGAGCTGCTGCAGGAATGTGTAGAAAGCAACCTCCAGAGAGGCAGAGCTGGACAGACCTCCTCCCAGGGGGACACTGCTGGCTATCACTGCCCTGAAACCTGGGACAGGAGGAGCTGAGGCATACAGAGACAGAGATAATACTCATGAAATAAATATCCTGTGGTGTCCAACCAAGGCGGGTGTATAAAATAACATCTGTAAGATTAACAAGCTTCTATTTACTACCTAATTAAAACAGATTCCAGGTAATGTTTGTATAGCTGTGGATACAGTCATTGCTCATTTGTTTACCCCTGTAATGCTGTATAACGCCCTTCACATAGTTTGCCCAGCTTGGTAACCCTGGAGACAGCGGTGATCCATCACTGGGTAGGCTGAAGTCCACCCTCCGAGGCTCGTCTGCTTCCTCAGTTGCTGTTACTATGGTAACGTCCTGGCCAGAGGTTTGACGCCCAACGACCACAGTCACCAGAGGCAGCGCCTGGCTCACCAAACATAGACATACACATGCAGCTGGGTGGTTAGCTTTTCCTTTTTGTCAGAGAGGAAATATATTGCCAAACTCCATTCAAAAAATGAGGAAGTTAATGATTTGATGCTTATTACTGATATGAAGAATTTAAGCCTTTGTGCAAATTTTAGACTTTTGTTCTTTGTTAAATTCGGCATGCAAGTGACACACCAAACCGCAAAGTAAATCACAACATCGTTGTTAATGCAAGATTACAGAACAGGCTAGTCAGCCATAAAAGTTGCATTTTTGCATAACTTATAGTGTCTGTTCTGACTGCTTGCATGCCGAACAATTGAGGGACTCCTTAAAATATTGTGAAGAGGCTCAGATTCATGCAGTGACACACACAAGCCCACCAAACAGCAAAGAAACATTAAAATGACTAGTTATTAGAGGACATTTGGCGTGACAAACATTGAGATTCAGTTCAACCGCTTCACAAAAGCCTTCGACTGCCACTTAGCGAGCAGTCATATGTTACCATTGGCAGTACGAATCCCTGGTTGTAGTCAGTGTGCTCCCCGATCAGGTTGACTCTTCCAGGAGCACACACCGCCACCTGAGGAGCGTCTTCCCCGAAAACCTGGCCGTACACACGCCGAGCCTCTGCAGCCAGCTCCGGGACACTTGGAAATGAGCTGGCCATTGGGCTGAGGACAATATCGACACGTTGGTTTAAATACAAATGATATCACTGACAGTGAAGAGGGTAAGACATGCGCGCCGAACCCGCCACAATTGACTCACAAAAGTAACTAAGTGTAAAGTGGAATACAGTTTCAGAAAAGTTGTAGGCTTCCTTTGACATGTCAGGTGCTCTTTACTTCCTGGTGGTGTAGTCAGTGATTGTTGTGAAGCTCTGATTGGTGGAGAGATGTCACATGACATATCATGTTGCCAATTCAGCTACAATGAGAGACTAAAGCATGGCAGATAGAAGTGTGACAGAGGTGCAGTGGTCTTGTTAAAGATTAAACCAGTGGTTTTGAACCTTTCGGGTTACACTTTTCAAACAGTGTTTAGTTGTTCTTGTTATGTTTCAGAGTTTTTCCACCAAAGAGACAATTTCCCTCTAAACTTCTCACATGGTTTCATTTCAGTAAATATTGATCCAGTATTTCACCAAAAATCAAAGATTGGAGAAAAGGTCCAAAAACTGAAAACAGATTTGTGTATCAGAACTTTGTTTTTTCTTCTTTCCTCTCACATTAATCATCTCACGACCCCTCAGATTTATCTGGTGACCCTTTGGAGGGGCCGACGCCTAGGTTGGGAACCAGTGGACTAAACTAGCTGACTGTGTATAAAGTAGTTCAAACCAGCTCCACCTCCAGCAGTTACAACATTAACATGCTGCACTAACACTGATGCTTCACTCTTAATTATCTAATGATGTCATATATAATAATACATCAGTCATAGGGGACATTTGTCAAGAATGAGTACTTCTACTTTTATATACTTTAAGTGCATCAGCTGATAATACTTATGTACTTTTACTTAAGCAAGATTTTAGATGCAGGACTTTTACTTTTACAAAGTATTTTTACATTGTAGTACTTTTACTTAAGTAGAGGATCTGAGTACTTCTTCCACTACTGCAGAGGTGTTCCATAAATCTGTTGATCAGGTCATCAGGTCTGTTGATTTATTTCTTACTAATAAAACAGTTCTTCACTTCAATTTCATGCCTATCATAAGACTTGTGCCAGGTAAGTGTGATTTGAAAGAGGAGGGTGGACAAATCCATGCATGTGTCTGTTTAAACTGACCCATCCTGATCCATGTGGCGCTGCAGCAGTGTGATGGGGACACCTGGTGGTAGTTGTCTTCAAACACCTCCGCTCAGCATTATTTGATCAGCTTTTACTTTTAAGCATTGTCTTGAAAGAAAAAGCAATGGTACCACAGTGACATTAACATAACCTAAAAAAAAAAATGGAGACTTCAACTGAAACTGACTTAAAGTTTGGCTGGTGTTACATTTTGTTCTGATTCACTGCTCACATCCTACATACTTCTCTTATCTGACTCTTCTGTAAATGATGCATGGTTCACACGGTGTGGTTCTCGGAATGCAGAGGGTTCCAGAAGAAATCCCTGGGGTCAAATATAAAAAACAAGCTAATTTAGTTTCTCCTAAATCCTGGTGCCTCTGGGTGTAAGACACTGTCCCTAATGAATACGTCAAGATGTCTCCAGTTTGAGTACAGCAGGGGACAGTTGTTGCATATCATCTCCCATCTCTCTCCCCTCATTTCCTGTTTGTGCTATCTAATGATGGCAAAACATGGCCGACAATGTAAACAACAAATGCATTAGCTTTCACTTTTCCTACATTCAGTTGAACGTTGCACGTAGAAGGATGAATGTGTTTGTTTGTCTTTCCATTATATTTGTGTCCCTTTATATGTACAGGTAAACAGCCACAATTCATTGAGAGTATGAGAGACCTAAAGAGTCTCCAGTCTCTTTAGGTTGTCCAGACCTGGGCGCAAACATTGACCACACTGAACCAGTGAGGTATAGGGACAGATTCTGTTATAAGTGTTGTAAACAAGGAAATATGTTTTTAGAGAAATGAGACGTCCTTTCCTCTTAGGGGTCATGTGTAGCGACGTATGTTTCTGACACCAAATGAGGGAATATCTTTTTGACGAATGGTGTTCATCCCCCCAGAAGAGCTCCAGAGACTTGTAGAATCAATGCCAAGGATTAGGAACACCAGTCTTCAAAAAGATGTTCCCTCATTTGGTGTTTTGATGATGGTGGTGGAGAGCGCTGTCCAACACGTCAGTCCAAAATCTCATATAGGTGTTCAATTGGGTTGAGATCTAGTGACTCTGAAGGCCAAAGCATATGATTCATGTCATTTTCATACTCATCAAACCATTCAGTGACCCATCGTGTCCTGTGAATTGGGGCGTTGTCATCCTGGAAGAGATCACTCCCATCAGGATAGAATTGTTTCATCATAGGATAAAGATGATCACTCAGAACAACTTTGTATTGATTTGCAGTGATCCTTCCCTCTAAGGGGACAAGTGGACCCAAACCATTCCAGCAAAATGCCCCCCACAGCATAACAGAGCCACCAGATCCCCTCACTGTAGGGCTCAAGCATTCAGACCTGGACCAGTTTTTCCTTTAATTTGTCACTCGTCTGCATATATACATATAAAAAGACAATCTTTATTCGATGAAGCAATTAGTTTGAACATTCACTGTCTTGTCTCTGTTTCATATCATAGTAAACTGAATATCTTTGAGCTTTGGACTGTTAGCCGGACAAAACAAGACATTTGAAGATGTCACCTTGAGCTTCTTAGAAATTGTGATGGGCATTGTTAAATATTTTCATACATTTTATTGACTAAATTTGATTAATCTGCACTGAAACTAAAATAAAAAATAAATAATAAAAATAAAACTATTAGTATTACTTTTCTCCAAGTCCACCTATTTATCGCTCATAAGCGGTACATAAAAACTTAAATGGTTTACAATACACTATAATGTAGTTGTATTAGTCAACAACTCTAACTCATCCTGTAATAATATGAAATATGTCCTCATAGGTGAAGTACTGTAAATACTGTACACTAATACATTAACACTTAAAAGCATGCATGTAGATAATACTGTGTTATAAACCATTTATTACATGTTAATATGCTGCTTATGAATACCAAACATGAGATTTAAAGTAAATTACCTCAAAACCTGTGTGCAGAGAACTTCAGCATACTGGAAACATTCAAATACTTTTTGTTGTGTGTTTTCCAAGTGCGTCTATATAGTTGATGTGTTTGATTCTCTGAGAATTTTAGAAGGTGGTTGTTGTGGTCGAGACGAGCCATATTATCACAACTTCTGAAAAGTAGTGTGTGGTATTGTAAAATGTTTAGAGTGCTGCTTCTTTAACATGTAGTAGCATATGGAGTGTGGCTCCCCCTGGTGGTTACTGTCCCACCCTGCATCAAGTCTTCTGGTGGTTGGATGACAGCTCTCTTGTTATATTTTCCAGTCAGAGGCTGCATGGTTGGATGGAAAATAACAAAGATA
Organism: Thunnus thynnus; assembly: GCF_963924715.1. NCBI lineage: Eukaryota > Metazoa > Chordata > Actinopteri > Scombriformes > Scombridae > Thunnus > Thunnus thynnus. Next base: position 25,575,658 of record NC_089536.1, read on the forward strand.
AGGGCTCGCTCATGTAAACAAGGTATCTCATAAAAAAGAGAGTTTATGAACATTAATCAATGTGATCCATTGATTAATGTTTACATCAGTGGTAGGAAAATAGTGGCCAAATCTGTCCCTCCAAAAAAATATTTAAAAGTTTTCCTTTTATAGATGACATCACATCTTTTATGTGATGCTTCATAAATCTACAGCAGATAACACAGTAAAAAAGAAAACTCATGTAAATCCCTATAAATATGACCTTATAACCTCTTATACACTAATGAGATGATAACAGCTACATAACATCATTTGGCTGATCTGACCAGAACAGATGTGTCAATAACAGTTCTTTGCTTCAACCATAAATGAAGGAGGCCACTGTTTGTTGTGTGTGTATAAGGCATCAATTACATTTCTAGTTTCATATATGTCCATGTTTATGAGTCATTTTCTTGCCAAATGAGTATTAAAAAAGGTGTTGCTGAATTGCTGAACACTGGTTTACATGATCCATAAACCACAGTTTTGCTTTTTAGTCATACCCTTTTAAATAAAATGTCCTTGTTTTTTCATAGAGCCATAATATAACCATAAAAGAGAATGTAATGCTGAACTTGTACTTTTATTTTTTTTTTCACTGTAAAAACATGCAATTTAGTGTCAGTTGACAAATGGGTTAAGAGCTAAACTTCAGTTACTAAAATATCATCTGACATTATGAGGTTCTTCACTTTGTTCAACTACTTTCAGAATGTTTTATTGCATTTCTACTCCATCACTGTGTACAATATATATTACCTGTTTAAATAAATAACATCAGGTTATGATTATTGTACAGCTGGTGCAACAAAAGCAAACTGTATAATACTAAAGATACAATAAATAAACAACAACAATGTCAATGCTTTGAATTGTACAGTATTCAGCCTTTGTTATCATTGCTACAATTAAAAACACAACTTTGGTCTTTTAACATTATATGTAGTTCCAACACTTACAGCTCCTGATTGATGAGAGTAAATGCAACAGGGCTGGGTTTGTTTTAGATTGTATAGATTGTTGACTATTGGCACTGACTTCAAAAAGTCTCATTTTACACCAGTTCTACAAGAACTTTGTGATATCATGCTCATCAAATTGACAAAGCAGACAATGACAGTGTCCTCATGGTACAAAACCTATTTTAAAAGTGTTTGATTATTAAGATGCTTGAAGATTAACACTGATCTCAAGTAGGCTTTGCATTCACATAGCATCTCCCAGCATCCAGCCCTGATTGAAAATCTCCCTCAAATCATCAAATTCTCTGTGAGATTAATTTAACATGAAATGTTCATAATACTTCTGGTCACATGTAGTTAATAAAAACCACCTCCTACAAAACACTTACATGATAAAATGTCCCTCCTCAATAAAAACAACACTGTATAAACATTTTCTTTAACATGATAATGGACAGTAGATGACTTGTTTAACATAAAAATCATGGCTATTATTATCTGTTCAAACACTGACAATAACAAAGTCTTCATGTCACAGTCACCAGGATCATCAGTCAAACTGACTCCTCCACAGAACACATTTGAACACAAAGTAAACAATGGCAAAGTTAAATATAACACAGAAAACCTATTGCAGAAAAATATAAAGCATATGCAAGCATATCTATATCTAACAAGCTAACAATAAGGCAGCAGATCTATCTAGTGCATATCATCTTACTATTGCATAATTGAGCAAATGACATTTATAATATAAAACTCTAGATGATTATGTGGTTTGGTTTCAGTCATTCACTGATAAAAAGAAAACAAACAAAGAAGTAAGCTAACATACAGTTACTGTGAATCAAACATTTAACATAAAAGTAATCTCTTTAAAATCATTTTACTATTTAATATAAAACATTAGGCTACATTATAAAAGTACTGGGATGGTTTTAACTGCTAATAGAGTCTTCATTAGTACAGCATGTCTGCCAGGCAGAAACAAGATGTTTTCTTGATGTTTTTTCTTCATTTCTTCATCAACAGTAACATTTTTAAAACTCTAACCGTTGTCTTTTCCATATGGCTTTTGTTATATAGTATAGGGGAAGTTGCCCCATTTGAACCTGGTATCAGCTTAACACTGAGAGCTGTGTTAGTATCTGTGCATTACTAGTGCAGAGTTAAGGGAGAAGGCCTTATTTTTTTTCATCTTGACACATGAGCACACATACTGTATCTTAGGTAAAATATTCTACACTCAAGGTTGACTTATTAGCTGTTTTGAGTTTTCGACCATATCTCACATCCTTCTTCTGTGAACATCTCTGGTGTCATCATGTGACATTTGAAATTTCGGTCATGTAATAACAAGTGGTTGTATATGCTGGGGAGATTGTAACCACAAAGACAGGGGAATATGGTTGAAAGCTCTGGAAAAGGTTACTAAGTGAACCTTAGGTTTATAATATTTTACCACAAATATCTTAATGCAATACTCACATGCCCATATGTATGTTTCAAAAGTTACTGATCCCTGTAATTCTTCAAATGCTCTACAGAGCAATACCTACAAAGCAATCATAGAGCGACTCTTCTGTAAGAAATTAGGGGAAAACCCATAGTCCTCATGCTAAAGACATTCTAAAGTTCAGCTAAAGCTAAATTGAGGCTTTAGCATTCTGAGTTAGCCAAATCAAGCAGGTATCTTCCAAAGTTAGTCTTTTTAGTATGAAATTCCCTCTTTACATCTCCATGGCCAGTGTTTCCTTGATGAAATGCACGCTGGGATACTTGGCTATGGCTCTGTTCAGGCTGACGTTAGCAACTGCATTAAAAAACACAGCCCCCTCATTCAATTCAATGTAACCACTGTGTTGGCTCAGAGTTTGCCAGGCAAAAAAAGTTAAAATCTAACTTTAGCCCAAACAAAATGCAACATCATGCGTTGGCCATTATGTGTTAAGTGCACATTTCGGGTAGATTACTTTGTAATGTGAACTGTTTAATTCTACTGTTTACTGATGTAATCATCAAGACAGAGGATAAAACGATTGTCACTTGTAGTATATAAAGCACTGAAGTGTTGTGACCTCTGATTAGTCCACACACTCATGGATCTATTACTCAAACCCTCCTGGATGGTCCCTGAAATGACACGCCCCCACTACTATTGCGTTTTAGCATTTTTTAAATGCAGTGCTGTTTTTAGTCTGAACGCCAGGTATCTCAGGACTGGGGTATGCTTGAAATAAACTAGTTTATACAACATGTCTTCGGACCACATCTAAAGGCAAAAGTGTTTCTAGCTATTATAAAGATCAACCTTCCTTCTCAACTTTGGTACACCTGGCCAGTTGCTGTGTGAAGTGGACATGCTTGTTGGATTGTTGGATTCAGAAAAGTTAAATAAATTGTTGGAGCCCTCCCCCACCCAATTTCACACAATGTCAGAAAGCTATGGAGGGGGACGAAAGGTTCAGATGCTATTCAACATTGCAACAAACACCTGTAGATTTTGTCCCCAATCTCTTAGAGTGGAGTCACATTAATAAGGGGTCACTTGGACAGTGGGAATGATTACAGCGACCAATAGTTCTTTCACTGCACATATTACATCTAAGGGCGGTTTTCAGATGGACTTCTTGTACTGAACATATCCTTGAACACTTCATAGCATCTTCACATACTATTTAAAAAATCTACATTTATGATGTAGGCTCTCTACTCTACCAGTATAATTAATGAATCACATACACACAGTTAATACACTAGATAAAATAGCATACTTGCAGCTAAAAATAAGAGTCCTTCTTTCAGAAGGCATGAGATTTAGCAAGTTTGAGGGGCTTGCTAGGAATCTTATTTTCAAAATGTGGAGACAAAATCTAGCACCAAACTTTGGTCATGCTCTCATAAATCTTGTAAATAAAATGTAAACTTTTGCAGGCTGGTTTAATTGGTTGTCATTATGTTCTTGAGTCCTGCTCTAAGAATGAAACCTCCATTAAATTAGGAATTAAGGGCTGTCCACACCAAGAACAATAACTATAATAACTACAACAATAACAATGTGAGCATCCACACTTATGAACGATAACGTACTGTGAACAGTGGCACCAAGCACGTGCTGCACACTCCAATGCTGTTGGCAGCTTAGGAAAATGGATATTGATGACTTGTTACTGCTGTACGTTGCACAGAGAAAGAAAGAAATCATCTCTGGCTGTCATTCTGCTCCAATTTACAGTGCATCAGTTCATGGTGAGAACATTAAATAAATAAATATAAATAAATAAAGTCATCAGTCAGTTCCCAAGATGATATATGCAGGTTTTGAAGTTTTACTGGAAATGCCAGGCTAGATGGAGATTTTGTCTTGCCTCATGGTTTAGGGGATGGATTTTGATTGGCTTTCAGTGTTTCTAGCATTCATCAAATCACTCTGAAAGTGATCCCAATGATATTGTTTGCCACTGTCGTTATCGTTATAGTTGTGGTATGGACTCTGCCATCCACTTCAGTTAGAATGATTTTTAAAACTATGGTTATCGTTATAGTTATCGTTCTAGGTGTGGATGGCCCTTTAAAGAGAGTTCTGGCTTCAGGTATCCACCAGTTACTGTGACTGGTAGAGTTTCTCTTTGTTTTATTCTGAGAGAATGAAGCTGGGAGTTTAGTTACCAACAGCCAAAACTGACACTTGGTTCATTTCTGATGGTATTTCCCTCCCTGATTGTATCTCCATTCCCTGTGTTTAGACGCCCTTGAAGATGAGGGGATTAATATAAACTCACTGCCATTGTTAGCATAAGCATCACAGAACAGTGTTTTCTTTCTTCTTCACAAATGTGAAATAATAGTCAGTTTGACTGTTTACCTTTTTGCAACAACACAATCCTCTTGTTACACAAAATACAAACAGTTAGAGGATATAGCTGCAAAATTTGCAAGACAAAGTCAGAACCATTGAGTTTTATTGCCTGGATCAAGGCAGATATGTTTCATGTTGCTGTGGGGTAGAGAAGGGGTTAGAGCTATTTGGCTGAAGCCTTGGACGGTGACCTGGCTGGTGACTTAGCTGATGATTTGGAGGGACTGCTCTGACCAGGGGTGACCTTGATGTGGACGAAGAGTGAGGAGGGTGAAAGGCTAGAGCCATCCAGCTTGAGTAGTCGGACATGACGATAACCTGCAGAGGTAAAGGAAAGAAAGGTTAGGAGAGAAAATGGTTATTCATACTGTGTTGGCAACCTCACATAAGTCTTTGGTATAGGCCCCATGTCAGCCAAACTCAACTGGCCCCACACACACCTTTGCGGAGACTTGTGAAAGGTAGGGTGAATTGTCCTAGGAAGTCATTGCTTGAGGTATAATCATGGTCCTCCACCATGAAGCGAACCAGAGCCAGGTCAGGGACGTGGACGGTAAAGTTAAAGGTACAGTCCCACCGCGGGTTAAAGCCTGAAAGAAAGAAAGAACACTTTGCATGAAATGGTGTTCATGGAGTTTTCTGCTGTGTGCCATTTTGTCATCTTTGAAGACACTAGAGTCATTGTACCTTGTTGTTGTTTACAATCCATTATTACCCATTTAATGTTCTCACACTAGCCACAGTAATTAGAACTCAGCTTTATGGGAATCCTAAATGCTGCTACTGAAACTAGTTAACAATTCTATTTTGTTACCAGAGTAGGTATTTACCATTGTTGTCAACATGATGGGTTTTCTTCTTGTTGTTGTCTATGGGAGCACCATGTATCTCAACCCACACCTGAGGGTCCACAATGGAGCTGGGCTTGTCCCATTCTGGTTTAGGCAGCTGCTGAGCTGAAATCACCTGGAATAAAAATAACAGGGCTTCATTTGATTAGAGTATCTTTACAGAATAGAGCATGAAGAGCCTGACACTGATACAATGACTTTAAGATGCAGTCAACTACAACTCCCAAAAAACACTGCAGTAAGAAACATTAAATCACCAACCTTGAAATTCTCCTGTAGTTCTATGTTGATGAAAATCATTATCTTTCAAATGCAAATTGTCAATGGGAAAAAATACTGCTGGAACCTGCAGTTCCACCTATTTTGCTACTTGCGACACATTTTGGGGCAGGTTAAGCGCCATCTTACCCGAACAGTGAGCAGGACAGGGCTGTGGCCAGGACCCCCACCAACATTCTCTGGGTTGAAGGTGGTAGCAGGCTGGCACATGAAGGGAGGCTTCAGGATGTACCCACACCGACCATTCTGCAAGAACTTGCCTTGATTTAGGTCCATCTGCTCACCAGGTGTCTGGAAATTCAGAGCAACTGGAAATCCAACACAGCAGTGTTAGTGTTGTCTAGCACAATGTCCTTTTGATGCTACCACTGTTGGGTTGGGATGTTTGGGTGTGGGGTATAGACGCATAGAACAAAGAGAGGAAGGTAAGTATGGGCTTAAATTAGGGTCATATGTATTGTAGCTGTGTATCACCATATCTGAATGTGTGAAAACCTTTTTATATGAATACATTCAAATGTGTGAATTTAAAAACGTTTTGATCAAATGAATTCAAATGTTTGAAAGTGTAAAATTTTTAATCTGTAAGGAGATCTGTAGCTGTGCATGACATTTTGTGAACAAATGAGAAAGATTTGCACAAATAATTTCCAATGTGTGAGTACATTAAGAAGATGTTTGTGTGATTCCCAAGTTTACAACTACAAATCTACAAGTACAAATACTTTTGTCTCATATTTGATGTTTGGGGCATACTTCCTTCGGCAGACACACTTGATTCGGAGCTCTAAACTTGGGAATCACAGTTAGTCTGTCTGCTTCTCTTAGGAATAACAAACAAAACATATAAAATAAGCTCTCACCAATCTGACAGCCTCCATTCCACATCTCTTGAGGGTTGTAGTTGGAGGACTGGAGACGCTGGCCAGAGGGGTAGATCCTGCTGAGCTGGTGAGTGTTGTGACGCACAAAATGCATCCCTTGTGGGGTAGGATAAGGAAAGTTCAATTAGTCCAGTCAGACAAATGGTATGTTGAAGAAAGACAAAAGGGCAGCCTTTAACTTTCAAAAGTAAATAGGTTTAGTCACATACACACATCGTACCTGAGTCCTTAACGTGCCTGAGGGCCTCACTTTCAGAGAAAGAGGACATGTCGGTTGATGGGCTTTTGGCAGCTTGTTCGAAGCCTTTAAAGGGAACACTGCGGGTGTAGACCACCAGCTCTGACAGCTCTGGATCCAGCTTAGACACACCTGGCTGAAGTCATCCACAAAACCATCACATTCCTTACCAGCCCAACTGGTAAACAACTGGTCACTGTTTATCCTCATTACTATTTCCAATAACAGGCAGCAATACCAACTGAGTACACCAAAACCAAAATAGGATACTGGTGAGAGCCACTGCTGCTAGGATACACATTAGATGGTAGTGTTGTACAAACCTTCTTGTCCTCTATCTTTGTCCTGGGTTTGCCTTCGGCCCGGCTGGCCTCCTCGTCTGAGGAGCTGAAGTCTGAGGAGCTGGACGAGCCCTCCTCCACCATGTGCTCCTTCTTCCCCTTCACCAGGATTTTACCCTTAAGATCCTGCACACACAACCAACACATTACCCACATAATACATGAACAACTTGTTTGGAAATGAGACTAATAAGAAAATTTTGTCATGTTAACCATACCACCAAGTATTTCATTTACTATTAACACTAGCCTTTCAGTGATGGAAAAGTAATCAAGTCAATTTACTAAAGTACTGTCCTTAAGTAGTAGTAACCCTAACCCTAGCCCCTACAATGGAGGTGGCCCATTACCCTCTATTACTGCAACTACTAATGCTACTTTTATTAGGGCTGCTAACAACATAATAATGTATGACAATGTTTTTAAGAGTAACAGTAGTAAATGAGAACAAAATCCTCAAAGCAAATAACATAAAATCATTTGAGTGTATACAACAGTGGCCAGAAGGCAATGCTTGGTTAGGCTTGTGAAAATGCCTCAAGGGAGTGTGATTATTGGGGCACAGATCATGAGTACATGCACCAACCCTCACATTCCTCACTCATTATTTGTAAATGAAAAATAAGTGGGACAAAGAAGAGCAGATGGCTCCAGGTTTCCCATCTAGCACAAACAGCCTGCTCTCTGCTTTACACGTAATCCCAACAGAATAACAGTTGCCATCAAGACAGACAAATTGTTTACAAAGGCCTCACATACAGAACAATCCTGCTCTCCAATGAGGGAAAGTTCGGATATTAAAAAGTGAGGCAGAGTGAAATCTTTGCTGAGGAATCTGACTGAGCCAGTCAGACATCGTCTATTTTTAACCACGTCTACATTCCAATCAAAACTAGCAAGCACACTACAAATATCTATCTGGACAAATCATTTAATCATGTCAGGCTTATTTTCACAAAATTGTTAACTGCCGTAGTGAGAAAAGTTAATGTGGTTCCAGGACATCATTAGTCAGACGATTAGGCAAACTAGGTCTAATGGGTTTTGAACCTAGCTTTTTTTTAAAATTATGTGACACTCTGTTGATACCTCTGGAGAAGGCAGGCTGCGGGAGTCCAGACCATTGAGGGGCTTGGTGAGCAGCTTTTCCCCCAGGATGGATCGCAGATGTTGAGCCATCACTGCCTGCTGCTCTATGGAGCAGTGATTCTCCAGTGACAGGATCAGGGGGTAGGGAGACGCCTGGGAGAGAGGGACCATGATGATGCAAAGTCAGAGAGAAAATGATTTTGTCCATAGAGCAGAACAGAGGAAGGAAACCATCTTTTGGCCTGTCAGCAAAATTATCAATTTAGGTATTAGACCGTATAGATTTAAAAGTATATTATATTTGTCCACACCAATCAATTTAATTTTGAAAGTTTGCTCTTCACTTTTGATGTCAACCATCACTACTGTGTATCTGCACCGTAAGCAAATTACTTTATTATTTATTTGTAGCTGACAAGAAAGTAGTTGTGTACTCACTTTAAAAGCATACTCATTGATTGTCTCAATGACTTCAACAAAGGGCACTTTGGAGGTGAGTGTGTGTCCATGGTAGATGACTGGCTCTCCTTTATCTCCATCCCAACAGTCCAGCTCCACACAGCGACAACCATTTTTCAGGGCTCTAAGAGAGACATCATCAGTCAGTATCACTAAAACAGAGATTAATTCAAACAGAATTTTGGAGCTTGTCAGTAATCTGTGACCTTTATCTACCTCTGTTGGCAACCAATAGTAGTTTTCAGACACCTTATAGAGCTGTGATATACCTGCTTTAAGTACATGTGCATTATGACTTCCTTAAGACTGTTGGTTTTGTGTGTCTGCAAAATGCATTTAAGACCAAGACAATGTGGGGCAGTGTAACAGTACACATATACACACAGTAGAAATAAGGTCACCAGCAGACTTTGAACAAACAGCAACAACAGTAGGAGAAAATTATGAGGAGAAACTAACATAGTTTGTTGCCACTGACACTTTTCAGCTGTGCTCTTGTTATCAATAGCATTCTTCTGTGTGGCCATGTTGAGTTATGTTTACACTGTGCAAAATTTACAGCCTTTAAAGAATTTATTTCTGTGAAGATTGAGCCCTCATCTGCTGCCTAATGGGTATAATGCCTTTCACATTGGATCCACTTGTCTATGCATACTTCCTGTTCAAAGCAGATATATCATGAGCCTGAGCTAATGCAGAAAGCTAAAAAGTGTGGCTGTCTGTGTGTTGTCCTGTTCATTATTACCGGATATATGGTTCTGTGCTGCTGTCCCCAGTCAGCTGGTCCTTGGTGAGGTAGGTGTTGTGGGAGGAGGAGATGAAGTAGTGTGCCAGAGGTTGTTTCATGTCTTGGTAAACCCTTACATGCTCCGGGTTAAACACACAGTTCTCTTTAGACAGCATGTATATGGTGAAACCATTGGCTGTCATGAACTGATTCTTCTGGGCTGTACTGGACAAAAGGCACACAAGCACGTCAGTAAATAAGGGGAATTAGCAGATTGAGTATTAAGCAAACTGGTGCTAATCGTCATACTACAGTTTGTACAATAGGCTACAACTAAATATTTAACCTGTTTATTAAACCATATAGGGTTTTTGTACATGCATTATGAAGGGGTTAAAGGCATGATTATGGTGTAAGAAGAAAGTCGGGTTGACTTCAAAACATTTTGAAGATGCTTTAATAATTTTTTTTTGGGTCACTTAGGGGGAAGATGAATTCCTCAACACGCTGGAAAACACCTCTGACATATTGTCACAGTGTAAAGTTGTTCTGGCAAACGTGTCAGTCTACACATCACTAGTCTACACATCCAGTAAACATGGAGTAAAATTAGCAATTATTTGGACCACCTGACTGACATAAGCTCAAAATATGATCTACATTTAATTCTACATTGGTCCCAACCAATTCCTGACAAAAATATCTGGGTTTTTAGATGCTGAATGCTTTCCTGTGTTTAACAGCTAGTCGCTAACTTTATCTGTCTGCCGTTTGATTTTTTGCTAGTCACTAATGTTATGTGTCTGATGTTTGGTGCAGGGCAATCCAGTGGATTTATCAGAGCTTTTCTGCTGAACACACACCAGATACATGTTGGTACTTTGTAATATATTGTTACTTAGCACCGTACCCCACTCGTTAAGTTCGTAGGTGAGTATGAGGCTTTGGGCATGAGTGAGTGAAGCGTCCTCCCCCTGGTCTTTCAGGAAATCCCTCAAGTCCACAGTGGAAAGCACACAGCCATTTGCAGAGTAGCGGATGAACACGGCATCCAGCTCAGGCCTCCGTAACAACTCCCTGCAGAAGATTTCGATCTCCCCGTGGTCCAGACGACCGTCAGCCGAGCGATCACATTTCTGTCAGAAAAAGAAAGTGAGAGACATCTCATATGGGCCAGATGATCATTCTTAGTTAAGGTTTGACAAACCAATTAACTGAGGTCTGTCAGGTCAAATGAATATCTAAATACTACACAGGGCCACAGCTTTTAGATGCATGCGTTGAGTCTAGCTACCTGGAAGAGGCTGCGGGCGTATTGGTCACTCAAGTCAATGTTGATCATCTGCAGCAGTTTCTGCACTTCGTCGTAGCTCATCTTATCGTCATGGTTCTGGTCAGCCCGACTCAGGTAAGCATGAATCCAGGTAACAGACACACGGTCAAGGAAGCAGAAAGAGCACTTATGCATATATAGCATACCCCTAATGCATAGATAGTTTAGAATAGTATACTGTGGGTTGGGGGGAGTGTTTGAAGCCAAATACTGGTATTTAGTTTTATGAAAGCTGCTGGTAGATACATTGTGTTGATTTTCAATACTTTTAAATGATTATCAGTGCAGTAAGTGTTGGGTATATGTGGATATGCGTTCAGACAGAACGTGAAGTGAATTTTAGATGTGGCACGATTACATACAAAGTCAATGCAAAGATGCAAGTGGACATGAATTCACCTGGGGTGGAGCAAATTGATGCTAAGACGTGTCAGTGTGAGTTGAAAATGTCTCAACTTAAGTGAAAAATTTGCACACATAGCTTGCTTCTTAAACACACAGAAATGAGAGGAAAAAGTAGACTGGAGGAAAATAACACAAAGAACTTCTGGTGAGTTCTGTGTTCAGTAAGAGACCGAATTGAACACAAACACACACTCTCCTATAGACACAGTGGGAGCTGTTGCTAACTTGCTTACAGCTAATGGTATTTTGGTTATTTGGGGTGAATGAACACAGATGGTCCAGCAGCCGAAAACACGCAAATAAGGCAAGGTGAAAATTTGCTTCGCATTCTGTCTGAACACAACATTGCATAAGTAAATACTTTTTTCTTTACTTCTACTTTGGGAGGAGTACATTGAGATACTGTTTTTGGAGTAAATTCCTTCAGTCTAAAAGAATGGACAACTTTTTTCATTGGTTACTTGTTACATTGCTGGTACTCTTTAAGAAACTTTAAGAAGTCTTAAAATTAGCAGCTCAATTTCACCACAATTCTCCACTGTGTAGTTACTACATAGTTCTACAATTTCAAATGAACCAAAATTTATTTTCAGAAAACTCTGCAAGGTCTTGAAGGATATTGGTCAAGTTTCTCCTTCTGGGTCATGTTCTCCACCCTCTCCTGCAGCGTTCGGATGCCGCGGGCCCAGTGCTTAGCCTCCTCTTGGCTCTGGCAGAGGAGATCCAGACTCTTGCGGGGCCCTTTGAAGACCACCGTCAAACACCGGCCTTCAGGTACTGAACCAACCATCTGCCGCAACATCTCTGACTGGCAACCCTCCCGAACGCACTCCACCTCCATGACAGAGACTGGGGGTGTGTGAGAGAAACAGAGAGAGAAAAGACAGAGGCAGAGGAAGAAAAAACAAGTAAGTATAGAACAAGTACTGCCCAATTACTTATCCGTCATATTATCAGATGATATTCACTCCATGAGTGCTATGTTGTTTCAGAGGATTACATACAGTTATAGTTTTCGGAGGCATTGGTTAATAAAATAAGACCACAACAACAAACATGGTAATTAAAGGAGATCTATAAGCTTATGCTCATTTTCAGCTCTATATTTTTATTCTGGGACCCCACTAGAGTAGCTTTGCATGATTCACAGTACAAAAAACTCTCTAGTCATCTTATACTGGCCCTTTATGTGGCGTGTGTGGAGCAGATGACCATATAAAGAAATCCGTCTTTAGCCGACATCAGCTCGGGCCCAAAGTGGAAAAAACCCAGCGCAGTCTGAAGCCGGTGCTTTTTGCTCACAGGGATTACTTCTATATGTTTACCTCATTATTTTACTCTTTGGCCACGTTTAATATGAACATCCGCCACTGTAACATTATATAAATGACTGAAAATAAGGAAAAGCATAATAGGTCCCTTTTAAGAAGCCATTCTTCTGGGAGCATCCTTTGCAAATGACAGACTATCAATTATAACTCTAGAGAGATGACAAAATGTCCATGAAGCAGACATGAAGGGCTAGAAGAGCCAAAGGCCAAAGGAGAGAACAAGGAGGAGGCAAATTTACAGCATACAATGCTTTCCTGTAAATAGTTTCAGTTGAAAGTGATGACCAAAAGGGGAACAATAGTACCACAGACTGAGTTTCAGAAAACTAGCTTCTTGGTTTAGTTCCTATTTTAGAGTGCAGGACAGATGACAGATACATGGATGCTCTCAGCTGACACATGAGTTCCCTAAAATAAAAACCTCAAAGAGCTTCCAGAACAGTATCAGTGTCTCTTGTCATAGATTGTCCAAGTATGTGGAACTCTTCTGAAGGGATGAACAGCATTCCTCATCTTCAGAGCGCTGTCTAAAACATAGCTCTAAAATCTTCCATAGATGTTCAGTTGAACTGAGTTTTTTAATTTAGGGAATAGGGAAATATTGTGGTTATGGAGAAGAAATATGGTTAAGGTTGGAAAACTAAAACACAGCAAACCACTGCACAGCTCTTTTATATACAATAAGACAGAGCCTGTTTCACAAAAGTGATTTGTAGCACTGCTTACAGGCAGATCCCAAATGGTGCCAGTGCCCTCTTTCACAATAAGATTTTTCTTTTTTTGCAATTTCCCTTTTCATAGATGGGTTGCAAATACAGCATTTCTTTTGATTAGGTTAAAGTGTCAAAATTAACACGCAAGTCACAGCTTGCATGTTGAAAATTTGATGAAAGGGGGCACAGGATTTTACAACTCTGGAAAGTTATCATGGTGACAATGATTTTATCTTTTGTCTGGATGATCTCCAGGTAAACACTAGAAATACAACGTTCAGGTTACAAACTAATCTACCAGGATGCATGCATGTATTTGATTGGTCAATACTGTGCCTTGACAGATGACGTTGCACTACATTGCAGCAGAGGTCGAGCCTGGTTCAACTTATATCATTGCACAGCCCTACATTTTTTTGCCACAGCCCTCTGCCTCATTGAAATGAATGAAGAGGCAGCATTTTTTTTCTCGCAGGGTTAATGTCAGTCTAAACACTCATTAAAGAAATATCTGCATATTTATGTTTCTCCACGTTCTCCTTTATTAGATTTTTCCTTGAATTTGTCACATTCTGTATTCTGTATATCTGACACAGACTTACAAAAACAAATGATGTAAAGGGCTTTCATGTATTTTAACAAGTGTCACTAAAATGTGTCCGGTCTGTACGATCAGTAAACAAGCAGTTATAGCAACAAAGGATGCTTGGACAGAGAAAAGAGATGAGATTGGAGATGAGAAGGGAAGGGAACAGGAGGGGAGGGGGTTAAGACACTGCAAGCGAACACATCACTGCTTTCTACTACATTGCATCTCAATGCTGAAATAAATGCATTACACAATCATAGCCCAATGTCACTTTTCATCTTTATATTTGTGACTTTGACTTACAGACTCAAACTCTCATTTCATAAATAAAACCAAAATCCAAGTTTCAATCTCTCATTCTCTGCATTATGAACAGTACTGAGTGTTAGCAGTGACAGTAAAATATATTATGAGCCTTATTTTCATGTCATTACTATTAATCCCTTTTGCTCTAAACATATATAGAGTTTAACGGCAGGTCCTGACAACAACTCTTTCTGTCAGGCCTCTGTGCAGTGTGTATTTAAGGTGGTGGCATTTTGAGTAACTAAAACACACTCTCCAACTCTTAAATAAACAGATGTCTACTGTATTGATATGCCTATCAACAAAACACAATAACATATCACCTCTGTTTCTATTCTGTTTAAATCATCTATCCTTAGTAATTAAACTATAATTCCAGAGAACTCAATGTTTCTGTGGGGTTCTGCTGCTAATATTTGTGATACTAATATTGTTTCTGGTAGTAGTATTCCTTTTGCCACAATATACTATATTTGCTGGGTTCAATTTGGATTTTGTGCAAAAGTATCCACACACTTTCACAGCTGTGTGTCAACAGGACATCATGGTTACAGGGTGCATAGCTTAAGGGGACAAGTTCTGAGACATGCTTGGTTTTCTTTGAATCTGTGTAACCCTGAACACTGAAATACCAGATTTACTGTATTTCTGCAGAATATTGAGTGTGGATGGAAATAGTGCAAATACTGGCTTGGCAACTAATAACACTGATGACAGTGTTGCACTGTTGATTCTAATTCCTACTAAATTTACTAAACACACACACACACACACACACACACACACATTGAACGTTTCCACAAGTGTTTCCCTCACAAACAGAGATGTTTGTGTGTTATTTTCAACCAGTTTGTTCATCCAGCACACATTGACGCTCATTTTTATATGAATGTCTCCTAGTGCATACTTTGACAATAACATCACACTGTCTGGTGGATTTGAATAAACCAGATTACATATTTGACCAAACATCAGCTGATGTTTGACTGTGGTTTCACTGGAGACTCCACACAGCTTGTTTCAGAAGTCCTGTGACGTCACAAACTTACCGTAAAGCACTGTGTGTACTGTGTGTGCGTGAGAATAGAAAGAATAACAGCATACAATAGGGAATTCTGCTCGAATTATATTAAATGCTATTCAGGTGCAGGTGCTCTGGTGGCTGAGAGAAATGGATCATACTGGATACAGTATGATCCCTGCAAAATAAA
Source organism: Thunnus thynnus (assembly GCF_963924715.1). NCBI lineage: Eukaryota > Metazoa > Chordata > Actinopteri > Scombriformes > Scombridae > Thunnus > Thunnus thynnus. Next base: position 25,591,259 of record NC_089536.1, read on the forward strand.
ATAATAGAACCTGCAGAGTTTTTAGCTTCAATAAGCAGTCACAATCTTCATCAGGCACAAAACATCTCTGCAAGCATCACATAATACATACTGTATCCAAAAACAATGACAATAAGCAACACGAGTGCAGGTCAACCGTGTATTCAATTATTGTCATCATCTTGTGATATGTATATAATGCAATCCTTGTGGAAATGTTGTTATTATGGGAGCAAAAAATATATTAAGCATAATTTAATAATAAATAAATAATAAAATAAATTTTCCCCACTTTTTATTTCCTGCTTGATTAATCTACTGAAAAGTACTCCACAGATTTAACATTGCACTCCTGTAACATTGTCTGACTCACAATGGACAGTTTATAAAAAAAAAAAAAATCAAAATTCATTCAGCAGAAGCAGAGATATTGTCTTTTTTATTCCACACATTCTTCTTCCTTCCCTCTGCCTACATTACCCACAATGCAACAGTTTAGTCAGAGATTCAGGTGGGATATGTCACATGTCAAGAGACATCACTTGAGGCAACTTATCAGATTTCACAAAGCTCCCTCTCCCTTTTGCAATTCCTTCAGCAACGGGTCCTTCAGCAACCATGAGCCCAAAAGTACACAAAGGCTTTTGTTAAGAATTAGATGTGGTCTAGTCACTATTTCTTATGATGGACATAATGCAGTTAGTTTGATTATAATTGTTTTTTTCTATGGAAAGCTGTTAAATTAAGCTTTCAGTTTCCATATTAACACATTTTACAGTTTGCTGATGCTCCTATTCAGAGTGACCTTCTATAATGGGACGCATGGTTGCGCTGACGAGGAACTCTGCAACCTTTTTAATTACCATGCACTCTCTCAAAGCACAAGATGAATCCGTGGTATCACAAGATGAATAAGAAAGAATAAGAATATCTCTGTTACACAAAATTTGTTCATTTGTTTTGGCTTTTCTTAGTTTTTTTCTTGTGAAATTCTGGACACTCTTCACCTCTTCAGGCCTCTGAAAATTATTTAAATGAAACACAATTCATAACTCGTCTTTTGATGCACATCATATACTACCAGTGTGTCTTAAAGCTATAAGCTATGATGAGGTGTCACAAGTAGACATTGCTTCATTTTGAGGGGTCACAAGCCAAAAATGTTGGGGACTACTGCACTAGACCACCCAGTCTGCTAATAACAAACACCTTAACTACTGGGAGTGGCTGACTAGTTACTACTTTCCTCTATCCACATGTCAAGTCCAATTAAATCTTGAGGAGCTTTCACAAGGAGGTATGATCAGAGAAGAGGGTATGCTGTAATACAGGGGATTCAGCTAAAAACAAGACTTTAAACTTAAGCTTGTGTGTATGTGTGTGTGTGCGTGTGTGTGTGTGTGCTCTGTTACAGGGGGTGTGCTTATCTGTAATGATTTAGGGTGTTGTGAAGGCAAGAGACGCAACACACACACACACACACAGCTATGGTGGTTTGAGGAGAGACCCCATAACTAACACACACACACACACACACACACACACACACCCATGCACAAAAAGCACGCACTGCGCCACATCACAAGGAAATCTAGTTTTACAGCAATTAAAGGCCTTGTAGTGAACATGGAGGCTAACCTCATGGTTGAGCTGTATGATAACTATATAGCACCAAACCACAGGCTCCAGGGCCGACTCCCACCACCATATAATGTTCTATAATCTCACTGTTTGAACTACAGCAGGATCTGTTGCCATCTTAGGCTCAAAATAGATGAACTCTATAATCAAGGTCCCATGTGTGACCCTCAGATAGCAGAGGAGGAGAGTAGCTGTGTTAGTGAGTCTATGTCCATACAGAGCAGTAAGTAGCAGTTGTAGTTAACAGAAATAGATACTGTATATCCATGTTTCACCTTACACGCCCAGTCTGCGCACTAAGCTCTCCTGGAACCACTTCTAGAAGAAAGGAAAGGCCTGCTTGTTACCAATTATCATACGGAGATGGTTCTTAACATCTGGGTGGGGCCCCTTAAAGGATGATTTTGAAGGGTTCACAGAATGGATTCTACGGTGTTGTAGAACTGTAATGTAATGTATATGGCAGGGGTCTTCATGGGTCCACTCGGTTCCTTGTAACCAAGATCTGACCTTAGGTCAGTGTGTCAATATGTCTTCATCTTGAAACAAACTAGTCTGCACAAAGTGTCACTTGACCACATATGCATGTAAAAGTGTTTATAGCTGTTATAAATGGCCACACTTAAACCCTTCTGTCATAGAGAAGGTCAAGATGGGATAATCGTTTATATTACTTTGGTGTTACACTCACTTGTACACACAAAAAGTGGCAGAAGAGGCTGTACTGTATTAGTTTTAAAACCAATAAAAAGAATTTGAAAAGAAAAAGTGATAGAAATAGTTGTATAAAGAATGAAAATATAAAGCTTGAGAGAGAAGTTCAAACCCTGCTTACTTTCTCATCCCTTGCAACACTACATGAAGTGGGTGTGATTGCTGGATTGTTGGCTTCAGAAAGTTCCAGACATTTCAGATGATGACAACAAGCACTTCCATTTAGTGGACTCACTACCAGCTCTGATTACATGGTGTGTCATAATCATAGCAGGAGAAATTTTCTTTTCATCCATAGCTGCAAATTTGATGTGTTTCCTTTCTTGGACTAAGTCATTTTTACACGTTTAACAAGTGAGCGTCTAAAGAGTACCTCTTGGACCTTTGCAACCCATTGCAAAATAATGACTGATATTAAATTCATGAGACTCATGGAGACATTATATTAAAAACCAAAAATAATATGTAGTATTTTATTTTGCCACACATAATTGTGATGAGCACACACATCTGGACACAGTGAGTTGAAACTGACCTTTGTCGTATACCCTGCATTTTGTGTTGTCAGTTTGTGCTTGTATGTTTCTGCAATGACTGCCATGTCAAATTCCTTGTCAATACGTTGATTCTGATTTATAGAAAAGAACACTTACAGGATTGTTGCTCCTTGGCCCGGCTGGAGGTTTTGTGGGACTGACACCAGACGGTGACGCCATCTTCCAGCAGCTTCAGAGTTCGTCGCTTCTGCCAGCGAGGTGAGCGGACCTTCACACATGATAGATTTATTAGTTCAATCTCATTTATTTTATTACTAGCTACTACTGACACCTACCTACTACAAGTAATTTCTAATCAGTAATACCTTCACCATACTGGAGCCCTGCAACATCCGCTTCACATCTTCATCTTCCTGCACTCCTACAGACAAAGAAATGGTTGAAGAAAGATAGGATGTCATAAAAATTGTACTGATTGTGTGCATGAGGGCAGTAAGTACACAAAGAATGCTGATCTGATCTCAACTCAGTAACACTGAAAGAAGGCAGGGGGTGAGGAGAGAAGAGGAGAATGAAAAGAGAGAAAGAGCAAAGAGCATCGTCAGAATTAGAAGCTGGTGTATATACAGTACACATCTGCTGGACCACAGCGGCTCATATGGCAGCTCTGTAATTCTGACATTTAGGTCCTGGACCAGCGGTTGGGTGTGGATAGAAATGACATGGTATGGATGGAGAGACAGAGAAAGAAAGGAGGCCTTGATTTTGAGGGAGAGGAGAAAGCAGGCAGAAGATGGGGAGCGAAAGAAAGACAGAAGTTGGTACGGTTATGAGGTGGGGCAGGTAGGACTTAGCCAAAGAAGAGAAAATTTCAATTAGCGAAGTGCTCCTGGCCTGTTATGAAAGCAATATCCTGTGACACCTTTTACAAAGATGACATATGAGGAGATGTGCCTTTCAGCGGGATATAGCTGTATTTTAACCAGAAGAGATTTTGTAATACACATATTAATTCATTTGCAAGCAATATGTGAAGCAGTGTACAGCATATACATATGTATTTATATTTATATGTATAGCATTTTAATGATTGCTGTTCATTATCTGAAAGATATGTTCCATATCTTTAGGTAGGATGTCCCTGAAGGTATGACACTTGATCCAGCACTTTTTACACAATTTAATTATTTGTTTCAGAAACTTTTCTTAGTTTCAGCATCAAATTCCCCTGCTATGCAGATGACACTCGGCTCTATGTTGCCTATGCTGTTATGCTGTTACTGTCGATATAACTGATCATAAGGGTCTCCAACTTAAGAGTCCTGTCTCCTAGCTGTTAAACAAAGTATGGAAAAAATAAATATCTAATTCAAAATGTAGAATAAACAAAATATTAGGCTTTCATCAACACTAAACAGCAGCTGACTGTTTTACTAACACTACTAAGAACTTTTCTTAGGCGCTGTCCTTAACATACATCTTGCCAAGTACCTTTCTTAGCATGATCGATGCTTCAGTTTGCACCTTCATAACTTTTGCAGTCTTTCAGTTTTCACCCAATTTGAAGTGCCCAATTCCCTGTACACTGCAGTCCTTTGGTAATTCTACTGAACTGAACTAACCTGTATATTGGGCAAAGAATTGTTACTGTTGGTTTTGGTTTCTGTTTCGCTCGTGGTAAAATGGATACAAAGAAGAAAACTCTCTTGGCATTGCTTCTCATTCAGCAAAGGAGGCTTATGTAATTTGGGATGGTGCCACACAGCTAATATGATAGCTCCCCCCATACTGAACTCTCAGATTCTTTACATTTCTCTTAAAGGTCAGCACTGTCAAGATGATTAGCAATCAATCAACCATGTAAATTTGCATGTCAGCGTTCATTACTGTTGTACTTGTGTGAAAGCACTGTATGAATTTTATGTTTCTGTGGGCAAATTCATTGATAGTGGTGATTCCACTGAAATTAATTTATTTTACAAATGGGTGGTTAACCCTAGCCCCACAGTTCCATCCCGACTGTGTGTGTCAACACAACCAAATGTGTTTTTTATTTTTGTCTGAATCTGTATATCAACCAGTAACTGTCATCCACCACTAATGTGAGAGTACTATTTGACTACAGATTTAATATAGATGATCAATCCTAAACTTGTTGTCTATGGAGAGTCATGAATATGAACTATTTATTGTGTTAAAAAAAAAAATCAGAATCCAAACAACTGACTGAAAATTGTGTAATTTAAAGATGTTTTAGTTAAGCCTCTCCACTCCAAAACCTCCAACTGGCCGAACCCAGCATGTGTTATATTTCTAAATAATGTCTTGTAGTAACCAATGAAGAGAAGGGATCTGCATTCTCATAAGTGATAAAGTGCTCTGGCCCCATGTGCTGAAATCAGTGACAAATATTTACATGAGCAAATAGTGGACAGTGATCACACAAAGCCGACATGCAAAATAACTGGGTGAGTTGTTTTAAGTTTGGAGTTGACACCTGGTGAGTCATATAAACATCATAGTTTGGTCACCATGAATACATCAGGTTCTTTATATTACATGCATGTTCAGAACACTTGAATGAAAAGTAGGAGACATTTATTTCTTGTGTTCATATATCCTGATATGTGCATTACTGTACATTATGTTGAAATGTTTTGCAGCTCAATCTTTGCAACTGATATCACACTCTGACATGCTCATTTTCTGTTTGAATCATTCAGCTGCAGTTAAATTTTCCTCTTCTTCCAGTCTGACCACGCAACATCTGTTAACCTACATTCAGATAATAATCAATCTTTGGACTTATCTCTTTAATAGCAGTGCATGAGTCAGGGCTGACGTGATCAGTACAGTGGTTAGGATTGGATTAGTGGAGGGGAGCTCAGTAGGGATAAATGCATAGTGTGTGATGCAAAAGATCTTGTGCAGTCCTGTCATGAATCAGCATGGATCAGATATAAATATATTTCAAGTACATTAACAACTGATTTAGTCAATCAGTGAAAGACAACGCAATGTTACACGATCATCAAAATCCAGTGCATGAAACACACTTGAAGTTTTGATAATTTTAGTAAACTAGTGCTGTTCCTGCTCAGAACAGGCACGTTTTGATTGCTTGGCTTCCGGTGTTGCTGCTATAACGCATAGAAAAATAAATACAGTTGATGTGAGGGGTGGATGAATATATGCACCAACAACATGAAAGAATCTAACATTCTATTAGGCCTATACACAGATGTTAAGCACTGTAATAGTGAATCTTCTCTTTTCAAGTATAATGAGGGCTGCATTTAAAAATAAAACACAAAACGGAGAGCTTTTGAAAAATGTGCATCCTAAAATAAAGTGGATGTATCATATTGGGCTCTTAGATGGTTTGTTTTCTGTGGCTTCAGTTCGGATCATATAAGTGGGTATATTTGCTCAAAAGATTTGTGCTTATATGAGACATACTGGTTTTGAATTGCCTGTCGGAAGTAGTCCGTCCATTCTTGATGAAAAGCTGCATTTTCACTGCCTACTTTTCCCTTTTAAGAGCATGTCAGAAAAAACTTTTCTCTGACTTGCTGTAAAGCTCTGATCACTTGCTGTGCTCATGCTTATGGTTTTATTATTATGGAGTACAAAAAAATCAGAAACATAAATATTTTTTGTGAAAACAACTCATGCAGAGACATTTTGGGTTTAATGAACACTCACATTCAATATTTTCAGTAGTTTTTTCATTATTTGACTATTACGCACATCATTTAGCCATTTCCAGTCAGGCCCTATGCAATTTCCAAATCATCAAATTTGATCCTGAGTAAAAATATCCACTCACAGTAATCCAAATTCATTTCCAGATTCAGAAAAATGCTCCACTCTAGTAGTGGAGGACAGTCACCACTTCAACACCCTGCTCTTTCCTCACTCCTGGACAGCATACTCCACGCTCAGACACAAAACTGAGCGGCTCACTGTTCGCTTGTTTATTCAAAGTTTATTAATATTAAACATGTGTCAAAGCACACCATGTGAAAATACTTTTCTCTGACTTGCTTTAAACCTGTTATGGGGTGATTTCCTTTGTCTCATGCTGCCCCACTTAAAGCCAAGCCATCAAATCAATGGTCATCCAGTAGTTGTAGTTACCAACAGTATGTATGGAATGTAAGTTATCTCAAGTTTCCTCTGACAAGAGGCTTAAAATGGGTTCTCAGGGGGGCCCGTGGATTTGTTATCATACAGCCATACAAGCCACGTGTGCATGTGTGGATATGTAATGTGGGGTAGTAAGTTAGAAACTCTGTTGCTGACTAAGCAAACTATTTCTGCTAATTATTTCATTCATGCCATTTGCTGTGAAGTTGCCTTTAAGTTTTCCTTCACAGATAGTGCTGAGTCCTATGCTGAGTAAGCAGGAATCAGCAGCTGAAACAGAAGTCTCACTGTGGTTTGGAAAGGGCTGGGTCACCACCCTCACAAAGAAGTCTTGATATTGGGAAAATACACACCCAAACACACTCCCCCATGTACAGCAGTGAGTTACTGTAAGTGAGAAGAGCAACGTTGCAGCAGTGGGAGATATTCAGTGGGTGTGTGGTTGTATGTGTATGTGAGCAGGAAGAGAGCCACACCATGTGAGTGTGACTTATAAACACATTGACGTCTTTTAATGATCAACCTCAAAGTAACCTGTACACAGCCCCACAGACCAGTGGACCTCAGCTGGTGTGAGGAAACCATGTGGTTTGACTAATGATACAGGCTGCTTCATGTGACCAAATGAAAAGTGCAACAACAACGGCTGTGCTGCACCTCTACAGTGGTAATATTTACTCTGTCTAGAGAGTTGAGATAAAGGCAATCACCCAAAACACACACAAAAACAAACATACAAAAACCATTGTGCTGTACTAATGCTCTCAAAAAGAAGTGAAATTATTCTGCATACTGATTTCTGATGCGTCACATTGGCCATTTTGCCAGTGGTGGAAAACTACTGGAAAAATGGTACTGAAATTGTTTTGGCACTTATTCCCAAGGCCTCTGCTTGATCTACTGTGGTTTGGACTGTACCTCATTTATATGTTACTTTGGTCAAAAGCATCTGCAAAATAAATAAATGTAAATGTGAATAAAAGTAGAAAAACCACAATAAATACAATCCTCCATTTGATAAAAACTGCCTGCTTTTTAAGATGTATTTAAGTAAAAGTAAACAAGTAAAAGAAGTTCAGTGTTGGTTAAAGTGATGGTCAGTCTAAGTTTAAAACCCTGCAGTAAATCATAGTTTCTGAACTAATTATATATTTTGCATGTAAAATTTTAATCTGAAGTAACTGTAGTTGTCATGCAGTGAATCATGAATCCTTATATGTATTGCAGTGGAAATTCTGAAAGTACCATTGGCACCAGCTCTTCATAGGTTCAAAGTTAGACTATATTTGTATAACATAAGGGTTTGCTAAATTAAAACAGGTTGTACCACACAAATTAAACTTTATGTAGGGATTAGTTCTTACAAGATATTTACACCCAGTAACTGCCAGGTGTAGCTGTTGTGTAGCTGCCTGATTTAACTGACAAAACTAATGTTAGCTTGCTAACATAGTACATATTAGTATTTTAAAATTGAATTTCACAAAAAATAACACCAACAACACACCTCAAATTACCAAATGTTTTGCCAATAATGCTTTGCTACATGACTAAATAGTGTCAGCTAGGTTAGCATAATAGGATATTTCCCAGTTGACACTGCATGAATACCACTAACTCTGAAAGCGTACATAGAAAAAATAAATAAATAAATAGGGGAGAACGGGGTAAATAGAGCCAGTGGGTAAAATGAGCCACCCCCTTTATCTAGGTAACTATAAGCAAATCATCATGTGACCACAAATTAAGAAAGTATAGTTCACATTAATCAATCCATCTTGGACTCAAGCACATGGAGAGAGTGGTCAGCAAAACAGAGCAAAAAAAAAAGATTTTTGTCATGCCAAGTGAATTCATCATGTTACTAAAGTTATCAATCTTGTATGTTAATCAAAATAGATACATTTTGGACATTATTACATGTTAATTTAAGTCAGTGTAAGCTCCAAAACAAGGTCATAAACTGATATTCTAGAGACTAGAGACACTGTTCATGTTAATGTTTGATCACTGTTACAAGTATTACAATGTTGATGAATAAATATCTAATTGTTGACTAATGTTAAGTTTAAGCCACACACAAACATGCTGTACATACAGACAGATGACAAATTAAAGGAAAAGCCAACATAAAGTGTCTTAGTAAGGTGTTGGACCACCTGAACAGCATCAGTACACCTGTCTGTATACACAAAAGCATATTTACACACATATTCTCTCTGTAGCTAACACACAAAGATCACAGTTGAACAACAGGACACAAACATAATATTTTACTTAAAAGTATGAGTTTTTGCCCTTGTTAAATTGAAATTGAAAGTTCAAAATGATCTCAAATTTGTTTGATTTTGTGTAATTTTTATATAAGTATTAATGGTAACACTATTTACTCATAGAGCGCTCAAATTACCCCATCCCCATGCTCATTTTACCCCTACCTTGGGGTAAGTTGTGCCATAGGACTAACTTTTTTTGATGTGTCATTGTTCTAAAACCATAATAATAAGATAACTTGTTTTAATTTCCATGGGTACACAACAACCTGAGGTATGTATAGTAACTATTATTTGAAAAAAATACACTTTCATTTTGCAGTAAAATCATCAAATGTAAAAAGTGGCTCATGTTAACCCGTTCTCCCCTACCTATTTTCACAAAGGATTACCAGTTAAGTTTAATATATAATTTCCTGTTTACATAGTTGATTGCTTTTGATTGGATAGCAGTTAGCCAGTAACTATCTAGTAGTTACTAAGAACCTAGTATGGATTATGGCAGAAACATAGCAATGTTTTTTACGAATAGCTGCAGTCCTATCCAGTGCTTTAAAAGTTTACTTCAGCACAATAACTGTACTTAGTAACACCCCACATCTGAATTAGATTTCTTTACTGTGCCATGCTGAAGCAGAGTGGTACAATCTTTGCTCATACTTTCTGCCCAGGCCATTTAGCTTGCGTGTGATGGAAGTATACTTGTCCAGGACCCAAATCTGTAGCAGGGGACCAGCTCTTTATATGCCAAACAGGACTTTGAAGAAACAACATGCAACCTTCCCAGAATCATGACTGATTGTGCACCTAGTCTTTATACTGAACAACAGAGTGTAACAGATGATTCTGTGTCAGAGAAAACACTAATACCCTCTCCAAACTTTTGAAACAAAATTCAGTGTGTTGTGACAGGCTCCCGGCAATTAATATTAGCATCATTCTCTATAACATTTTTTGAATTTACCAGATAATTAGGGAAGAGCTCTGTGCTGAGTGATAATCATAGCTAATGAAGATGTCTTTGAAGTCCCCTTGGACACACCGATGCCACATGCACATAAACACTATGAGGAGACACACACACACGCAGCAGTAATGACCTTCACAGTCAGACACATAGAGATCATTAGTGCTCTGTCCTTAATTAACTGCCTCTTCAATAACTTCCTCAATAAAGGCCATCGACATGGGAAATGAAAACATTAATATTTATTATTTTTGCAAGTCACCGAAATAAATGAATGAGTTTGCTAAAAGGTAACCAGAAATTTTAAGGTTGATGATGCAAAATGTTACAAATGATACATTTTCAGTTCTTTCTTGCTACATTTACCTACCTTGTGTTTTAAGAAGTAAATTGATTTTTTGGGAAATAAACTTCTTCTGTCTTCTTTCAAAGACTTAGAGGAGAAAATTGGTACCAAGCTCATGTTTGTCCATTAGAGCTGGAGACAGAAGGCCATTAGCTTAGAATAAAGACTGGAAGCAGAGGGAAACAGCTGGCCAGCTAATCTGTACAGAAATGTAAAAACAAGAATTTGGGATTTTAGAGGTAGTTACCAGGTGTTACTATTTCTTGGTGAAGTAGTCTTTACACTAAGCTAAGCTACACTAAGCTTATCACCTCCTAGCTCTAGATGCATTTCATACACAAACATGAGAGTGATATTGGTCTTTCTGTTCTTACTCTTAGAAAGAAAGCAAATAAGTGACTTTCCATACAGAATCAGTCAAAAATTTGGACACACTTTCCATTCCCTTGAATGAGAAAGTGTGTCCAAAGAGATCGGGTTAGGCTTAACACCTCTGGAAATGTGGACTCTCACCCAAGCTATTTTTGTCATTTATAATTCGAGGATTCATTTCACGTCCTGAATCTAGAGTGGATTACAAGACTTAAACAGTCCTTGAATCACAGATAATAGAGACATTCTAGGAAATGAAATGAAATCCTGGAGGGAGGATTTCAAAAACAGAAGAGAGGAGCTGAGTTTCAGCGGTTTAGGCTGTAGCCAAATTAGATCCGTAAAAGCCAATATACTGTATGTTAGTGGAATACAGGATATTTTCCAAACTGGGAGACAAACTGGAGGGCAGGTGTGACGACTACTGGTCAAATGATTAGTTGATTAATCAATCAGTCAATGAACAGATGAATTAACAAATGACATACTGTATGACATACTGTATATTGTGTTATTGGTTTATCCAGTAAAAATACAAAATGTGTTTGTGTTGACTGCAGCCTCTTGGTCTAATGGATTTGTTGCTTTTTTGGTTTTATATCATTGTAAATCAAACACTTTCAGGTTTTTACTTGGCCATGCTGGCAGCTGGCTCTAGAGATGGTAATGTCGTTCTATCAGTCCACCACTTTGGTTCAGACTGAAATATCTCAACAACTAGAACATGGATGAGTACAAGTACATGTGCCATCAGCAGTCAAGATTTTCACATATCCAATGAAATATCTCAACATCTACTGGGTGGATTGGCACATTCATGCTCCTCAGAGGATAACTTCTGTTGGCTTTCATGATAGCCTGATGTTTTCCCACCATGAGGTTAACATCTGTGCTTTTCAGTGAGGTGTCTTTACAACTATTGAATGGATTTCCATGGAATCTGGTACACACATCCATGTGTGTAGAGTGTAGTAAAGTATATAGTGTAGTAATTCTGAGGAAGAATTTAGGTCAAAATGTTTGTTTGTTCACTACTTTGGTTTATGACCAAAAACCTGTAAAACTAATCACATTACTAATCACATTCCCAAACTCTATATATTCATTAACTAATAAGGATTCAGATTAATTTATAACCAACCCTAGTTATAGCCCTGTTGGTGTACCTACTCTGTAATCGGTCTATATTTGTAGATGCTGTTGCTCTCAACTCAATGTAAAAACTGTGTCTGGGTATTAACAGGCTTTTCTGTGACATTTGATAAGGCTAGGTGATGCTGCTGGTGGGACTGGTGTTGGTATAGTCGCTGCAGGATCACTGACCAGCTATGGAAGGTTCTGGGGCTTGGTGTCGTGTCTTATGACAGCTATATTGAAGGTTGACAGCTGTGCACTGTTGCTTGTGTTTGTTAGCATACACACATCTTGGCCATCTGAACAGACATGGTTCATTTCTGCACTGCTTTTAAATCAGAGCTCAACTAATCGTCATCACTGCTGTTATTAGAAATACCAGATGTTCCTAAAGCTCTACCAGTGTTATAAGTAATGGAGGTAATGGAGGGTTTGCCTTGAGATGATTGACAAATTAATGAGAAGGCATGTCCACTGATGTAAAACAGTTAGTTGGATCCTCCTTGCCTCATAGTGATATTTCACGTTTGTGAGTACAACAGGAACTACAGTATTTCTCCATAAGAAAATAGTTCAGAGTAAAGCTGCTTCTTTAAAATTAAGACAAGTTGACACATATATGAAACATTTATAAAAAAAATCCTCTGATGATTCACTTTTACCAATTACCAATTACATTGACTGACCTTTGCCAGCACTGTCTTTTATAAGTGTCTCTGTGATTCAAATCATTATAGTGTATAAACTTAGTTGCAAACTAGTGTTGTCAAGTTTGTATGTCAGAGAAAATACTGAATTTAATTGAAACAACGCCTTTTCCTATAGCCGAAACCATCTCCATTTGTTGACAGGTCTTGTTTTAAACCTCCAAGCACTGATAAATCAAATGAACAGCTTTGTGTTAGCATGTCCAGCTCTACTGTATTTAGAAACCATGGATTATGTTTATTAGAAACTGGTCCTTTCTACACATTTCTTTTTCTGAGAAAATATACAAAACTTGTAGTTCTGTGTATTACTGTACATATTACACATAATGACATCAGAGAAAATGAGCAGAATATAGCAATGACAGGCTCCCTGCTGCATGGTGTGCTAACACTCTGACCCAGTTATAATGACCAACCTCATGAGTCAAGAAAGTTATGAGAAGGAAGTCAGTAAAAGCGCAGGCTAGCACTGTTTACATAGTTGTCTGTTATTAAAGTGCCCATTGTCCACTAGCTTGTTCTTACTGGTGAACCTGGAAACATGTTGCCCCAAATATCTCCTCTGGTTGTGGAGAAAATGTGCTTAACCAGCTGGTAAATGTTTGTTTTTCCCCATGTGGGACACCAGAGTTTATAATCTGTCTGGACAAGTACATATGACATCCCTGCAGAGCAGAAGCAGTGTGTGTGTGTGCTGCCAGTGATGGTTTCCAAGATACACCAGCTACTTTTATTATCCCACTGTACCTGCCAAACATGAGCTCCATAATGGAACAAAACTCCACATCAGTGCTGCTCAATCATGTGCCACAGATGCTCACAAGTCTGCAAGTTTTTCATTTCAGTCAAAGTCTTCAGCAGCTGATCAGTTTGTCTTTCATGGTTGAGGGTGTGCAGACAAATCAGAGAAAAACAAAGACTCTTAAGTCATGATGGCACAGAATTGAGACGGAGAGCTGCACCCTTCTCTATTTAGATTCTGTGATTTTAAAAGTCTCTATCACAGATCATAACTAAATGTGGCTGGTCATAATAATTCATGTTGTAAAGAATATGATTGTAAACTGACCTCTAGTCTGTGAATCATTCATGCAATTTTTCAGATTAAAACCACACTCTTTATCAGATATTAGCTGCTAAAACGATCAGTCAATGTGGGAATCTGCAGCTTTTTTGTTTTATATCATTTAAATTGCACTTTTCTTTGTGGCTGTTGCTCAAACATGACATCAGACAGGGCTCTGGCAATTATTTTCATTATTTTCTGACATTTTAGAGACTAAATGATGATAATAATCGTTAGTTACATCTTTAAACCTAAGATGACTCTATGCACATTTTATATGTATTATGAAAACAAAGTAGGCTATATACTCCATTATAATGGCAAATAAATTCATTTAAATTTACTTTACCCACCTTTAAACTTGCAGAACATAGTATGAGATACAGTGACACGCAGCAGGCTATGCCTTAATGACAGTGTAATCCACTTGTTTTTCCTCGCCCTTTGAAGGATTTTCCCTTTTTTTTTTTTTTAATTGCTGTCCATGCGGATTTGAAATGTTTCCTCTTATCTCAGAGTCACAACTCATCACACGCATTTACGGCTGTACATCAGCATCATTATCTCAGTGGGAGAAGCTTTTGATCATTGAATACATTCAGGATCCATGACACAAAACTCACCCAGATTCCTCAGAGGATCGATGGCTTTTGACTCGGACGTCCCGGCGCCGTTTTTCTTCCTGTTGCCCAGCATAATGCAAGGAGGCTGCGCTTTGTCTCGCCAGGCTGTGCCTCTCTCTTCTTCCCGTTCTCTGTTTATGTTGTGTTGTGTCTTCAGGCAGCAGCTCAGCAGTCTGTAGGCAGACTGCGATTCATGCTTTTATCCCGGAGGAGGCCAAACCGTCAGACCGCTGATGTCACTGAGATTGGATTTATAAACACAGAACTGCACAAATAAAGCACACCACAGCAGAAACAGATTTCCGGGCTTGACTTTCAAAATAAACCATTGATTAAGAATCGCGTAATTTCATACGATAATAATTTATATATTAAAAATCTTGAAGCAATAATTCTAATAATAATACAGTTTAGGGTTATGAATCTCATTATATCATTTACGTTTTGTCATTTGGCAGACGCTTTTATCCAAAGCAACTTACAAGCTCTTATTGTTTGTGAATATGAATGGACCCCTACCCCAAATTAAATGATTACGCAGTATGAAGATCCCTTTATATTTCTAAATGTTCACCAGGAAAATCACACCGCAAATTCTCCGAATGGTGCCATGATATGAGAGCTGTTTTACATCTGGTTTAAAATTTGATTTTTTTTTTCTTTCAGTCAGAAACAGAAAGTGAGGGATTGCGAACTCTGTATTATACTGCTAAAATCTGCAAAATCACACCCTGCCAAAGCCTACATAAATGGCACCCATCCTATCTAATGTATATCACAGAGGTATCTTTTGTAAATGAAAATGTATATTTCAGTAAGATGATAAGATGAAATGAATTAGATTGAACATTTTCCCAAAAAATCTTTATTTTCTCAGCTCTGTAATAATTTCTTTTCTGTTGTGTCAATGAAAATGTAACTCTCACTTCTTTATTACCAACGCAACAATTATTATGTTTTTGTTTTGAAGGCGAACTAAAACATTTCCGGGTTTTGTAATATATTTGATCTATCTTCAGCAACTTGACAACAAACGGAATTTAAACGGATTATAGGTCGAGGAGAGACGCTCATGTATCTAAAGAGAGATAGCCTTTCTCTTTTCAGTCTACTGATCTCTAATTTTAACCAAACCACAGGCTAAGTGATGAAGGTGCCGAAAAATAACTGAAAATAGTTTATCCCCTAATACTGTTTGCAATAATTAGGGCAATGGTGCTACATAATGATTTATGCACAAAACGGCAGTAAAACACTGACTGTAGTGGGTCTTTAATGAAATTATGGCTCTAGTTTATTTCATTCTGTGCTGCCCTCTGGACTGGCGGGAATAAGTACACTTAAGATTTAGAGTCATTAATTAGAATAGAGGCTAAAGAACTGACCCTGCCTCCGGATAGTATAAATCACTCTAGTTTAGAGTGATTTATACTGATCACTTGATTGTAAGGAAAGACTGGCTCTGACTTAGGCACTGTACGTATCACAAAGCATTTAACTTAATATGTTCATTTTTATTTGTTATTTTTCGCCATATTTTTATGTGTAACATGTAGTGTTAATTAATTGCTTTGTTGATTTCAATTTGTTTTAAGATGAGATGGAATAATAATAAAAAATAAACTTTTCATATATATACAGTACCAGTCAAAAGTTTGGACACACTTTCTCATTCAATGAAACGGGAACGTGTGTCCAAACCTTTGACTGGTGCAAAATCATAATACAAACATTCGATAAAATGGTTAAACTGAGTCTAGCTGACAAATTTAAAGACTTTGATTTAGACAGAACTTTATTCATCTCGAAGGAAATTTTGGGGCTTAAAATGCTCAATATACATAGTGAAATAAATGACTATATTTTAAATTAATTACATGAATTAATAAATAAATAAATATACATATACATATACATATATATACATACATATATATAAACAGATACTAATAAAATATATTTTAATAAAAACAAAAATAGGAATACATTAATAAAGTAGAATAAATCGCCTTTATACTTATATATATTTTTGTTATGTTGGCGCTTTAAATGTCCGAGTGGGCGTGGTCAAGGACTTGTCATGTGATCTGACACGGAAATGGTCTCAGGCCGGAGATAGGTCAGTCCCATCGGTAGGTCTATGGGCAATTTTGTTAACAAACTTTTCTGTGACAGTAAATCCTTAAATATTAGAAACTACAGTTCCCAGCCGGCTCAGCGACCTTTGTCGTGTTGTTGTGGTCTCTCTGATACAGACATGTCCGGCGGCAGCACACAGTGAGGTGAGTCCACAAGCTAGCTGCTGCTAACTCAAAGTTAAAACGGTGTTTATCGGCGACTAAATACGCAGCACAGTATCATGTGTACGCATTTACTTGCGCCACTGTCGGTGCTTGAATTTGACATAAAGTCCAGTATAAACTATTTACATATGAAAGCAGTTATTACGCCACAGAGGCTGGTCTAAGTTATAAATACACAGTGGTGGGCTTACACAAATCAGGCTGATACTTCACAGTACCTGTTAAAATATCCGTTTTATTGTGTTTACATCTGGACTTTTGTGATATTAAATAACAGAAATATCCTTAAATGATCTGTGAAATTAATCTCTACAAAGTGATATAAATGAAAAAAGCCCACATTGTATCAGTGTGACATGGCTGAATAAGCTGAATGTTTGACTGACACATATTCAGTCCTTACGGAAAACTACATCATAAAGACAAAGACACATTTAAGACAAAATCTGTGGTAAGTTTATTAAAACGTGCCATTTAAGAGAAGGTGCTGCAGATGAACGACCATGACACTGATTGTCCCTCTGAGTGCATTAAGGAAGAACACACAGATATCCACAAAGCCACACATGTTGAATGAGTAAGTGTGCAGGTAATACCTTCTTTCAGAGAGACAAAGAAGAGCAAAGCTGTACTTTTTGACTGTCACACTGTTGTTTGTGTAACCTTAACACCACACATCCATAGACCGTTCTCCACCATCACCGTCATGAAGCCTGGTGGTAGCAGCATCATGTTTCTGTGCAGCAGGCCCTGCAAGGCTTGTGAAGGTAGCAAGCCTTGCAGGGCCTGCGGTCCATGAACATTGGAGGAAAACCTTATGTTGATGCAAGAGACTTATTTTCCTCCAAGGCTACAAAACAACAGTGTTATCATCCTGAAGTGCAGACCTCAGTCCTGCTTCACAGAGTCTGAGCAGTGTTTTTATACACACAGTATTTATAAAAATACTGAAGCTGCCAGAAGAACCTAAAGACATGAAGGTCCATTCTGTGCTGTATCTTACATGGCTATAAACAAGGCAGTCCAATATATTTGCTAACTAGCTGCAAGCTTCCGCTCTCCTAATTGACTTACAGCCTCCTTCTACAGCCTGCTACATCTGTGTGTGTGTGTGTGTGTGTGTGTGTGTGTGCGCTCTCTCAGCTCCAGTTGCACTCATCCCTCCTGGTAGATTGAACGAGTCGAAGTGTCATGCCAGTCCCAGCGATGGCAGAGCCTGCGGTTGATCACCAGAAACGGTTTCAGGCTGCCGTGGATGTCATTCATAACCTCCCCAAAAATGGTATGTAGGCTTTTACACACCACATATGTGACAGAGAGTGTGTTACTGGTTAGACTGTATAAAAACTTCATGAAACAGTGTCTTCATTATTTTAAGGTTAAACAGTGAACCTGAATGTAAGGCCTTACAAATGTATTATCTCTTGGATTATTTGCCGTCCAACATGCAGCTTTAAGTTTCCCCTGAACTTAAGACAAAAAAAGAACTCAAAATTTCCCAATTTCTAAACTTGCATATCTGGAGAACTGAGATGTGATCCTTATAGTTCCTTTTTTTTTCTGTCTGTCTTGTTTCACTCTGTCAAGGTAACCAGAGAAATGTGCAGACAGTGAAACTTGATGAATCTGTTTCATCTTGCAGGCTCCTACCAGCCGTCCTATGAGGTGATGCTGCGCTTCTACAGTCTGTATAAGCAGGCGGTGTGTGGACCCTGCACTGTGCCTCGACCCGGCTTCTGGGACCCAGTGGGTCGCTACAAATGGTCCGTGTGTGTGTGTGTGTGTGTGTAAATCAGTAGTGTTAGTTTTCAGTAGCAGACACACCAGCCATTCAGCTGCTCTCATAAGTGGTCTTTTTGTTTGTACAGACAGAACAGCATGCAGTTATTCTGTACATCATACTTCCATTCAGAAATCCTCTTTTTACTGTAAGCAGGCATTACGACACAACATTGGCAGATATTTGCATGGTGTTTGGTGCTATGCTCTCTGTATGGGTTAGTTACTTTGTGTCCATGGCAGGTGGTACAGCACCAGATAATTCAGTTCATCTGAACAGTGTGTGAACTCACCATGTCAGTCATAGAGTGTTTCTATTGACATTTGCAGCCAGAGACCTTTTTTGGTTGTTGATGAGGAAGACTAACAGGCCGGGGCACAGATACACACAGACTCACAGTGAGACTGACGTGGACAGAGATTGTGTTGTACAGTTAGTGAGTGCAGAGAGGATCAGCGTCTTGCTTAAGGAAATCTTGACAGGACAGCTGCTCTAACACTGAGGCTAATGTGGGGTTTGAACCTGTTCTGTCACTTTGGTTTTCTGTAGAGAACAGTTGTAAATGTTGAGAAGACTTCCTCACTATTGAAAATAGTACTGAAACCATGAGTTGCTGAATCAATTTTTCAAAATAGAGGAATGGCAGATACGCTCTGATCCAGCTTATCATATGTAAGGATTTGCTGCTTTTCTGTTTTATATCATTGCAAATTGCATATCTTAGTGTTTTGGACTGTTTGTCTGACAAGACCTCTGAAGATGTCTCACGTCCTCTGAGACACTGTGGTGGACATTTTCACTATTTTTTCTTTTTTAACATTTTATAGACAAATAATCAACAGACCAACTGAAAATGAAGATATTTCTTAGTTGAATCTCTATTAGAAAATGTTTTTTTTATTTGAATGAAGAAGTTATACCCTAAATACACATTTGTCAAATAAATACTGTATTTAAAAATCAACATATTTCAGTAGATATCCATCACAACATATATGATCATACAATATTGTGTTGTACTGTCAAGCTCTCTAGTCATTGTTGAATACCTGTGTAGAATAGAATATTGATAAGTGCTAATACATGAACTCCTTCAGTATTCTGTGTTCACCAAGTTTGTTTTCATCAATCTAGTGAATGTTAAAACAAAGACGTCCAGTTTTTTTGACACTACAAACACACATTGAAACACACATTCAATCAGACATGGTGTGGTGGTTGATGTTGATGTGTGTGTGTGTGTGTGTGTGTGTGTGTGTGTGTGTGTGTGTGTGTGTGTGTGTGTGTGTGTGTGTTTGTGTTTGTGTGTGTGTGTTAGGGATGCCTGGAGCCGGCTGGGAGAGATGAGCAGAGAGAGTGCCATGGCAGCATACGTGGACGAGATGAAGAAAGTAGCACAGGAGGTACATGATGACAGATTTGTTAAGTTCATATATTTTAATTCAGCGTTCATGTAATATTTCTAACATGATATCATCTGTAGACTGATTCTGACAAATTTCCCACATCAGATCAGATCAGATCAGTGTACAGAAACGAGAAGCAGCAGCAGCAGCAGCAGCAAGCTGTCTGCTCAGATAAACATGAGGTAATATGATCAGTAAAGGTTTCCAATGACGCTGCAGGTCATCAACAACACACCCATGAATGAGAAGACAGCCTCTCTCTTCCACCACTTCGAGCCTCTCTACCTGGTGATTGATGACATGCCACGACCTCCAGAGTCTCTGCTGGTGCTCAGAGAAGGTCAGTGCACCTCTGTAACCCAGCACCTGTTTAAAGAGCCAGAAAGACAGTTTTTATTCTCTGAATTTCTGTCCTTGTGTCTTCTATACATGGATATATAAATACATACTCCATATTTTCTGCTCAAATGATCTTTTCCAAAAATCAATTAATGCAGCTTTAAAAATAGTGATATGATATCAGTGTGAACGTTGGTAAGAGTCTCTGTGTGTTACTGTAGGTCTTAAAGGCAGTGAGCCAGCCGACAGACCAGCAGAGGTGAAGGTTGAGGATGAGGAGCAGGAGGAGCCTCAAGAAGATTGTTCTCTATCAGAAGGTCCAGATCCAGAGCAGGAGTTCATCCTGACTGACGTTGTAGACCTCACTGCCAACACCATCTCTAATGGTGCGTAATGATGTATCTGGCCTGTCTGGAACACACTCAGGGTTTTGTGGTGTAATTGGATTTTAAAGCTGCCCCCAACTGGACGGATCAGACACAAACGGTCCATGTCAGTAACTTTTTCCACATGATTCAGTGTGTTAGTCATGTACTTCAGATTCTTGTGGCTTGTGTCAGATGCGGTATATTTATTCTCCAGTTAGAGTTGACAATGAGGAATACAGATTGGAAACAGGAAACACAAAGCTATTTTATACAAGCTATAAAGAAAATCCCTCATTAAGCTGCCTTTGCTTTTTTCACACTGAACCAAACAAAGCCTGCATAATGCTGCCCTCGTGTGTGATTTTACACAGCGTGCCAGCATTCTGGATTCAGAGGAGTGATGTGTAACACAACAGCATCGGCTCCCTGTCCCACCATGCTGGCTGTCCCTGTTTCACAGACGTCAACCCGGCAACTCTGCCCCCCCCACTCTGTGTCCATACCTTTATACAGAACAGTGAGGGAGGTTAAAGGCGCAGCATTCCCGCCTTGAACAGGCTGTGTAAAAGGGTCTATAGTTAATGGGGAGATATGATGAGCAATGAGTCACACCAGCTCCTTGCATCTCATTTTTGGAAACTTTAAATTCCCCCTCCGCTCTTCTTGTTCCTTCAGTTGGATGTTGTTCTCTCTGTGCAGAGTTTGTTTTCACATTCATCTGCTGAAGGAGGAAAGTTTCTCTGAGCTCACTTTAAATCTGAAGTTAACCTACAAACAGGATGTGTGACATCACAACTAGTTTGGAGCCAGTCGTGGTCCAATATGTAATTTACACAAGTGTGATGTGGAAACTTGAAGCCTGCAGTGCACAAACACTTACAGTGAAGGAGGAGACATCTGGTGTCCAGCAGGAAAACTGCTGAAGTTAAATATATTTGCATATTTATAGATTCTGGGTTTTTCAATACAAGGAGCTGGTCTGACCATCAGGGGTTCATTGTTTTACTCAAGAACACTTTGACATGTGATCAAACTGCCAACCGTGTGTTTAGTGGATGACTTGTTCAACCTGCTGAGCCTCAACTAACCATATTTTTTATCCTTTTTATCATTATAAAAACAAAAATAATGGTCCCTTTTTTAAGTACAGTGGCTGTGAATGTTGTGATGGTTCTAAATTAATTTTTTTTTAAAAAGTAGTTAAAATTGTCACCAGTGTTTCCTCCTGCTGAGCAAAACTCAGGAGAGACTCAGCAGCCAGAAGTTTCTCTGTTTAGGAAAGACTGAGATCGAAACTAAAATTAGAATAACTGGTCCATTTTAAAGGTCAATCCATCTTAAAGGGATAGTTGGCATTTTTTGATGTGGGGTTGTATAAGGTACTTATCCACAGTCAGTGTAATACCTGCAGTAGATTTGGGTTGGCACCCCCCCAGTTTGAAGAAGCAGACATGAGTACTAGCTTGGAAGCTAAGTGATGTACTGATGTGGACGAGACCAGCAGCAAAATGTATTTTAGCTGCATAAAAAAAATCAGTTTAAGTGTACACTATATTTAGAATATTTTCACTGCTTCACCTTGTCGTCAGACTGCTCGTTCTGTTGACACTACATTTTCTCAGCTGTAGAATTCTGTATTCCTACACATGCTGCACACTGTATTACACTGCAGATCAGCTGTTTGGGTCAGAAAGTGCTGTTGAAGCTGCAGCATTTATTAACTGACACACTGTTGTCTGTACATCTACTGTCAGATTGACAACTTACTGTTAACCTTTCCTCCGCTCACAATCACCATCACTTTCCTGCTGCTCGCTCAACCACACGCTCGCTATGCACACACATCACACACTGCCCTATTCCTTAACGGAGCTACACTACTCTCATAACATGACCTTTCACATAGATGGCCTTTGAAGAATGAGTAGAGGGAGGATTCTGGGATTTTATGCACTAGTCGATGACTCAAAACAATCCCACAATAACGTAGAGTGTTATCGTGTTGAAAATCATCAGTAGCCCATTGATATTAATTGCTAAGTTTTAGCAGTGGTACATGAATAAAGGAGAAACACTGGTCAACATTGAGTGGAATGTGCTCCTATCAAGTTGTGTTAACTAAACGGGCCCAAAACTATTTCCATGATTAAGTATATAAAAACATTTAAGAGTAACTATCTGAACTATCTGAACTATCATTTTTGAATATATCTCCTCACATGTACAAAACGCCTGCTGTGCTCTGCAGACTCTGGTGTGTGTGAAGGTTTGGTGTTGACCAGCGACTCAGAGAGCGAGATCTTCTGTGACTCAGTGGATTCAGTGGAGCAACTCGGCAGCGTCAAGGTACGACTCACACACATCCTCTGAAAACACACTGAACACATATACATTACTGCAGAGCATCACACACAGAATAAATAACTGTTGCAGAGAGCAGGAACATTTCTATTTCAAAGAGTGATATCTGTTAACAGATTCCACTCGTCAAGTCCAATGGCTTTCAGAACGGCCACGTGTCCCTGGAGTCATCTCCGATTCAGAGCCAGCAGCTGGAAGGTCGACTAGAGGTCAGACAGGTGGGAGCGGGTCAGGGTGGAGAAGGGGCGGACGACGGGAAGGGTCAGGGTCCCAACAGGAGGAGTCGAGACACAGGACGAGAAGGTTCCAACCACAACTGGAGAGAACGTAAGCTGATATTTCACACTGTTGTCAGACTGACTGTACTGTTTGTATGATATATCAGGATCATAATATCCTGTGTTGTTGTTGTGCAGGTGGTGTTCCTCAGGGCAGTCCGAGGCGGGGGGCCCCGGGCGGTGGGGGCGGGGCCGGGCGTGGAGGAGGAGACGGTTCAGAGGGCGGGACAGAGAGGCTGCATGACGCCCAGCTCCAGCAGCAGATCATCCTGGCTCTGAGGAGGCTGCGAGAGGACATGAGGAGTGTGATGGACAGGCTGGAGGTGGTGGAGCGACTCGCAGCCACACACGTAAGAACTAACAGTGAGGGGAAAAACAAACTGATGTTTCATGTTAATGTAGATAATGTCTGTGTAAAATTTATCAGAGCAATTCTCCGTGTGTATAATCAGTAATAGAAAATTGGAAAATTGATTTTTTTTTTTGAAGCATCAAATAAGAAAACTTCAAATACCTGAAGTCACCATGCAAACTTGTCATCCTCCTGCTGCTACATTTAGTCATTTTGCTCTCAGTTAAATGATGCTGTCAGACAAAATTGAATCTTTAGCTGTTGTGTAAATGTGTTTGAATTAAAGTTGTATTAGAGAAGTGCAGAGATGGAAAAGGAGATTTGAAAATTGTCAGAAAAGCAACAAACTGAAAAGTGTTTTTTCTTGTTGCGTGAAGTGATGTCAGCTCACTGCTGTTGTATATGTGACAGGCTCAGGGTTCAGAGTGGAGACCATGTCTGCAGTGTGCAGCCACAGCGTCACAACAGCAGGTAAGACTCAACATCCCCGCTGACATCTACCAGATACGATTAGTTGAAATTACATTTTCTTTTAGTTCTGCTGTCTGGACCTGCACTCTGCTGCAGGCTTTGAACTGAAGTGTGGAAGTTCATTCTTGACCAGCTACATTCAGTAGTTTTGAGCTTTTAATGGTTTGCTGATGAAAACTGTGATGTGCAGTTGAAAGCTCCAAAAAAGCTAATAAATAGACCCTGAGTTAACATCATATTGTCACATAATGTGTCACAATTAAATATGGATTTCATGAGCAGTTTGGAGCATGTGAATGAAATGTTTTACATGTTTTTAATCTTAGAGGAAAACAAACCTCCACACTCATCTGCTGCTATATTTATAGACATTTTTGCATCTCTTATTCATTTAGTTTTAGTCACATCATCATTTTATATCTTCTAACTCTGACTGACTGACTGTCTTTAGTGAATCCAACTGTCAGTCCCAAACTCTGGATCTCTTCCAGTTCCCACACATACAGTATTTATGAGTAATCAAGTTTCTACTTGTGTAACGTATTTCTGCTAACTGCCACAGTACACATGTGTCAGTTAAAAACAGGTTCACAATTTTTCAAGTCAGGAGGCTTAATGAACAGTGAAACAGGTTTTTCTTGCTGTAAACATTCCTCCTGTTCATACTGACCTTCTGTGCTGAAATGTATTTAAAAGTTTATCTGAAGCTAATATGAAGCTCAAATCAAGTAGATATCTTTCAATGTTTCAGTCTTTTTAGTGCCAAAATTCCTCTTTTTGTTACTTTACTTCCACCACAGCTCAACACAACAATAATACAGTGGAGCTCATGTGTTTGTTGGAACAGATAAGATCAAACATGCAGTATTAGTTACAATCAGATGACAGTAAAAAGTCACATTCAGGAGCTGAGAGGGAGAGCTGAAATATTAAAAGAGGTCATAATATTATTCCGAAGGTTTTCTGCTAAACCCTTTAAGGAAGTAACTCATCTCTCTCATTAATTATGAAAGGATATGATATTTAATATTCATGTGTCAGATGTGCAAAAGCCTAAAAATAAATAAGTAAAACCCTTTATTATTATTATTATTCAAGAGGAGTTGAGATTTAAAATCAAGTGATAACCATCTATTTGGACATGAATAATAATATTCAGTCTGAATCCAACATAAAGGTCTGTTGATGGACCGGTGTGGAGCAGTAGACTGAGGTGAATTGTGGGGAACATTTGGCTCTGAAGGTGTTGGGATCTGCTACCTGGCAACCAACACCTGAACACACACTTAATGCGCTCTGGACTGCGAGTGTGTGTGTGTCAGCACTCAGTTTGAACAGAGCTGCACATTCACAGTTGTTCTTGCTCACTCGGCAGTACAGCAGCTTCCTCCTCCTCCTCAGCTGATCACTCACTCACCTGTTTGTTGAATTTGTGACACTGGTAGTAAAATCTAAAAACACTGAAGACACAACTACACACACTACAGCTGTTAAGAAGATGCAGCAGGCAGCTCTCAGACATGATTTCTATAATAAATGTCATTTTCCTCTCAGGCAGAGAAGTGGTGGCCGTTTGACGTGTCCGGTCAGACCGTCGTCCTCTTCCTGCTGTGGCCGTTCGTGGCTCAGGGTGTGGTCTACCTGCTGAGGAAAGCCCAGAAGAGAAGTCGCATATCTTCATGAAGCAAGCCGACCAGCACATTCAACCACTGCCCCCACAGGAATCCATCATGTCTACAGGAGGAAGGATTGATTCCACTGTGAATCCACATCCTCCCTCACTGTGTGTGCACTGGACAGAGGGGGTGATGTTTGTGGACTTGCTGTCTGCTTGGAGAGATGTGTGTTTGGTTGTGATGTAAAAGCTCAGGATCCAGAAATCCTCACAAATCACTCACTGCAGCAAACCAGTCATCATTTAAATTATTCAAGTTGATTCATCAGCCGGCTTATTTTGGGTAGCAGGAATTGGATACTGAACATGAAAAAAGCTGAATGTGTGCTTGTACTGATGATGGAAATACTTGGATGATATTGTTATATCATCCAAGTAAGTGAGGTTCACCTTTATTCCTTTTCTAGTGGTTTTTGCTACAATAAGCTCCATGTCTTTTGTAATATACAGAGTATTATCGGTGTGAAATATAACATAATGTATCAAAAGAAGCTTCTGTTTGTGCAGAAGTAAAACTACAGATGGTCCCATTAAAACGTTGGATGCTAATTTAATTGTAATAATGTCACCATCTCTCTGAAATGTCTATAAAATTACACTAAACTGTAAATGTCAGCGGAAGTGACTGAGTGTTGAGGAGCAGCTGTGTATCTCTGGTGCTCCATCATCTCTCCCACCGTCTGTACATCATGATATCCGTTCTGATGACAGTGGTACTAATTATTTCTCTAATGTCGTGGATCCAGTCATCAGACTGTTGCTGCTGCTGACTGTGACTCCTGGTGGAACCTGATGGTACTGAATTGATGAGTGTAACTGAAGCCATTGTCACTAAATGATGAAGAACTGTTGTGAAACTGCCCTATAATGATCAGTCATGTGTCAAACTGATGCATGAGCTCCAATTAAAAATATATATATATTGCATAGAAGGTTGTACTGGGTCATGTCTGTGTGGAGGTTATCGAAGAATTTAACAAGACTAAAATATTGCACCCGGAAAAGTCTTCCATTAGACGACCTCATCCTAATCCTCACACCAGGCTCAGATCACCTCGATGACATCGCTACGACATCATCAGGGTCATTTTCCTGCAGATTATCAGAGGACATCATGCAACTTTCTCATAGGCAGATCATTGATGACCTTTATAAGTGAAATCAGTGAGCAAAAAAAAAATCAATAAATACATACAAACCAATTTCCAAAACAAATAATTTAATATATTATGTATAATATTTATATACACAGGTTAACTTAACAAGGCTTTGTACAACTGTTACAAAATTGGTCCACGCACAGTCACCCACGTACATAAAGTACATGCACAAGGGCACAGATAGAGAGAAGGACAGACTGAGACTAGATATGATTAAGATAAACATGGAGTCTGGTTGGACGACAGTGGTTGGCAGTACGATTTGGTTCATCTCCGTTATGTATTTTTCAGACTCTGCTTTACAAACTAATGTTCCATCAGCATGAGAAGGGAGTGAAAAAATACTGAAAATGTGAAAAGGAAGAAATGCAAAAATATCACTCAGGTAAGACTCTGGTTTTGGATTTAAGGTTATTCGCTCACTTTCAATTGCCGCCATGACAACGCTCTCTGTGTAACACTGATAATGTGTGAACTGGAGCCTTGCTGTTGCACTAAGTGCTTAGTCCTTTTCCATCTCTTGGCTCACCATGTCTCCACTACTGATATTATACAATTACCTAAATAGAAAAAAAATAATTTTGGCATGACTTCACATAGCTGCCTTTAACACTTTGCTCCTCTGACGTAACAGTATCCTCCAAACTCTGGCCCTCTCCCCCAAAACACACACACACACACACACACACACACAGGGAAGTACAATAGGCTTGTGTTGAACACTTAGGGTTTGCATATTTTTATGTCACTGACCGCATGCATGCATTTTTATGCCACAGGAAGCTTTGGCATAATGCCCAAGTCACATCATCCAGAGAGAAAGTGAGTTTGTTTTGCTCCCACGGATCAGTGAAGTTCCCTGCAGATCCACAGGACGCTTTGGAAGAGCTTGTAAAGGGCTGAGAAGTAAACTGAAGTGGGTTTTCTCTGCATTAGTGTACTGTGCTGTACTCAAGCTGCATTGATATCTACCCACATGGGTATTGTCAGGGACATCATTCATGAGAACCAGTAGTGAAGGACACCAGTATGTGTACAGCACAGTGAACATTTTGCGTAAGTCTTTGCTGGTGAGGGTTAGCTGGAGCAGCGGCAGCTCTGGAGTAGAATATCACATGTCTAATATGGCTTCCTCTCTTTTTTTTACTCCTTCATTATTATCACTCATCAATTTTATTTAACAATTGAAGGGTTTCATTCCAAAGCAGTGTTTTAGAAATATGTGTTAATGACACCATGTTTAGGCTTTGAAAATGCCTTTCTTTGGCACCACTTAGTTGTAGTATTGAGAATGACAATGTAACGCAGCTGCAACTGTTTTTAGTGGGATTGTTTCAATTTTTCCAAAACAACAACTTTATCAGAATAATTTGCTGATAATAAGATGCTATAATCACATGGAGGTTTTAACAGATGGTAATTAGGGTTGAAGATTTTCCTGCCATTTTAAATGGTTACTTCATGGGAAAATGTTACCCTTTTCTCAGGATTTCTTGCCATAAATTATATATAATAATTCCAGCAGCTGCTCCATTAATTCAGTTGTTAGGTCACTTTCCTCTTCATTCTTCTTTCTGTTTAACTCAACTCTAATGTGGTTTGTCCAAGTGGTGTTGCCATACATAAGCTGTCCAAGACGGCGGACCCGATCGCATATGTCACTGCCAGATGCAGATCGGGCAGCGACGCAAATCGGGCAGTGACAGAGCTATTGTGACTGATTAGTGCTATTGTGACTGATTAGTGCTAGCATGTTCCTGGCTTGTTAGTGTGTTAGCAGTTAGCTTTCCAGCTACAGTAGTTCACCAACTAGCCCTGGCAAGTACACACTATGTAACCAAACTTCTAACACCACCCTTTTCACAAGGACTTGCAAACAAAATGCCAGTTTCTAATGTTGCCACGCCTTAATAGCTGAAATTCAAGGTGAGACTATATCTACGACAGCTGTGTGGAAGCTCTGATCAGGTCCTGAAAGGTTTCTTGTTTCAGTATGGGAATTCATGGAAAATATGAGCTCAGTTCCTGATATTCAACCCTAATGTTCATTGCACAATATATAAGAACATGTATAATTACATCTACAGTTATTTTGTAAGTAAAAGAGTCTAAGTTGAATAGTTTCAATAGTAGGTGAATAGCAACAGGCAGTGTGTTCTTTGCGGAGTGAGTTTCACATTTTTCAAATGGTAGTTATCTAATTTGGGAATGAAACTCTACAACCGCAGTCTCCAATTCCAGTGCCAATAAAAAGCCGAGGGGAAAGAGTCTTGAGACAACTGAGATCCCCTGGTCACGTGATAGACACTTGGCTTTAGAAGCAGTGACGCAGGTGGTCCAGTGTTTGTGAGTAAAGGGCAAGAAGTGCTTTGTACTGCATTAGTAGATGAAACAGTTAAACCACCACTGTGTGACGACGCCAGGCTCTTGTCTTGTCCCGCGGGTCCAGGCCAGATCTCCTCAGAACAACAGTTGAAGATCCCGGGGAGCTTTGATCTATCCATCCAGAGGAAGAGGAGGAGAGAGGGGGGGCCTCCTGGGAGAGATGAGGGAGTGGATCAATTTGTCGAACTGAACCAGGACCTATAACTGATCCTTGAGGAACCCCAACACTTCCATGCTGACCTGGTGCTCCCTCAATGACTCTGATTACCTCAACCCTCTCCGATCTCCAGCCTCTCACTTTGTCCTCACTCCTGCCCAGCTCAAGGTCCAGATTCATGGACATAGCCCTCGTCCTCCCACCTCTGGTCTTCCTGTAGCGGACTGGCGCTGGTTGGTTCCAATCCGGCTGCTGGCCCCCATGAAGCCTGGAGGCCTGGTAGAGGTTGGGAAGCCTGGTAGGGGAGATCCAGAAAGGGGCTGTTGGGCGTCCTCTAGCCAGATTGTGAGGCCTTGGGTGTGGAGGAGGGCTGGTCACGGGTTGGGGTCGTGGGCATGTGGTGTGGGTCTGATGGTGTGAATAGAGGAAGCTGTTTGGACGAAGTTGTGGTGCAGCTCTTGACTTGCTCTCCCTTTGAGGATTCTTGGCATCATTGCCTGGTCCGTTACTCACATCCTTTTCAGCTTCCTCTCCCCCATCTTCCTTTCCCTCTGTAGTCTCTTGAACTTTTACCCCATTTCCCTTTTCATCCATTTTTTCTTTCTTAGGAATGGTATATTCCTCCTTGACTGCCTCTTCCTCTCCTCTGTCCTCTTCCTCTCCTCCCCCTTCTCCTCCCCCGTAGTTGCTGGCTTTGACTGGTTCATGCTCGGAGTCCTCGTCAGCACTGCTGCCTGGCTGGTGGGTACTGGGGCATTTTTTACGTTTGCGGGTCACAGCAGAGATGATGGACTTGGACAGGAAGTCCCTGGCATTCAGGTCTTTCTTGGAGGCTGAAGAAAGCTGAAACATTAAGGTTCACATCCCAGTCAAAAGATGGTCACTTTGTCTTTGTCTATTTCTGACATTTATGAAGAACAAGTAAGAGATTTTTTTCTTGCTTACCTTTGACTTAAGTGAATCGCTGGTGGTGGAATCTGTTTGAAAGGAATAAAATGTGGATTAGAATCATGTTATCTCTGGACAAGTGGTGGTAGTAGTGTTAGGAGTGGTACATAGGTGCGAATTCTTGCTAATCACAGCACACACTACTGGTACTGCAACCTTTCAGGAGAACTCTAGCCATTATCAGAGAATTTGCTTAAAAAGTCAGGGAAACAAATACACTTGATGTTGTAAAAATGCCTAGAGTTCACCTTTGAGATCAGCAACAAAGAGGAGTGATGATACATTGGTGGAAAACCAAGACTGACAGAAAGAAAATGAATGAGAAAATAACACAAAGTGCAACAGAAACACCAAACACAAACACACAAGGAGAGAGACCTGGTCCTACCGAAGAGGCTGATCCACTGTCT
Source organism: Thunnus thynnus (assembly GCF_963924715.1). Lineage (NCBI taxonomy): Eukaryota > Metazoa > Chordata > Actinopteri > Scombriformes > Scombridae > Thunnus > Thunnus thynnus. The sequence goes on from NC_089536.1 coordinate 25,622,123, forward strand.
CAGCTACAGAAAAGTAGTGCAGAAAGGTCCAGAAAAGAGAAATTGAGACAAAAGTTGTAAAATATCATGAGTATCCACTCGGAGAAACATATCAGCTGGAGAAAAAGTACAGACGGAGATCTACTGGAGGGTTCAGAGAAAAGAACAAAGACAAAAGCTAACTCATCACTGCACTTCCTCTCAGCTCTTTAGGGGCTTTTTAGCATCTTTCAGATCATTATTTTGGTTTCACAGCCCTCAAACTCCACTCTCATCAGCATCATTTCCGGCAGAAGCTGGCAGCTGTTTTCGGCTAAAAATCTCTGATAAACCCACTGTATTATACCTGCACAGCACCAAACAGGTGTTGGGAGAATAGCTAACTAGAGTTAGAGACTAGCTGATGAACAAAGTGGAACATTTAGCTTAGGAGTCAGATATTTTTCTCAGGAGTTGGTGGAAACCAAAACAGAGCTAAAAGGTCTGCTGTTCTGCTGCCCCCAAGTGGCAAAAAATCAATAAATGCAGTCTTAAAAAGTGTGTTCAGACATCTGTGCAAATTTTAATGTTTATTTGCCACCAACTATACAAACATTGGCAGTTGGCTAGCTAGCAATGGACTCACCAACCATGTTGATTCTATGGGAGTGTGTGTGTTTGTGTTCAGCTCAGTCTATGTTTATGAAGCAGATTCATAAAGCCTGGGATACATGCATGATTTTGCTAAAATTAAAACATTTTCAACTCATGCAGTTGCATCTATTGCATTTTTCCAATGACTTTGTATGTAATTACAACGCCTCTTAAATGGTCTGAACAGTTACAGAGCATTAGAATTTCAATTAGCATTATATTCTTCTATTGTTATTATTACTCATAACTACAATGTCACCTGCTCATTTCTGCTAGCTGAGCATAAATACTATGATTTAGCATGGTAACGCTTCTAGCCAGGTCTGATACTGCACTACATGACCTACACAAGCAGTTCACACAGTTATTAAAAAGTGATTATTGGTACATAGTTATCACTGCCTATGTTAACTATGTTAACCAGCAGAAAACCTTAAGCATAAAATATATCACTTTCTGGGTCGGGCCCTGGGAACCCAGACCCTCAGGGGGCCCCAATGCTCCAGATTCACTGTTTTTTTGGAATTGAATCATTTACACATTTGTTTGTTGATACTGTATTCTTCAAGTTTTCTTTATCTTTAAAAGCACAGCAAATCTTTTGGTTAAAAACAGAGAATATCTGAAAAAGTTTTTCTCTGAATTGCCTATACATTGATTACATAGATAAGTTGATCCTCTCATAACTGATATGTATTTCTGAGAGAATGTCACAGAGATTATAACTAAAGCCAGCGCTGCTTCAGTTCCCTCCTCACCTGATGCCTCTCCTGGCATACCCGGCCTGCCGATGTTGGACAGTAGATGGTCAATATTGGGCACAGGCTGCATGTCCCGCTTATCATCTGGGGTCTACACACACACACACACACACACACACACACGCACGCACACATAAGCATACCGAAAAAAAAGTACAAATGATGGCATGTGACTGCAAACAGTTCGTATATTCGCGTTCTCAGCTCTTTGCACTGATAGAGCCGCAGCTGTTGTCATACATACCTTCTCTTCCTTGTCAAGCTCTCCTTCACTGAAGAACCAGTCATACTGTTGAAGTAAATAGACACAGCATCACTGCATGGTGTTTAGACAGAATACAAGACTGGCTTGTTACGAATGGTGCATTATTTCTTGCATTGGAGGAGGCAGCTGTTGGTTCTTACGTGCAGGATAAGTGTCTCTACTATCTTGTAGCGGTCAGGCATGTGGGTGACCATGTCGGTCATATTGTCCTCTGACGTCCTCACCAGAGTGGGACCAAACACCAGAGCCAGGTTTCTTGGCTCCATCTGGAAATAACATGAAAGTTAGATCCATGTTTCAGATGGTACAAATGTTAAATTTCTCAAATTAAAATTAAATCTAGTGAAGAGTCACCTTATTCTTTTCAGAGTGATCTGCCACCTTCCTCAGGTGGCCCACCAAGAACTTAAGAGTGTGGTAATAATAGTCTGGGAGGTCATGAATCTGTAAGGAAGCAAGACACGTGTGTGAGAAAAAGAGAGCTTGCTGTAAAAAAGTGGATTTGATTTTGTAAAGAAATGAATCTCTGACAAACACATTTCAATAAACTGTAATTTATATTCACTCCTCTGCATTCTGCCAACTTTTCAACACATACCAGTTTCTTCATGGTCTTTAGTCGGTCCTCTGCGTCTTCTATCCGGTTGGCATCAATGAAATCATTGTATTTGTCTGACAGAGAAGGTGTATGAAAAATGAAAAACCAGGAATATTACAAAAGTCTGAAAATTAAAAATATAATGGTCATTTCCACATGCAGATGACATCTTTAGCTAACAAGCAGATTTTTGAAGTAAAAGAAAAATTTTCTACAAACTTTCTACAAACTAAGAAAACAATCAATTAGCAATCTAATTTTACTTATACATTGTACATGTTCATTATGATTCATGATACACAAATAACTGGACGCACCATCAGTAAACAGTGGTTCAGGCAGTTTTCGGAAGAACGATTTGAGCAGGCTGCTGATTACGTTCAGGTCCTGCCATCTCTGTGGAGACAGGAGGGGGAAAGATTTAGTGTTTCTGGTGTAGAATTATAAAAGCAACACCCCTAATATTACAAAACAATTCCTGGTAAAAGTAAAGTAAAACTACAGTTTAACAGACATGCCCTCCACACCTCCTCAGCAGTGTTGATGTCCATGCCCTTGTTGAGATGCTCCTGCAGGTTGGACACCATAGCGTTGTTCCCTGGCACCCGGTAGATGCCGGTGTACTCCAGACCCGTGTCTTCCACCACACCGCAGCACATCTCCACGATCAGAGGGACAAACTGCGGAGGGGATAAGAGGAGGCGAGAAGTGTGATGGAAAAGAAGGAGGAAGAGAAGTAGATGGATGCAGAAAACATGATGGAGGGAATAAAGAGGAATAAGAAACAAAAGCAGGAGGGTGTGATTGAATGTTAGGGTGGAAGTAAGAAGATCCATATTTAACAAAATAATCCTAATAATGAATTAATAGTCATATTAATAGTCATATAATGATATAATAATAAAAGATTCAAGGTCAAGTAACTGACTATTTTGTTACTCTAAGTAAGTAAGTACAGAGCTGGAGCCAGGATATGCATTTCTTCATTAGGCTATTAGGCTATTGCAGTCTATCCACTGGATTTGCCAAAAACAGAAACATATGTGTTGTTACTGCTCCTTAACTGAATTTGAGTTTCTTTATCACTTGCATAATAATTGCTATGACAAGTAGGAAGAACTATAAATAGCCCAGTTTACTCAGAAGTCTGTATATTACTCGATAAAAACGAAAAAGGAACCAAAGCAAGCGCATGATTTCTCTGTACACGATACAGTGTAAATGGAAAAAAATGCGTATGAAAATGAAGAGCAGATGTTGAACCCTATGACTAAAAGGATGAATCAACTCTGTCGTTTTCTTTTTTTGATGCTATGAATCACGTTGCTGGTGTCGATGTTCATTTTAAATTTCATCATAGAACACAGCGGCTTACTTTATGGTTGACAGCAGGCTGACAGTCCTCTAGTCGCACACCAAAAGCCTTGGGACTGCCTGTCTTCTTGGTCTTCTTCATGATATTGATGCCCCACAGCGCCTTGTTGTCATCTGAGTGCACACACACACACACACACACAAATATAGACTCACATTTAAATTGGTTATTTAAATCCACATGAAAAATATAACTTAGTATGGACACAGAAAATTGACATCAATAACTATCCCATACCAGATTTTAATGAAATGCTAATTGACACTCTGTATACCAATACTTCGCTTTTTTAAACCAACAGCACTTTGTACTTTGGTGGACACAGAGCAGAGCAGAACCATGTTTGTACCCACCAGTTCTAGATGATCGGTTCACTGAGGTGTTGTCAGTCTTAGCCAAGAGGAAGGGAGGCATCATGCGGTGAGCTCTGGGAGAAGAATCCGGCTTATTAGCTGTCAGACTGCACAGAGTGAGACAAACGACAGTCAGATATCAAAAACATGTGATTAAAGGTTATTTTTTTGACAAAGTGTATACAAAGAATTTCAGTAAAGAGGAGGGCAGAGGCACTCTGTATTCTTCCTCAGGTCTTGATCTTATGATGACCTCAGTTTTATGTAAAAATGTCAACTGCCTTCTTATTGTAGCTTTTTGGAAACTGCAGTTCAAATTATTGTTTGTGACAAGCATACAGCCCAGAGCTACAGTGACTCCTAATTACACAGAAAGTAAGGGACACTTGTGATCAAGCAAAGACTAAATATAATTCACCATACTGACCTGTGTTTTCTGTAGTCATTCAGCTTCTTGTTGATGAGAGCTTGTCTTGAGAAACCAATCTCCTGAAATAAATGGAAAGTGGTGAAATGAGTTCCGTATGTGTGTGTTTCTGTAAATTGTATAAGATGAACTAGGTCTGGTCTAACCTCATTGTCAGTCTTGCTGTTCTCCCTGATGACCCTGATCCAGGCCAGCATGTCGTCCCTGTCCTCAGCCTGCAGCAGGTACTCGCAGAAGTCCTGTGTGGTCAGCCTCAAGGTATGCTTGCGCTTAGTTTCGCTGTAGGCAATGTCAATCAGGCAGCCGCGGATGCTGACTGGGGGATGCTCGTCCTGGCTGGACCCCGCCCCCGCCCCGTGAAGGACGGCCTCTCGCTTGTCCTTGTAGAGGAAGAGCGAATGGGAACGGAGCACGGAGAAGACACGTTTCCACGGCCGCATGCCACCACCGACTTTCTACAATGAGCAGAGGCACATTGAGCCTTTAATAAAAAGCTTCAAAATAACATAAAATAACTCTCACCCATACAGCTATTATCCAATCACAGCTTAGCAATTGTAACTAGGCACAGCAGGCCTGTCAATCTTTATATTTCTCCAAATGTTGAAGTGGTGTACATGGTGCTGTAGTAAGAGAGATACCGTATCCAATGTATGATGTCCACTCCAAAAACCAAAAGAGCAGAGCACAGCTATAATCAAGAGTGTATTAGATATACTGTATGTTGCAGCTAGAAGAGTACGCCATGTGAGTGCAGAGGTGGACTCGAGTTGACTGTCTGGTTTAGCAGGTTCCACTTCATATATGTAGCCATGAAATGCATATTTAACACCCTTTTGCATGGTTCTGATATTCATATGAGTTAGCTGAATACATTAAAAAATCAGCCAGAGATCAAGTTTTCAACTAACTCATGAAGTTAATGTTAATTAGCTAACATTAGGTAGCTACACCTGATAAAATCTGCTAGCCACAGTGGACATTTTAGCCAGCAAAACTGACATTTGCTGGATAAAAATGAGAGGCTGCTTTTGACTACTTCTATCTGCAGTCAAAAACCCACTGTTTCTTTTTTTGGGCATTTTTGCCTTTGTAAGACAGTCACAGTGAAGTTGCAGATAGGAAACAAGGGAAGAGAGATGGGTATGACATGCAACAAAGGTCCCTGGCTTGAATCGAACCGAGGATGTTGCAGTTTAGAGGCATGTATAGAAACCATTTGGCTACCAGGGTGCTTCCAAGAACCCACTGTTTCATTAAAAAAACCCACAAATTTCAAGAGGTTAATCTGCTGTTATCACTGTAAACTGCAAACGTGCAGTGTCAGATTGGAAAGTTTTACAGACATTTGGGAGCAGTCCATGTATAAGCAGTGTGTGTTGTACCTTTCCCTTCTCTGTGAGGATCTGTTTGTAGTGCAGCCAGCCCTCCTTGCGAACATCACTGAAGGTGATGGTTCCCAGTTCAGAGGTGGAGTGGCGCTTGGAACGGGCGTCCTCCTGGGCTCGCAAGCTCTCCAGAGACTAAAACACAATGTAGGGATATTAAAGGATGCACACTGGACGGTGTTTACTGGGTCCCTGGAAAATGAAGACAATAGAGAGGTACGTGTAATATACTCACCCCATCAATGAAAAAGCTCTTGACTCTTTTTGGTAGTTTGCTGTGGAACAGAAAGCACACAAGTGTAAAACATATGTTCAGTTTAGACAGTGTGTATAACAACCAACGTGAAAAAGAAGAAAAGAGACTTTACTGTGATAACTTAGTGTTAAATCACCTTAAAGCTACAATATACAGCTTTATATACATGACCCTGTCTCTCCTAAATCACTGTCTAAACAGTGTTTGCCAATGAAGTTTTAAAGTGTCTCCAGAGGTCCAGACTTACGAGAAAACACGGCCTTCTTCCCTGAAGGTGTTGAGACCCTCATCACATGACTTGGATCTCTCGGTGGTGATGGCCAGCAGGTAAGAGGAGCGACGACCTTTGATACTGCCTGAAAATACACAAGACGAGTCAAAAAGGAAATCAGAGGGGGAGGAAAGACATACAGTAAAGAGTAAAAAAAAATATGTGATGTATGATAGTGAAATGTGAACTGACAACATGGTGAGTGAACATGAATAAGTTATTTGTCAAATTGAGTTATTAATATGAAATTAGCCAGGTGGATGAATTACAGGGTTTAACATACATATATTTAAGGAATACTCTGACCTTTAGTTCATGTTAGGCTAATAAGATTATTGACGAATAAGTATTATTCAGTGTTAACAAATGCAACGACAGAGATTTCTGAATGTGCGCCTTCTTTTCCATGGCAATGGTGGCTGAGGCTCATGGGTATTGTAGTATTTAGAGCTGTTGTACCAAACCAAAATACCAAAAATACCAAAACATAATTTCTCAGAAACTAAGAAGAAAGTAATTAAAACTGATGACCACAACATAACCCTATGGTTGTTAAACTATACATGAGACTCTTTTGTTTCTGTGTTGTGAAACAGGGAGGGTATCATTAAAAGAAACCTTTAAAGTAGGAGTTTACAGTGGTAAACTTTTGCAACCAGCAGCTCCTCCCACTTCTTAACTGTGCCATAGCATCTTTTTTGATACCACCATGAGTGAGCCACCAAAGTCGGAAATATTCAAACTCTACACATAGCGGCTTTAAGTTATAAGTTTAAGTCCTTATCATCAAATGATGAACTCTTGGCAAACATTTTTTTCAAAAAATGCTGAGAATTCTTTGACTGTAAATGTCACTGTACTCCTTTAAGATGAGTCTGAGTCTAAGGCTAGACAAATATATCAGTGTGCTGATTTTATTAAGCATTACATAACCACTTGTCATTTTGACACAAAACACTGGCAATGGCCTCTGGGAACTTTAATCCCAGCATACTGGAGAACACACGGTATATTGGTCTAGCCCTTTCAGTATTTAGAGTGGGTGAGTGAGACTCACTGCAGTCCTGAGAACGAAGTCGGACAAAGGGGGAGATGGAGGACAGGGTGGGGGAGACAGAGGTGGAAGTGAGAGTGGCCATAGTGGAGGCCTGGGAACTGGACACCACAGAGCAGGCTGGTACATAGCAGGCCTGTTGGTCAGTACTAGGACTGGTGGGTTCATCTGCAAGGTCATCATCAGAGCAACCAAGGGTGAGATATGAGGGATTAAACACTGACAAGACAAAATAAGCCAGGTGGCGTTTTAGTTGTTGAAACATTTCTCTGAGGCGGAGCTAGTCCAGAGGCAGAAATGTTCTCTTACAGAGAGGAATCACAGAGGGAGTTAAATACATCATTATTAGGGGACCTGACCAAGTTAAATATGACCACAAGCACAACAACAATAACCAAGTCTCTGCTGAGGCATCGTACTTTTGTGACCTGTGTTGTGCTAAAATATAGTGTACTGCCATATTCACATCATGTTGTATAGATCGCAATTCCAAGCGGCCTAGTGGGAAAAACACTTATGCAAGTCTCATACTATCCCACTTGGTAAAAAGAAGCACAGAAGCATCCTCAAATGGGTGGAAAAATGGCTGAAAACTAACAGATACCCCTAATAACATCGAATATTAACATTAATATAGTCAATTCAGTTAATCAAAAATTAGTTAACTATAGTGTTACATTGTTTCACTGATACATGATTTTTTAAAACAGCTAATTTAGGTGTAAACTCCATTTGTTTGGTGTAAGTACAAGGCTAGCAGTGAGGGTAACCATCTTTGAAAAATGCTCCCAAATCTGAATAACAGGTGTTTTTTTCCAGTCTTCCCACTCTACAGACCTGGTGTGAATGCTGCATAACAGTACCACAAGTAGAGAAGAGTCATGAAGTCAGTGAACTGACAAAGTAAAATCAGTTACCCAGCAAAGTTTACTGACATTAGCTAACATTAGTCATAAACTATTGGGCATACCAGTAACATAGTCTTAAATATCTTAACATATGAAATAAATAGACTTATTTTTGAGTGTGGCATTCATATTCACAATTATGGGCTAGTAGCATTGATAGCAATTTGAGTTAGATTGCATGTTTTCTTGTAGTGATAAAGGTAGGCCCCACCCGTTTTTCACTGGGCTTCAGTCTGCAGTTAAGTTAGCCAGCAAAACTGACATTATTTGACTCAGTGACTGAACCTATGAGATTATTTCTGCCTCCATAGCAGCTCTGTTTCTGAAAAATGTTTCTAGAAATAAAACTCCATCTAATGTTGCTTATTTACAGTGTTAACCACTGTAAATATAGAGGTTCAAAAACATACTAACACATTTAACATCAACACAATATTAAACATGTACTGACGAACTAAATGCACAGACAGTACAGGCATTATGCTGACATGTATATGACATACACAAACAGGTATAGACACACGAAAACATTGAAGAGGATGGAAACACAGAAAGAGGGTAGAAACTTTCTTGGTGCACTACTAAAGGCTCATAAATTAAGTCTATGACTGGAAAGCTCTGTAGCAACCAACATCAAAATAAATACACATATCTGTGTCTCTCAATGCTTGACACATACTGTACTCATGTTACATTTTCAAACTTTAAAAGTAGTTGTAACAAAACACCAATTAGAAGTAAAATACAGTATATTCCACTGTATTATCAGGACATTTTTGATAAATTTTCATTTTTGTTAGTGTTGACAAGATCTGACATCTGGAAGCTGTATTAAGTCAGTTGCTACAAGCTCTAAAGCGAAGGTCACTAACCTATGAAGGGAATAGAGGACAGGGAGTCGTATGCATGCTGTGCCAGGCTACCATTGACCCTGCGGTTGGGGCCTGGCCCCCCAGAGACAGGAGAGGGAGTCCCAGGTGAAGATGTCAAACCAGGGGGCTCAGGTGACTCCACAGGTGTTGTGTAGTTGGGATGTCGAAGGGTCTGAACAGGGGTCCAGCGGCCCGAAGGTGGTTTCTGCCTCAGGACCACCTCTTGATTCAGGGAGATAGGGGAGATGACCTCCCTGTCCTCCCCGAGCCGAACTCTCTCCTCCTCTGATGCAGACAGGGCTGGGGTGGACTGGGGCCGGGGCACCATCCCTCCATCACTGTCGGCAGGGCTGCTTCTGCTGCCGGGGCTCCAGTTGAGGTGAGGGACGGTGTAGCCGGGCTCTCTGAAGGACTGCGCCTGCTGGAGGAGGTGGCCAGCTTTGCGGGAGAAAGAAGGACTGTAGCTTTTGTAGCCCACCAACTCTTCCTCTTTTACTCGCCTTGTTTGGGGTTCAGCTACCTGCTGACCTGACTGCCTGCCACTTGGAGGCACTGTGGAAGAGGTTGCGATAGGGGCCGTGACTGTGGTTTGCTGCTGATGTCCTCCTGAGGCTTTCTGCTCTTTCTGCTCGCTGAATTTTGTCATCTGGGAGCCTTGTGAAGACTGTTCGGAGCGTGGTGGGACCAGTGCAGAGGCTTGTGCCAGTGTTTCTACAGAACGCCCATAGTTGTGCTCGTACTCTGCATAGGCTGCCAGCAGGCTCTCTGAGCACGACCTGCTTCCTGGTCCTGATATACCACCCCAGCCCCCCAGCCAATAGGAATCATGGGAAGCAGCTGCCGCCTGGTGGTGGTACAGGAGGGTCTCTCTTCTACGTTGCTCTGCAGAGGTTGTGGAGGCGGGCACTGGTCCAGGGCCAAGTGCCAACCCCAGCCCCAGCTCCGCTAAACGGTCCTGAGATATGCTGCGGTGGCGGGGAGACATGTGCTCAGCTGCCTCAGCCTGGCTGTAGTACCAGTCCGACAAAGCCTGGTGGCAGAGGGCATCGGTGTGAGCGCGGGCAGAAGCCGGCAGGCTGTTCTTCCGTGGTGGAGGCAGAGTTGCAGAGGCGATGGCAGCATTGTGGTTAGCAAAGTGAAAGTCCAGCGCACTGATGGCCGACGAGGAGCGGCCACGGTGCCGCCCTGGTGGGGCAAAATGACCACTGGTCTCCTCAGGACCCCCGGACCAGCCGGAGGTGGGGGTAGAAGCAGCAGGGGGGCGGTTGTCCAGTGGCGAGGTGGTGTGGCCAGATCGGCATTGCCAGTTGTCCAGGGGACTCTGGAGGTTGTGGCTGGGCTGTGGGGCAGTGGAGCTGGGCTTGGTGGAAGGGTAACAGAGAGGCGGCGGCTCAGGGAGGTTCTGGGCCTCACCTGAATATGGCTCATTGCCTTTCAGGTAGGCATCCTGGGAGTACGCCTGAGAACAGGAAGGGTGAAGGCAATGTTAAACATGACAGAGAGGAAGAAAGAGCAAAGATGGAAGGAGCAGCTAGAGGGAAGATTGAGGCAGATGCAGCGTGCACCATGCAGTAATCTTTCTTTCTTTTTTCATATATAAGTAAAATCCTCAATGTACAATCAACACCGGAACTGTAGTTCCCTTACTAAATTTGGGGCAATTTATCACTGCTCTGTAACTGCACAGAATCTGTTTTTTGTCTGCTTTAATGTTATTGTATTTTCTTCATTGTGCTTTTAATGTTATTTGAATGCATTTTTCTTTATTAAAAGTACTACGAATTGCTGTATCTAAAAAAATCCAAACGTGTTCCAGTGTAAATTTGACTTTAATAAACCCTTAAAGGTTAAGGCTGGTATCATCCTGTACTTTTCTTATTAATAATAAATTCCATATAAAGACCTAAACCAACAATGTCTCTCAATACTTTCTGACTTTTCTATCCTGTCTGTGAAAAAATGTCTACTGACATTTGCATATATTTATTTTCATCAGGATATCAAAATGTTTTTTTCATTTTTGAGCCCTGTGTTGGTTGTTAGTCTTCTTCTTTTCATGCATTTTTTTATAACATCTGTATCTGTACAAACTATTTGCCCATTGGTAACAGCAAGTCCTTTCAGCTCATGCACAATTTTAAATTTCTAAAGTTAAACTTCATAAGTAGCTAGATGAATTATAATATAGATATACAATCCTTGCTATTATTAGCCTAGCTAGCTGCTGTGGCTTCATGCAGTAACAAGGTGAAAAAAAGGAAAGATGAGAAAAAAGAAGAAAGATAATACTCACACTTACCAACTGCAACACATCCTCATCTTTTGGCATAATAGAGAGCTCCAGAATGTTTTCACTACAAAAAAAGATCAAGATATATGAAGACAATCAATAACAGCCAGGTCTGGTGTGAACATAAAATGAGATTTATAAACACTAGTCTCCTACCTGTTTTGGATGAGTGCGATCACCTGAGAGTAGGTTTTCCCCAGAATGCTCTCCCCGTTTACTTTCACCAGCCTGTCCCCTGAAGTACATACACATTCAGAAGGGTGAGATATGTGTTGCATGTGTATTAGTGCTTTCAGGTGTAGCCATAACAAAATAATAGCTTATTTCTTCAATTTAAATTGTCTAAAAATGGAAAAAAGAACACAACTTGGTTTCCAGCAGTGAGAGTGAGGTTTTAAGATATCTGTAAATTCCCTGTAAACATTTATGCAGAATTTACACTGGTCTACAGTACCAGTCAAAAGTTTAGACACACTTCCCATTCTCTTGAATGAGAAATTGTTCCCAAACTTTTGACTGGTACTGTATATGCTGCTTGGCACCTTTTCTCTTTTAAATCCTGTCCTCATGTCAGCATAGAACAGGAAGCAACCCTCTATCAACATGATACTGTACGTGCAGTATGTGTAGTATCTGTGCAGAGAAAGCTCTGATGGTGCTGATTCTATAGGAGTATATGTAGGCATGTGACTATATATGAAACATGATGCATCAAGAATAACATATTTATTAAACCTGTATGTTGGATGTCCTGTCCTGCAGATATAACCAAGTCAGCAACTGAGCTTATTGCAGATATTGATTATCCTCATCTGTTTCCTAACTGATAGTGTGTGTGTGTGTGTGTGTGTGTGTGTGTGTGTGTGTGTGTGTGTGTGTGTGTGTGTGTGTGTTTATGCTTGTGTGTGTTTTACCTGTGCACAGTCCAGCTTGCTGGGCAGGGCCATTTTCTTTGACACTCTTCACAAAGATGGTGTCCATTGGCTCCAAACGAGAGCGCTGACAACCTGCTTTGACACACACACATATAGAATCATGTTGGGCAAACTTTTCCTGTACTGAAAATAACAACTAAAACCCACAAAGCTGAATCAGCTCCACCTACACGTTGGAAACAACGAGTCCCCCGCCCACACACACACACCCCCTGTGCTTTATAGAACAGAACACAATAGATACAATAGAGACCGATTCCTTATATAAATTAGAGCCTGAATTCATCAACATTCCCAGAGAGCATATGTCAGATAAATTAGCAGAAACATCACACACTCACCTTTTCCAGTTGCATTTCCGTTCTCTTCATCCTGTGGGAGAAACACAGTGCAGGTGTTAGAGGAGGTGAGGACCACAGGGGGGCGCTGCTCATCTCACGTTCACTCCAACCCTCCACTCCCAGGCTGGAGTGACTGCAGCTGACTGGGCAGTTTGGGGTGTTGCTCAGCTGCCTGACTGATTGTTAAACTGACCATCTGAGGAACTGTCTCACCACCTGACTGCCTGTCTCACTGTCTGATTTACTATAGAAATGTCTTGTGGAATTACTGACCTGACTCTGTCTGAATGTCTCCCTGACTGTCTGTTAAACTGTCTCACTGACTGACATACTGACTCCCTGTTAGTTTCACTGCCTGTCTCACTGCCTGCCAGTCTGTCTGTCTGTCTGTCTGTCTGTCTGTCTGGCAGGCAGGCCTGCTGGCTGGGCCTGTCTGGAGGCTTTGATGCTTCGCTGAGTTAGCTCATTCCTGACCTGGACACACAAAGGGCTTTCTGCACACACACTGCTGCTACACCAGCCTCTCTCCAAGCTAGACGGACATGACATACTGTAGAAAATGACAGTATGTGGAAGTCTGTGGAGCTGTAGGGCCTGTATCACCTTAGATAAACACATAGCAGTATTGGACAAATAAAAATGGACAAATTAAAATTTTGACTTGATGCTGGCGCCAGATGACAAGTTAAGGGATCATCAAAGTGATCACAATTCAACCTGAGGGGGATGTTAATGTCTGAACCAAATCTCATGAAAATGCATCCAGTTGTCACAACATTTTAAAGGGATCTATTATGCTTTTTGTTGTTTTCTTATTTATATACTGTTATGATGTCAGATATCTGTGTTAAACATAGTAAAAATTTGAAAACATGAGGTTAACGCAAGTCAGAAGCCAGGGCTTCAACCTGCTTTGAATTTTTTCTACCTTGCTGATGAGCTGATGTCAGATCATCAGGCATGCCCGTAAACAACCATCTATTCTGTAGCCTTTATTGCTAAGGTTGTTGCTCTTCATGTGTTGTTTGTGTTTCTCACTTGCATACTTTGGATTGGATTCCAGCTCAAACACGTACACATGTATTTGAGAAGTTTTGAACATTTTGAGTAAAGAACGACAAAATTCCTACTACTATAGTTTATTTACGTTGCCTGCCGAGTGTCCGGAAGTCGGCTGTGATGCAGCTTCTGGAAGCTAACCAATCAGAACAGAGTAGGCTCATCGGTAAGGGGGCCTTAAAGAGACAGGAGCTAAAACCGCCTGTTTCAGACAGAGGCTGAACTGAGGGGCTGCATAAAGAGTCAGTTAAAAGATAAATAAGGAGTTTTTTGAACTGTGAATCATGCAAAGCTACTCTATTGGAGTCCCAGATTACAAATATAGAGCTTATAGAGCTAGAAATGAACATAATAGGTCCCTTTAACCTAAAACCACAATTGTCAACCTCATGCTGGAGCTAGAGAATGAAGTCAGAGGATCACCAGAGTCAGTAGGCTTCATCCTCTGTGGACCATGAATTTCTGTACAAAATGTCATGACAGTCCATCCAATAACTGACCAACACTGCTAGCATGGCTTATGATACACACAAGATATTGCCATTATGGCACAGCATTAAATAGTCAATTGAGAACAAGGTTAGCCTAGCTTAGACTGGAAGCAGAGAGAAACAGCTAGCAGCTACACTTACCAACACCTCTAAAGCTTTTTATCTTGTTTGTTTAATTTGTACATGAACCGAAATGTAAAAACATGAGGTTTTAGGTGGAGTTACATGCTGGGCGTATTTCTTGACAAACAACAGCTTATCCATCTGCTCAGTGCTTCTGTGCAGCTACAATGGGGTTGCCAGATACAACTGTGAGCATTGACTTAAGTGTGGTCTCTGTACAAGTGTGTAAGTACCAAACCTGGAAATGTTACTGTGACAACAAGGCTCCAGGAAACTGTACACAGTCACTGTGCCCAGCTGTTGTTGTACCAAAAAATAGTTCCAGCACTCACTGAAGCTCCCTCTGAAATCACAAATGTACATCATTTTCATTTCTGTTGGTGAACGCATTAAACAAATGAGATAAAACATCTATAGCAGTGTTGGTAGATGTACTTTATGACAGAGCCAGGCTTCCAGTCTCAAGTGGAGGTCAGAACCAGTGCTGACAACCATGACATAATAACTATAGCTAACTAAAGTGACTGCGGACTGACAAAATGTGTCACAGTCCTTTAAGTTCTCTCTTGACCTCATGACCCTGTCATGTGGTATAGGTTTAACCTTTTCGTTAAAAGGTTAGTTAAGCAGATTAGCTCTTGAAGGCCCATTACATGAGATTAGTCTACTCTTGTATCCATTATAAGACCATGTGTTGTCTGTGTGCTGTCTAAAACAAGCTTTACTATGACTATGATGTAATGTACAAAACTGTGTAAAACTATGTTATTACACGTTATTTTCACATCATTTCTGGTCAGACAAATTTGTTACTGCTCACAATTATACTGTATTAATGTACACTTCAAATTATTTTGAATTAATTGCCAGTGTAGTGTAGTAGAGTCTTGTAGT
Source organism: Thunnus thynnus (assembly GCF_963924715.1). Classification (NCBI taxonomy): domain Eukaryota; kingdom Metazoa; phylum Chordata; class Actinopteri; order Scombriformes; family Scombridae; genus Thunnus; species Thunnus thynnus. The sequence continues at coordinate 25,637,396 of NC_089536.1, forward strand.
CAGTGCTAGCAGGTCAGCTGAATATGAAAAAATGTGTCTACAGGCCAGCACACAATTCAGATGTTTTTACATTTTTCATTTTACTTGAGTTCAAATGGAGCTGCTCTTTCAAAGAAATTTCCATTTTCCCCAAAACCTTAACTGATACTAAATTACATGGTTCTTTATGGGAAAATTCCCTAGAAAAAGAGAAAGCAGCATTTTTGTACTCGCTTCTTCTCCACTGGCTGCTTGAGCCACTGTCCTTACTGTTCTTTTGGCCAAATGGATGCAGATTTTTTTTTCATAAAAGCGATCTGTTGAACAGGCAGACCTGACTTTTGATACAACAGTTCAGATTATGAAGTTGAAATCTGAAGATTCCATGAGGGCATCCAGTTGCCCTAAAGCTGAGATTCTATTAAATGACTAAAGTTACTCAAATGTACAGTACCTAACACATAAAGGACACAGTCCAGAGCACAGTCCAACACCAGAGAGAAGCCTTACCTTGAGGCTGTGGAGGGAAGACTCTGGTGGGTAGACGATGAAGTGGCGCAGGGTGAAGCCAAATCCCTGCGAGTTCTTCTGGAGGAAAATGGTCCGTGGGCCCTGCCACGACACGCCCTCCACCTCACCCGACGACAGCGGCCGGCGCCTGTTCTCATTGGACGACACCATGCCATCTCTCCGCCCTTTAGCCTATCAAGAAAAAAAGATGGAGAAAATGTTTCGATCAATAACGCCTACAACAGCTTTCCCTTTCCTCTTGGTAGAAAATGACAAACTTTACCGAAAAGACAGTACATCCTATCATGTTCAGGTACTTCACTGAACCTGCATGTGCAACTGTGAATTCAGACATAGATGAATTCATTTATGGGAAGTGTGGGTGGATATTGGTGGATGTGGGCGTGTGTTCCATTGGCCAGGGTAGAATTCCATCAATGCCAGGAATTTTTCAGAGACTTCCTGTCTCTATTTTCCTCAACCAACTCACCTATAATCACATTTATTACCTCACGCCAACAATGGCAAAGTTAAAAATATATACCTTCTATTAATAACAGTTGCACAACAACAGGAACTTATTAGGGCTCATAAATGCAGATCTGGAAAATCATATGAACAATAGACAAAGGGAGGACTATAAACTATAGTGACTATAAACATCCACTGATATTTCTATGGGGCAAAAGAGGTGAGATTTTCTTTCAACAATATCCTCACTGTTACCACACATGGAAACACAAGCCTCTCCAGATAATGCAACGATCCTCTGGGTTTATGTTATGTACACCAGTTTTAGAGAAACCATATTTTGTCAGTTTGGCATGGTGGATAAAATAAAAAAATACTACAATACCCATAAGTCTCAGCCGTCCTTGCCATGGAGAAGCCAGTCAGAGGCGTGAATTGAAGTGGTAGCAAATTTAAAACTTCAATTCAAAACTTTGTTTATGCAGTTAAGGAGCAATTGAATTGAATTCATCAAAACTAAGCCAATATCCAAAAGAAAATTGTTTGAAGCTAAGGCCCAATGTTTAGCTTCTGCCCTCAATTTTAAGCTCTGTGATTGATGGTTTCTTGTCAGAATCCAACGTAGGAGTCGTAGTTGCCTTCTCTACAGGTTCTACCTTTGACTTTATATCAAAGAACCAAATATTTTCTACCACAGTTATTCATTTTTTGAAATAATGATTCACACAGTTCAAAGCCATAGATGATGTGTCAGTCACCTCATGTTGTCTATAGAGCTGCAACTAATGATTATTTTCACTGTACATTAATCTGTCGATTATTTTCTTGATTAATCAATTAGTTGATAGAAAATGTCATAGAGAAACCACAAAATATTCACACATGAGAAGATGATTTCAGAGGATTTGTACTTTTTTTCTTAAAAAATGACTCAGAACAATTAATCGATTATCAGAACAGTTGCCGATTAATCTAATAGTTGACAACTAATTGACTAGCAGTCACAGCTCTAATTGTCTATGGACAAACCCTCCAAAAAACCAAAAACGAAACCTTAACACTGTTTTTAAGGGAAAAAAAAACTTTGAACACCACCCTGTATTTAGCAGCAAACCCACTGGCACACATTACTATAATTAATATGAATATACCCAACACACATTCAACACACACAAAAAAACACTCACACCAAACTCAGCCAGTTATGAAAACAACAGGAAGTCTGTTTCTTGAGACAGGAAGTGGATGGCCGAGCCCTTCGCAGGCGTGATTTAGGGAAACCTTCGCCTCCAAGAATAGTTCCAAGTAACACCAGGGAGGAGACACACACTTTCCAGAGAGGGAAGCCAATCAGTTTAGATCATTTGATGCCCATGGAGATTCATTTTTCCCTTATATGTTCAAACAAATAACACTAATATCAATTCTTATCAAAACGCTGACAAGCAGTGTTAGTTAGCAACTCAACTCAAAATGAGTGAAAGTCCAGAATTCAAGCATCTATTTCAAATATTTTAATTTCAATCCTACGACATTACATAACAGATATTATCCTCACCATCAGGCTCCACAAACAGAATGGAACCACAGAGGATTTCTTCCCACTGAGATTTCTATATGTGTAAGAGATAGTTGGGTACACATTCCTCATCTTCCAACATCTCTGCAGGTGACATTTCACACATGAATGAATGTAAACACAGAGGTGCGATCTTGTACATGCTTACATCTCTCTCTCTCTCTCTCTCTCTCTCTCTCTCTCTCTCACACACACACACACACACACACACACATAGATAAAGACAGACACAGGCATTAAGTGTGAAATGCCAACATGCTTGGGTGTGTTTTATTGAACAGTGTGATTTTTTTGCCAGCTCTCTCTGTGTCATAGCTCTGTGCACAGCCTGAGGACTCAGTGCAAGTATGTGTACATTAACCTCTTTCTATAATTTAACAAATTAACATTGACATTATCCTTTACTGAGAAAAAATGGAGGTCCCTTTAAAAAATCCTGTTGCAACCAACTGAATACCTCAAATAAATGTGGAACTGAACTGTGAGGACAGTGCTAGTTATCTTATAGTTCATCTTCAAAAAGGCAAGCATCTGGGCACATTGTGGATTTAATAATTAGCTTTGCAAGACAAAGGTGAAGTATTTTGTGAATACTTCTTATGTTATGACCCAGAGACTAACATAAGCAGAGCGGAGCAGTGAACTCCAGCACTAACAACCCTGCGCCCCTACAGCATGTTTTGATACATTCATTCATTCACCTTCATTTCATTACACTCATACAGGCAGACGACTGGAAGATGCTTCAAAAGTAATGTACCAGTTAGCTTAACTGTCAGTTATGTTTCATATTGCCAAACCCTTCACTTGTGACATGAGTCAGTGTATTGGCACACGGTACACTGGATTAAAAACCTGAAGAGGTTTATCTGATGTGATGCATAACAGTGAAACACAGTTCACTGCACTGAATATCAGTTCATTTGTTTTATATGTCATATTGTGAGATATGTTGATAGAAGAAAATAGTTTTTTTTTTCTTTTGACTGCAGAAAAATCTAATTTTCTGTGTTTACGTGCCAATCCTTTTCTCCAAAACATGACCAAAATATACTGTCTCAGTTCTCATTCACCACCCTGTCAAGCTTGTGAGCAGGTGCTGGCTGGGAAAGAAATAGAGGCCTCTTCAAGGCAAGCGGAGAGGGACCTGTGGGTTTCCGTTATGGTACTGTTTGTTAAAAACTGCATTTGAACTTCAGCATTTTATTCATGCTGGGGATGAAGAGAGGTTATGAAAATCCTGTCCAAACCTTCCATTCTCCCAATCCAGACCTTCCTCTCTCCACACACACATACAAAAACACAAGAGTTTTTGTATGTGTTGTTAACACATTAAATGAATGCTGATACAGTGCTATAAGCTATATTTTCTGAATAAAGACTGGTTTGCCTTTGCTAATTTAAACATAGGTCAAATGCACTGAGCAGATGTAGGGCTGCAACAAATGATTAGTTTCATTATCCATTAATCATTTAGTTGATAAAACACACAATGTCTCAGAACCCAAGGTAATCTATACAGTTTGCTTGTTTTGTCTTCTTTAACATTCTAAAACCTTAAAATATTCAGTTTTCTGTCATATGTGACAAAGAGAAACAGCAAGTTGTCACATGTAAGAAGCTGAATAATGATTCAAACGATTTATTGTTGCAGATTCATTTTCTTTTGATCGACTAATTAAATGTACGCTACATTCTACCTCAAAAGACTTTTGGTTTTTCCCTCTTACCCTAGATAGCAGTCCTCACCTGATCCTCAACACTCGACCTGATTGTGTAGCTCTCTCAAGACAACAAGGACTTTTTATTTGTGCACACTCAAATATAGCTCATCATTAACATGGGCCGCTCACTCAATTTACTTGTTTTAATCGAATGAACCAATCATTCCATTTGGCTTATTTTGATTTAGTGCTGTTGGGTACTGAAATAAGTGACATTCAGACCAAAGCAGTGAGCCGCACTGAAAGAGAAAGAGACACAATGCAAATAGACACATATCCACCCTGCATACACAGATCAGATAATGCAAACTGACAGATTCTCTGTGTAATAACACACATGCACTCACACACACAGTGTACTGTATACCAGAAGCTGAGAGACTCACTCTACCAGCATGCAAACATACAAGCAGTGTGTGTTGGATACGGTGTGATCCTTGATGCATACTTGAACACATAATGTAAAAATCACAACCACACACACACACCCACGGATGCATACACACACACACACACACACACAAGATTTATATAAAACCACATGAATCTATGTGCGTAGAGAGGGCATCAGCCTCGTCTCCCTTCCCCTCTGCTAGTCAACAGGCCCCCACAGTGCTACATTACATAACACCTACAGGAGGCAGACACACAAATACACACACACACACACACACACACACACACACACACACTTGAATGAATCCAATACCACGTGCTCAATCTTCCTCCAAATTGTAGATGATTAAAGGATGGTGATGGTCATCCTCATTAGCTCCACTCTACACTTCCTATCCTGACACAGGTTAAAGTTGCCCTAAAGTTGACAGCAGTGACCTCAGCTTTGGCTCACCACACCATAATACAACCAGGATATCTACATGGTGGAGAAAGACAAGGACACTCAATAATGGTGTCCTCTTCCTGCATTGATCAGAGCGGACAGGAAAGGTTAAAGCAAGATGGCGGAGGAAGCATCCCGGAGGTAGTACACCTGTCCACAGTGATCAGATCAGACAGGAGATGTGAAGACCCCTCAGAATGATGACAGCCACGGCTGTTTTTAGATCTGCAGTAGATCTGCTATGTGTAAGGATGCAATGCCAACAGTCACTACTGGTCAAGCGTACATGACTGATACCACAGAAAAACAAACACAACTGAATAACTACTGATGGGATGACTTGCTTCATACTTTTTTGTACTCGAGTGAGGACTGTTCTATCTCACATGTTAAGTTTGCACACAAAGCAAAGGTACTTGCATTTGGAAACTTGCTTTTACAGTCTAGTTATGAGCACTTGGAGAGTTCTCACAGTCACTGTCCACATTTCACATGTCAGAGATAAAACCTAAACCTAAAGAGACTGATATGTTTCTCAGGAGTTGGTGGAGACCAAACCAGAGCTAAAAGGAGAGGGACTATTGGACTCCAACTCCAACTGAATGATAATATTGGCTGTGTCTGCTGAATGTGTAACAATTTGCTAACAAATCAGTCAAAACAACTTTATATGGCCATAATATATTAAATGTAAGTGTGATGTGCAGCTTGTTCTGCCCCCAGGTGGCTTCATAAAATGATGAATGCAGCTTAAAGAGGTTTGGTAATAAAATGTTAGTTATATTTAGCAGATATATGTACAATACACAGAACTGCTCATCATTGCAAAATAGTGCTTGAATCACACTCTTGAGGCATATTTTGCAATAACAAACTGCTAGCAGTAGGCTACTGACCAAAGACATAACTCTATAAGCTTCTATTATTCAGAAAAAATGCCTTCCTTGGCAAAATAAAAGAATAACAAATGTGTAATTAAATATTTATCTTTTCCTGTACTTGTGTTCAGTGGAGCTTCACAATGGAGACCCTCAGATAGTCTCAGAACCAAATCAGTCAGGGATGATCTACAGACAAGTTTTCTAAAAACCACCTTTTAGTATTACAATTGCTTTGCCATTGGGAGAAAAAGATTACTTAAAGCACCATAGATTGTCATGACAGCATACATTCTACTGTCTGTAACGTAGCCTGAATTAAGATTGTCCCCTAGTAGTGGTAGTGCCTATCCATTAGGTCCAACTATGAGCTCTTCTATAATCCCTATAATGAACAGAAAGGTCTAAAGATGGGATCAGGTGACACAATATCAGCCTAATAATGGCCTGACCCAAAGATATGGGCATCGTGAAACACAGCAATTATTTATGACTCCATGGTTGACTAATCTGACACAGTGACACCGTCAAAAGGCAGAAATATAGAGTAGCGTAATCCCAGCATAGGATCAAAATTCCATTGAAAGCCATATTTTGGTTTAAAAGGGAGCATCACGACCAGTGTTTGGCAATTTTGCACATCTAATAACTCAGCACAATGAAGAAATAAAAATATGTCATGTGTAATTGGTCAGATGTTTCTTTGAAAAAAGTGCAGGTGACTATGATTAGATGTACAAATACACAGAAAATTGTGTTTACATGCCTCAATAACAAATGGAGTACAACACAACCATATTATATCAAATATCAGTTCTGTACTTCACAGTCAATGTGGTCACTTTCTATACCGAGACCTTAACCTTCCTTATCATCTACCTACTCAATAATGTTTTCTTAAGAACTTCCCTACTGTTAAAGAGGTGTGATCTGCTGATTCTAAAAGAATTTCATTAGTTTGGCTTCAAACTCAAAGAGTTTTCCAAGATGATCTGAGACATGTTTCAGATTAATGTCATCCCAGTTTCTTTGGCAAAATATTGGACCCCTCTTACCCAGCACAAGCGATGGCGCTGTATGAGCCTCCGGGAGCCCCGTCTTCTTGGTGATGTGATGGGGGTCTGCCAGGGTGAGGAGTGAGGTGAAACACCCCTTAACACTGCCAGCCAGATACAGCGAGGCTCAGCGTCGCTACAGTCCACTCCTACAGAACACTGGAAACGCCACTCATGGCCCAACGGAGCTGGTGCGACACCTGACACCCTCAGCATAGCACCTCCACATCCACAGGCACATGTACTGTATGTGCAGTGAACACACACTAACACACCGGGGGTCACAAGGCTTCAGACCCAGTGACTAAGATATTCCGTCACCTACGCACAATCTCTGCTCGGTTCATCGTGGCCAGAAGTGATTGAACAACAATCGCAATTGAGGGTAAATGAATGGAAAACACACTTCCACACAGTGAGACAACTACCCAAGTGTCACAATCAGCACTATGGATGCACAACACCAATCCTCAATGTGTAAATTTGTAATCCTTCAGTTTGATTTGGCTTCTGTTCTTTCATATCTTCCCTTGAGCTCATTGGATTGTGTTTCGTAGGTCTCAGAGATAAGGGGTCAAGCCACGACGATCCTGTCCAAAGCCAATGAAAGCACACAGTTCTGTCATATTTCATCCAGTTTTCTATCATGTTGTCTTGAGCTAGTCCTCATTTTTTACCAATCTGGGTTCGACTAAGTCCTCTTCTATTGAATTTAAGGCAAATTCATGTGATCAAAACAGCCATTTGATAAATCTCGACCTTTTCTTGTCTTCTCTCATCTTTCATATAGTCCAGTTCACAGAGGCGGAATTCTTCGGCTTTAATGGCATCCTTGCGTTGTGGCTGTGAAACAGCATCGGTCCCAGCCTAACTATTCTGGCAGCATTAGCTGACAGCGTTTGCCCTCTCAGATCTGAACTGGTCCTCTTCAAAGCTTTCAGAGTAGAATTGACAGAAAAAACATTTCACTCAAGTAGTAGTTTGCTGCTGACGTGTAGACTGGCTCGTTGCTGGACTTCGGAGGGGAATCCATCCCAGACCATGTTGAATTCTGTTGCTGGACCAGTTGAGCTGAGAAGGCATTTGTTGTCAGACCAGATTTTAGAGCTGGAAACAATCCCACGCTGCTGCTAAGAGATCCAGTGTGTCCCCCTCCATGCTGGCACTATAGTGCAGCATTGGCTCTGGCTGCCTATCTTTATTGCTGTCTAACTATAGTCCTCCCTCCTCTCAACCCTGCCATGCCTCTCTTTCTCTCTCTCTCCCTTGGGTCTATTTGCTGACATCCCCACACTCTCTCTCTCTCTCTTTCTCTCTCTCAGTCACATTCCTCTCATCCTTTAGCTACCCATTCCAGCCCATTGGTAGAGCAGAGAGCAATGTTTCTCTCTCTCTCTCTCTTTCTCTCTCTCTGTGCTGGGTCTCCCTGTCTCCTCCTTTTAGACTCACAACCTGGTGACTGCTGCTGCTGTTGGTGTTCAGAGTACATACTGACACTAAAAAGTGTGTGAATTGGTGAAACAATTAGTTGATTAATAAATATCTTTGGTTTTTAGACTGTTGGTGAAACACAACAAGCAATTTTAAGCATCACCTTGGGCTTTGGGAACTTGTGATGAGCATCTAGCATAGAACAAAATAAAAATACCACCTCACGGTTGTATGCCTCCGGCAACCAGTCAAGTTGCAGTTTACATCCATGTCTGTGCAGACTCCTCCTTTCAAGATGGCACCAAGATTAGTGTCACCAATTCAGTATCTGACCAAATGTGAAATATGGTCACAATCTCCCCTTCTGTTCCTGAGTTATGTTGTTGAATAATGGCCAGAAAACATGAAAACATTGCAGAACATGATGTCATAATGAAGTTGACCACTGACCTTTTGGATATAAAATGTCATCACTTCATGATTTTATCCTAGTAGACATTTATGAATCTTTGTTTTGTGGGGTCAGAGTGACCTTGACCTTTGACCACCAAATTTTAATCAGTTCATCCTTGAGTCCAAGTGGACATTTAAGCCAAATTTGAAATTCCCTCAAGGCGTTCCTGAGATATTGCATTCATGAGAGAACGGGATGGATGGACAAGCTGAAAACATAACGCCTCCAGCCACGGCTGTCACCAGTGCAGAGGCATAGAAATTAATGTCTGTGTGTTAAGTCCAAAGCTGATATCAGGATGTGATTATCTTAGCTTAGCATAAAGATTGGAAGCAGGGGGGAAACAGCTGGCCTGGCTCTGTCCAAAAGTTCAAAAATACACCTACCAACATCTCTAAAGCTCACTAAGTAATATGTTGTATCTTGTTTGTTTAATCAAAAAACAGAAATGTAAAAATGACCCGCTGGAACTATTTCTTGACAAACAGAAGTGTATCCATCCGCGAGTTTCAGTTTATTGCACAGGTTGCTCTGGTACAGGTCTCTGCACAGGCACAATACTATCAAACCTGACAACCTCACTATGTGGACAAGACTTCAGGAAGTTGCACACAGTCACTGTGCCTGGCTGTCGTTTGTCAAGAAATAGTTCCAGCACGTTACTCCCCATGAAACCAGAAAAGTTATTTTTCCATTTCTGCTTGTGTACAGATTAAACTATTAAACCATTCCTTTAATCAACATGGAAAACAATAGTTGGTTACAGCCCTATGAATTAGAGCAAAAGAGTAAATGACCATGTATGTCTGGTTCTTACAAAATTGTAAATAAATGTGTGTGTGTGAGTCTAAGAGAGTGGAGATTACTACAACCAAACTGTCATCAGGGATAAATGTGTGTTCTTGTTGAATAACTCTCCACAGCAACTCTAGCAGTGCTGTCAGCCCCTCAGTCCTCTTTACATTGACACCTGAGCGCAGCTAAACTGACAGACAGCGAGAGAAAGAGAGAATGAAGATAAAGAGGGAGAAGTGGGATGTAGAGATGCTAAAAGAGGCTGACGTCCATGCAAACATCATCCAGCAGCCTCTGCATCTCTCATCTCTTGTCCTCCGCTGGCCTTTACTTTCCTATTCTGTCTTACTCATCCTCTGCAACACTTTCTCCTTTTATTCGTTACATTCCTGTTTTTCCACTATATTACCACTGTAAAATGAAACCTACACAGCTGAAGTTATGCTGCCTGAAACTTTAGAAGAAAAAAAAACCCCACTGTGAACATTATCCCGGCATTACTGTGCAAGCCTGCGAGCGTTGGTTTGGGAAAAGCATTGTGACCAATCTGTTTTCTTGACTGTGCAGACTCGTAATCATGGAGGAGTCGAGCCAGAGCAAAAATAACATTATGTGATGGGTGACTCAGAGGAGAATATGCCTCTGTTCTGCCCTGATTCTCTATGCCTCGCCTCTGTTAGGACTCCAGTGCAGCTCAAGGCCAGCAGCGCCTGTATGCAGGAGACCAACCACATGATGGCCGAGAGGAGCGTTGCTTCTCTCTGGCTGTCTGACTCTGTTCAATTCAGTTCAAACACAGAGCAACTACAACTAAAGCAAAAAAAACAACACATTTAATTAAAGTCACTTATTATACCTATTTATTAATCAATTGTTCTATATGTAGAATGTACAGTGTATATTCAGACTTGGTCTAAAAGAGGTGCTAAATGCCATGAACAAAATAAATAATGGCAGAGGTTCATAAGGACAGTTTGATGTCATCTTTAGGTTCAGTCCTCCCAGAGGGCACAAAAAGATGCTTGTTGACTATATGACCAAATTGTGAACTGTCCTCCCTGGACTAAATTATAGTGCGGACAGACATCATGAAACACACTCAGTGGAAAGACAGACAATTAGTAGTAAGAAAACTTAGTAGTATGAAAACTTTATTCAAAATCACACTGACATTTGTAATAATGCAATTTACTAAAACATAACCTTCCTTTTGGTTCACTCCATATATCTGCATAAGAATGAGAATCTCATATTGTTTTTGATTCAATTTTTCTGTCTTTAAAGATTTTAAAAGCATTTTTTAAAAAGGCTTTAAAGGTCCATGGCCAAGTCCAGTGGCTGCAGCTAGTTGAAACATAGCTTTAAAAGGATAGGTTCACAGTTTTTCAAGTGTGTGTTAAAACAACAGTCAAGTGTCCATATAAACAGTGAAAGAGGTTTTCCACACTGTAATCATTCCTCCTGTTCATACTGGATATTAAAAGATCCCCTTCAAATGTGCTTTCAATGTAAGTGATGGAGGCCAAAATCCACAGTGTGTCCACACAGTCATTTAAAAGTAGATGTGAAGCTTATATGAGGCTTCATCAGACTGAGTTATTCATATCAAGTGGATATCTGACACAGTCTTTTTAGCGCCAAGTTCCCTTTTTGTGTTTCCTCGGACAGTGTTTCTCTGTTGAGCTGTGGTGGAAGTATAGTAACAAAAAGAGGAACTTTGGCACTTAAAGACTGTAACGTTGAAAGATATCTACTTGATTTGACTCATTTGGACGACTGAAGGAGGACTGTGGATTTTGTCCCCCATCACTGACATAGTAAGTGCATTATGAAGGGATCCTCTAATGGTCAGTATGAACAGGAGGAATTGATTATGGAAAGAAAAACCTATTTCAATGTTCATTTGGGCTCCTGACTGTAGTTTGAAAGTTCACTTGAAAAATTGTGAACCCGTCCTTTAATAGCAGCTGAACAGCTTAAAAGTTGGAAAAACAAGATTAGAACAGGGTGTTGGTGGATATCACAGAAACTAGTGGAACAGTGACTAACCTGGTGACTTCATATCTTTGGCTGAGTATAAGGTTAGTGCTGGCTAGCTTATTTTTACAACATACAGGTGCCACCATTCTTTGTGAATTGAGAAGAGTGGACTTTTACATTGAATGTGAAGTTGTCATTACCTCTGCTATTAGCAATATAAAGAGTCACCTCCAGGCTAGCCACTGTTGTGCTAGCTTCTGCAACTGTGTGCAGTCTCTCATCGAGGGTTTCTCTCAACAGTCTTACTGAAAAATTAAACCTTACTAGGTTTACTTTCTATATTCTAAGATATGATAGATTTTGATTGTTCAAAGGGTAGATTTTTAGTAACTTGCATTTTTACAAATATCAATAGAGCTGCAACAATTACTTGTCAACTACTAAATTAATCTCCAATATTTTGATAATCGATTAATTGTTTCCTGTCATTTTTTAAGATAAAATGCTAAAATTCTCTGGTTCAAGCTTCTCAAATGTGAATGTTTTCTGGTTTCTTTAGTCTATGACAGTAAACTGAGTATCTTTGGGTTGTGGACTGTTGACAAAACAAGACATTTGAGGACGTCATCTTGGGCTTTGGGAAACAGTGATTGTTATTTTTCACCATTTTCTGACATTTTACAGACCAAACAACTAATCGATTAATCAAGACAATAATCAACAGATTTGTGGATAATGAAAATAATCTTTGTTGCAGCTTTATTTCACAGGCCTTGTCGATGTGATTTGGAATATCACTTAGAAGTTCAGGTTTCAGCTTTATTGAGGAGCACTACTACAGAGAGGAAATGTGCTCTAGTAAGAAAGCAAACTTTATCAGAGAAATACTGAAACTGTTGACATTTCTAAATCATGAGAGGGCACAATCATATCTCAGATGGAGAATGTTCCAGACTTTTTCTGCACCTGGCAGACTCACTTACACTTGAATTTCCTTAAGATGGTGCCAGTAAACAAAATGTCCTCTATGAAAATGGAAAACACTCCGTGTCCTCAAAGTATAAAGGAAATAGATACACAATAGGTATATGCATGTTTTTGTGATCCTTTTCAAAAATGAAACTCACCCACTTACGTTACATAAGTTGTAAACTTATAAATGTTCCGCAGTCGGGGTCAAGTGAGTGCTTTAGTTCAGGGAGAACGAGGAGCAAGAGAATGAGTGGGAAGAGGAACGAAGCAAAGAGCAAGGTAAATAAAGAGCTGTCAGGCAGAATCTCGGTCTAAAAGCGGGAGACGCAGACAGAGAGAGGGAGGAAACACACAGCTACACAGCGTGTGAGAAGAGAGAGAGAGAGAGAGAGAGGAGCGCACAGACAGAGATAATCCCTGTGGGACAGAGAGTGAAGACACAATCATGTCACTGAAGCTACAGTGAAGTGTGAAAAACTGCAAAATGTGATTTAAAAAGCAATAAAGGGGAACATCGACGGAGAGAAAAGAAGAGTTTAAAAAAGTTTAAATGGAATTTGTGAGCAGAGTGGGTATCAACACTCTTAAACGATCTAAATTCAAATATTATTATCTATATGTAGGGTTTGGTCTGTGCAGAATTCTTGCTTTTAGTCTATTTTTAAGCTCTAACTGTGTACTCGCACTCAGATATATAGTTGCTTGATTTCCTGCTCCAGCTTCAGCTCTTCTCCTCACACTCAGGCTGCACTTAAACTGACCAAAACACTGGTCAATTTAAACTGACCAGTGTTTTTAGGAGAGAGGGATAGAGAGAGAGACAGAAAAGAGACAAAGAGAGAGTGGATGAATAGAGGGATAAAGAGGAGGCTGGAGGTGATGACAGTACTAAACTCAGTAACACAGCAGCAGGGGATGCTGAATAGAGACACTGGAGCCCCTCCACAATACCACACGTGGGACAGATCAGTGATCTGAGCGCACAGCACACGTAAGGGCTGCCAACACGCACACACACACACGCACACACACACACACACACAGAGTACATACACTCTAACGTCAGTGAAATCCTCACACAAGCTAACAATTTGTGTGTTGCGTGTTTTACATGTTGAGCCGTTATGAAATGATTCTTGGGGATTTGTGAGGGCAGTAACTGGTTAAAGAAACTACGGTGTTGTTACTTCCTCTACAGCCTCCCCAGTTAGTGGCTGCATCCTCTTCCTTCCCTCTAAACTCATCAGTTTCCTCTCCTGAGAAAGATCAGGAAACAGTGTTGATGTCCACTGTTCCATTCTATGATAACGGCCACGTTTCCACCCAGCGACACACAACGTTTCTACCATTTCTCAACAAAGGAGTAAGAGTATTTACACTCCAACCGGCAGCTTCCAATACTTTCATCTTTTCTAACACATTCTACTCAGATTCCCTGCATTGAGATGTTTATTATCATAGCATATAGTTCTTGAAGAATGCAGGTATAGCTGATATTCAAAGAGCTTTTTTTTCCACAGGACAGACACCTACACACAGCAGAACTAGAGAGAAAAGAGGAGATATGAATGAATTTCACTGATTCCGCTTTATAGCCACAAGTGGGCAGCAAAGCTTTACAAAGAGCCATTCTATGGAAATAATGAAGTGCACATAAAATAGTCCTCTGATTGACGGAGTGCACTGTGAATCAGTACGGCACATGTGAAATGATCTCATATACATTTGAATCCATGCCTGATGCAGTGTAATACACAGTACAATATGTTTACTGTGTCATGTTAGGGTTTGTTAGAGTTCCTCTCACAGTCTTACACTTTACATTTCAACTTTAGACATCTGCAGTCATCTTCAATTCCTAGATGAAAAAGCATCAACACATAAAGTGATCAATGATGTCTTTGTTTCAGTTGATAAAATGATCAGCTGTTCTGATATGTCAGGTACGATATATAAAAAAGGTGAAATGCAGTCTTGTGAAAGAGACCGTGTGGGAGTTTGTGTCTTGCTGAAGTCTTCTGGAGCATGAAGCTGAACCTCTCCCTACTTAGTGTGTCATGTCAGATAAGAGTGTGCTAAATAACTTACTTGCAAGTGAGAAATATACACAGAACACCGAGCAAAATATTCCAACATGAGAAGAGCAGAGTCAGAATGGAAGCTTAAATGAGCGTAAAAGGAGGACACATGCACTCACAATCAGTCTCTGAAAGCTTGGAAAGCTCACTAATTGACCTATTTTTAGTCAACTGTGAAAATCATTCTGGGCTAAAAATAACTACAAATTCTTTTTTATGCATATCTTTGTATTGTTTTTTTTCATTTGAGCCACAGCTGTGGTCTGAATAGTCATCCAGCTACACATACAGTATATATGTACAGTATACTGTGTCTCAGTGGTCAAAACCAACATACAGAGCAGTTTTCAGCTCAATTCATCAAAAGGGAAATTAGAAGAGAAAAAGTGCCACAGATTTTGACCAGCTGACAAGCTAATATCCTTAGTTAGTTCTGTCCACACCTTGGCAGACAGTATACACAAACACACACACATTTCCAGTCAAAGTATAAAACTGTGACTAAAATGGAAAAAATTCAGCTTTTAAATCATGAATATGATAGTTTTACAAAAGAAGGAAAGGGTTCAGCCACTGGGGAGTAGTGGAGTGGTGTAAGAGGAAAGATCATCAAAAGCTAAGCTTGGGTCCTGATTAACTGTTGCCAAAAAACCCAACATTCACAATTCCAACTTATTTTGAAATGCAGGAAATCATCAGGATGTAGCTCCTGACTAAAACATTTCTCAGTAAAAATAACAAAGAAGGAAAGAAATGACCTCAAACAATTGATTACATCAGCGGTAACTAAGAAACATTACGTAGTAAACAGATATCATTTTAACTTGGAAGTTAATGTGTTGTCTCTCTTTACTTGCCAAACAAGGTTTACGAGGGAGAAGTCACGTCACCCTCTCACAACACCCGATTATGACTTGGAGTGGACTGTGCGTATTTGTAGCTGAACATCACCAACAGACTCTTGTCTGGAGCGATGACCTAGCTGATGATGCCACATTCATTTCAGGAGACTCTCCCAGTTCACTCATATGATGGATACCAATTATTTAAGCTTATCGACTTATAGTTCTCCAGTATTTGGAGTAGGGCTGCAACTGATGATTATTTTCATTATTCATTGTTTAGTCTATGAATTGGCAGAAAATAGTGAAACAAGCCCACTGCCCCTCTGAGCCCACAGCTCAAGAAGATGTATTCAAATATCTAATCTTGTTCAGCCAAGTGTTAACCAATATATGACAAATAAAAGCAGCGAATCTTCACACTGGAAAAGCTGGAACAGATGAATTTTTGGCACTTTTTTAATTTTCTGTCAATCAGCCAATCCATTTATTGACGGAACTCTAAATAATAGCAGATAATGTATATGTTCAATCAACATTTCACATCGTCTGCTACTCATCTCAAGTTACTTTGCTTTTTACATGACAGGCTATTGGACTTTGGGGTGAAAGAACGCAGTCAGTGATGCTGAGAGTCAAAATGATGTTGAATGAGTCACTGTCATCTGTGGACTATAAAAAAATCCCCCTAAGCTGTTTGGTTCACCCAACATGAACATCACACTGACACTGGGCTGGGACACTCTGTGACCAAAGACCTCTAAAGACTCCTCATTGTTGAGTCCTGTGAACAGACCTGCTCTGAGATCAGCCTGGTCCACTTGTCTCTCAGCTGACACTCTATTTTTACTGTGGACTAGAACTGACCACAGACCAGCCGCGGCAGATGTGTACGAGCATTGTTCTACATTAGACAGTAGCTCTGTGTGACTGAGGAGGCAACGGGACAAAACAGTTTGGTGTTTTGTATTTGAAAGAACGCTTCACTCTCGGAGAGGAAGGAAACAACAGCGGAGGATACCACACTGACACACACATTGATAACAAGAGCTCTGAAGAATTACTGTTCTATACCATAAACTAGTCTGACATACTGTAAGGTACTGTATTTCCTGCTAAAAGCAAATACAATGTTTCACCCTCGAAAACTACATGTAGATCATGAGACACTGAACACCTCAGAACCTAAAACCACAGTGATGATAACAACACAATCAAACATACCTGTACAAAAGAGACAAGCAGTACTATATCAACCAATTCTACATGAAACAACGAAATACATAAACAACATTTATATTAATGCTACACACGGACAAATCTCATTATCATAAAAGGTAAACACTTGTTCCAAAATGATGGTGTAAGTCTACTAACTAGCGGTGTGCACAAATACAAATACATCATTCGGCAAAGCACAAATAGTGGGGTTTATACGAATATTTGTTTCATACAAATATTTTCAAAATTATTTGTTGGGGGTTTTCCCCACAGATATAGTTGAGCTACTGACACAAGCAAAGTGCTCTCCATAAACTGTTGTTCCCCTTCTCCTTTCCACAAAGTTAGGTTGTAAAAAATAGGCAATAAATGAAAAGTGCAAAGCAATAATTGCCTTTGAAGTTCCTCCCTACACATTAAATGGTGTGCTGTCTCTGTGTTATGGGTGTACAAATAGATAGGTCTATAAAGTTTTAGCACAGTAATCATAATAATTTTCGAAAATGAAAAGTGTAATAAAAACAAAGACAGGATTTTTAAGCCTCTTTCCGCTTTCATTCGAATACAAATACAGATACAAATAATTTTGCTGCCTCAACAAATACAAATACAGATACAAATACAAATACTGGGATCTCTGCACATCCCTACTACTAACCACACAGCAACGTACATAATTAGATTTCATCCATTTTCGGCACAAGGTACAAAACAAAAAGTGATTTTCAGTCCAGGAACTTTGTCTCAAAAAGTCATACACACTTTTTTACATTATACATTTTTTATTATTACTTACTTATTGATTATTGCTAACTTTCTTATTCATATCTGCTGAAATCCATGCTTGCCTTTGGAATTTTTTTTTAATTCCAGCATTTTTTCCAGAAAACTTACTCTACAAGGATGTTGCGGAGTTGTACAATAAAGCATTATTGTAAAGAACTATAAGCATCAAAAAATAATTTTTTTGGTGCACATTTGTGTCAGAGTGCTGACAGAAATAAGAGCCTGTTATGGGCAAACTCCTCATGACATGATGATGAGCTGTTTAACCACATCACTTCTCTTGTTTTGAATCCTGTTTGCTGCATTAGTTGCTTTGCCTTCCACTGACCTGACAAGTTTGACAAGTGTTCAGTCTATTTTTGGGTCTTTGTTTTGCTCAGAAACATGTGGAAATGATGAAATCAGTGGATATCAGGCAGAGTGTTCATCTTTGATGTTGCCCATCGGAGAAGCAAATGCCTTCAACAAGACGCAGTGCTTTTCTCTGTGTGCTTTATCTCAGTGTTTTACACTCAACAGCATGTTTGTTGGTCTGCACACTGAGCACAAAGACGAATATCAGCACTTTACATATAACTGCCAACTAATTGTTTCAGCTCAACTAAACTGTATGTCTTAACTGTTTCATCAAAATACATTTCAGTCTCAGTATCCATAGGATATGCATCATTATCTAAACATGAACGCAACATTAATTTTCAAGTGCTCATCAATCTTTTGTTTCATAATGTGACTGATGTGTTCAATAATTCGTATCACAGCTTGCACAAAGCTATAGTGCAATATGGTTTGATAGTATTGCGGAAGCGTAGCTGTTCCAATCACCAGGCATGAAGCCAGATGGGCTTGTGGTGCCAGTTTGACACCTTTGGCCCAGTTCCACCACAATAAAGCTAATCGGAGCAGTAAACAGCAGATGAGCCACTCCAGGTGAAGAGCAGTCAATGATGGACAGCTAGAAAATAATGTATCGCCAAAACCTTTTCTCTTTAATGTTCACAGTTAGGAACAAACCGTGGGGGGATCTGTATCCAGTAAGTGTTGCAGTGTTCTAGAAATGATCTAGTAATTCCAGTTTTACACTTACATAAAGTTGGGGGACTCACAAGAGAATCAACGGAAAACAGTAGAATAGGGCTTCTCAAACGAGTCATTGAAAATACTCAGGAAAAAGGAAGGGAGCAATGAAATGCAAAAAGGTGAGGGAGTAATATTATGAAGGCAGAAAAGGCTTGAATCAGCAGCTACCGTGGATTGCAACACATTTAAAGCTTGGCGTTCTTCCTCAGGCAGCATGACTCACAAGAGACAAATGAAAAGCAAAAGAATGTTCACAATCAAAGCAGCAGAGGCAGCAATATCCTAACTTTTAGTCCCTGGTATGGGTCAAGCTCCTGAAACACTGGATCCTACATTTCCCATAATGAAAGCAATAGCAGCTGTTTGTTAGATCTCTCTTGTATGATAATTGCCCACATCTTCATGACTATAAAATGATATTTGTGTCTGAATTCTGAGTGCATGTTGACGGGACATTCTGAGCTTCTCTTCTTCCCTTGTAACCAATAATTAGAGACAAAACTGCCAATCAGAAATCACCTACTGCAATTCTCCAATCGCATAAAACTGTGGCACAATTTGTTTGCTCAAATTAAACGACTATTTGCACAATCATTTTTCTACAAAACTTATCTGTATGAAAAAAAATATATAATTCCATACATGTTTTCTACTTTGCTCAACTACACAAAAGTACTTTCCAACATAACTATGCATGGAAACGCGTTGCCATATAGTGGAAATGTGTGAAAATATTCAGTGTGAGCTGAGTGGTTAGCGAGGTGTTTGAGAGAGAGTGGTAGGGCTGCACTGTGGTACCTGATCCCAGTAACACAGTGCAGCAGCTGGGTGCCCAGATGGGGCTACATCCCCCCTGAGAGATCCAGCTGGAGTTTTCTGGATTGGCAGGGTAAAAGGGGGGCATGTGCACACACACACACACACACACACACAAACGCACACACACAAGTTGCAAGCAGACCGCAGCAGCAATTGATTGCACCTGATCCCTCCTGAGCACGGCTAGTCCTCTTTCACTTTCTCTGCTTTTATCTGCTCATGTTCCATCGATCTTTCTGTCCAGCTCTAACTCACTAAACAGAATTTGCTGTTGCACTTTCCTCTACTTCTTTCATCTGAGAGTTTTTACTCTTTCTCTCTCTCACACACACATCATTCCATTGCTGCAGTGTAATCACCACCACTCTTTCATTGACACATTCCTGAGCAACCCACCTGTTGGAAGAAGAATGGTCCAGTGTGCAAAGTAACCCCCTCTCTTTCTCTCTCTATCTCTCTCTCTCTCTCTCACACACACACACACACCTTTCCCCATGGTTTTAGGTGGGAACCATCAGCCATCAGTGCAGGACTGTGCTGGCCTCATGTCCGACCTTTCAACCTTGACCCACGCAGCATCAACCCACATCATTCCAGTCTTTCTCACACACACACACACACAAACATGCAGCACACAACACACAGTTTAACAGAGCTCCATTGTCACACATTTCACAGCAAGTCTCAGCCTGTCAACCCCCCCTACCCTACACACATACACACTCCACCCATCGAACAGTAACCCCCCCCCCGCCCGCGCCTTTGCCATACAGTACAGAGCCAAGCCTCTCATTCTCAAGTCCAAAAAAACACCACAACACAACAATGACTGTTCCCCATCTGCAGCGTGCAATTTGCTCCCTGTCACTCATGACCAGCCCCTCCCCCTGACACACACACACACACACACACTCCCCTGCCTAATGCAAGGAGGTTCGTTCTTGTTAGCAGGGAGACACTTCATCATTGTAATTAGGAAAGTCACTTAGCGATATTGCTTTTCCAGATAGTAAATGTCTTCAATGCTGACAGTTAATTGACAGAACAGTGAAAACCCTCCATATACAAGGCAAAGGCCTGTATCACAATACAGCATTTCCTCAGCGGTTTGGTTGGTGCTACGAAGCCTGATGTGTTTCAAGAAATTATTGATGTCATATTTTTCTTTTTTCAGCATTTGCAATGGAGGCAATAATGCTATTTTTTCTACTTAGGCAACAACAGTACATAGGATGTTTCTATGCAAACACAGCACACATTTTAACCAAATTTTCCAGACAATCAGCAAAAGACAATCCAAATTAATGCATGTTTCCTTCCACTTTAACTGTTATGTGAATATTGGGAGTTGAGCACATTAAGATAAACAGTGGGTGGCGCTAATTCTCTGGGGTGGTGCTGTTAAACCACTGCAGAAGAAGAGGGCACAAAAAGATGACATCTTTAAAAAAGCGTCAGTCAAAGCTCTAGCGATGGAAAACCATGTAGAAAGTGTGATGGAAATATGATATTTCTGTTTTCTTCTCTTCAACTTTAACATAATCCAAGGTTTTGCAGAATCTGTAAATTTGGGGGATTCATAAACCAAATGTGTAATAAATGATGACGACTTCCTAATACTGTAAGTATCACTATATGACTGTATGTAGCCAAATATACAGTAGATACTGAGAAGTACCACATCATATGGATTTAAATGACTGGAGCCACAACATCTTAATTTGAATTAATTCCAAAGTCTATTTGATAAACCAGTTTCACACACACCGTTCTGCTGCAAGAAATACTCACCAGAGCACCAAATATGGATTAATCTGCCACTGAAAATAGTCCCCAACACAACAAATGCATTATTTTTTCCTGTTTGAGTAATGTTTGCTAAAAACTACAGTGAACAGCTGTTCTAGGAAATTACTGAACCTAAAAAGCTATATATTTGGGAAAAATTTACTAAAAGTAAGAGTATGGAAGTCAGAAAGTACTGAGAGAAGACATTGTTGGTTTTGGTCTTTCCATTGCATTTCTTGAATACTACAGAAGAAATAAAAATACAAATGAATGCTTTAAAGCTATTCACTCAAGAATTACCAGTGATACGCTATTCCCACAGACAGTGATGAAAAAATTCACATCAATCTGTCAGTATAAAAGTTATTAAGTATATAAACAGGATATTAATTTAAATCACTGGAACTATGTTGATTAGACTTACTATGTTGATTTTATATCTGAATGTAACCTAACCTAGTCATCAACCAGCTGCATCAACTTATGGCCAACACACTAAATCAAGTCGTCTTCTCTTTTCCATTAGATCTACTCTAAATCATGTGAGAATTCCATGTGGAAGAATTTCATGGGTTATTGAAACAAATCTTTAAAAAACAAACAGGCCTTTTTGATATCCAGCACCTGCTGTGAGAGAGAAATGCTGCTGTTTTTCTCATGTGGTCACGTGAGGTGAAACCAAGCCCAGCACTAACTAATTAGCCTTTACTGCCTGAGCTAGGGGCAACATTTGGAGGCCTGATACAGGACATATAAGGCAAGAGCAGCCTGCTCCACTGAACACACAGAATCTGAGGGGGGTGGGATGTAGGGGGGGACTTAGATAACCCAGACATTTGGCAAAGTAGGATGACTATGCAAGAGATGTGCATTCATGAACAATGCAGCTAATGGTCATGAAGAGTGTGATGAGAGGGTTGTTTATATTTGCATATGAATCACAGCACTGTGTAACCTGTCAAAAGGTCATGAACCACTGAAGTGCAATTTGTTAAAATATATTATTCTGGCATGATATGATCCTCAACACAGGTGCCCCCCAAGCTTGTGTACTCAGCCCCTCGCTGTACTCTCTGTGCACACATGACTGCATGGCTGGGAGCAGCTCCAACTCCAAAATCAGGTTTGCTGATGACACAGCGGTGATAGTGATAGATTTGCATCACCAATGATGTTGTGAAGGACTAAGTGGAAAAGGTGGGGGACCTGTCACTATGGTGAAAAGCCAACACCCTCTTAATGAATGTCAGCAAAACCAAGAGACTGTAGATTTTGAGAGGAAGTAGCAGAGGAACTACACACATCTGAGAATAGACAGGAATCACCGAGAATCTGCCACGGTTGACACACGCAAACATCTTGCTGACAAAAGACAAGACAACGGCTTTACCACATCAGAAAGCTTAGAAGATTGAGAGTTTCTCTGGAGTCCTAAATACCTTCTACTGTGGTGTTGTGGAAAGCATCACCAACTGATCTGGGAACTCTGCTCAGGACCATAGATCCCTATATAACGCTGTGGAACATGAGGCTGGCGACCAGAGCAGAGAGTATAAAGTTAGCAGTATAGCTGTGAACGTAGCAGTGCAATGTTTAGGCTATTTGTCAGTGAATAAATGCTACAGCTCCTCAAGACTCGAGCCAGGTTTCCATGTCTTGCTTGCCACCTGATGATTAAAGTGAAGGGGGTTAGCCCTGAAGTTAGTGCTAATGGGTTAGCCTAACCTGTGAAGGCTCACTTAAGGTGGACCAGCTCTCAGCCACTCCTAAACAAAGACCAGAGAAATGTCTGACTGTAAAGTCTCTCCAAGTCTCTCCCTGTTTAGAGTGTCCGTCTCTGAGTGTGTGACAATATGCACTTTAACATTTTAATCCTTATATTACATGTATTTTGAATGTTTGTATCTTTTAACTGTATTAATATCATTGCACATCAGCCTTTTAGAACATCCTCTATGCCACACCCACATTTTACTGCACATATTGAAAATATGAGAATGTGACAAATTAATCTTTGAATGTTGAATCTTAAACACGGTTTCTTTGCCAAAGTAAGTAATTCAGTGATTCAACTCCTAGTTACATTCATGTCATGGTGACCTCCAACTTAGTATTTAGTATTTGGTATCAGCAGATAACCAGAGTTCAGGTATCAGGTTCGGTATCAGGAAAGAAAAAGTTTGATTGGTGCATTGCTACTATTTAGCCCATTTGAGACATCAATTTACATGTCACTCGAATTATGTTTTTCATCAACATCATGATGAAAGATTGTCTTCTATATCATCTGCTCATGGGAACTAACATGTCTTCGTGGTTTATCACTAGCACTTGGTTAAGGTTCAGAAAGGATTGTCGTCTTGTTTGAAATACTGAAAAAGTCAACGCTGACTTGAAGCATTACCCAGCATGTCTTTACTTTTTCAACATTTAACCAGAACCATGATCTTCCCTGCACCTTAACCAAACCAAGATGTATCCCTAACCTTGACTTCAGTGTTTCAACCATTCCCAGGACACAAGACACAACCAGTGTCCACACACCATTGACCTTGTGGCACTGGAAAAACCGTTGCCAGTGAACATAAACCAGCTCATGCTGTTTCATGTTCAAAAATAATAAAATAAAGTAGTAGAACGCAAAGTAAAAAAAATTTTACATGCTACTTGAGACCAGGATATAAAACAACTCTAAGTATGGCTATGTGAAAATGTCTGAGATTACAACTTTAGTTTGAAAGTTCTACCACTGATGGCGGTTATCTCTAGTGTATGACCCATGACCCTGATGCTAACTGGGCCGTGACACAATCCCACAGTAATAAGCTGTGAATAATGTGAAAATAACTCATACGCTCCAAGCGAAGAACAATGTGTTGTGTGATGCGAGTGATCAAAGAAAAACTGTCATCATCGAGGTCAGTGACAGCCTTCGTTACTATTCGTTTCTAAGTTTAGCCTTCAAGAGTCGGTTTGAAATTTTTCAAATCTTGTGTCATTTTTGAGTGAATTTTTGTCCGCTGAGAGAAGACTATAACAGCTACAATGTGCCTTCTGTAACTGACTGTGCATATGTGGGCTGGCATATGGAAATACATGCATTCCAGCCCAATTTCTTATTGTCTCCCTGCCCACCCACCCGTATCTCATCTCCGCGATGGAGGGGGTGTAAAACTGTCACAGCAAAAATATGTGCTGCATTCCCTGCAATCATGGAGAAATTATACAGTCATTTGCAGAATGTTGCATATGATCTAACTGGTGAGAAAAAAACCCTCATGTGCAGAAAAATGGTCTGTGTTGGATACATGTTCAAATCTTGAGGTACTGATTTGTTTAACTAACTGCACATTATTAGATCTATTTGTGTTCTGCAGTTGAATGTAGCATCGGCCCTCTCTGCTTTCAAACAAAGCAGTGCACTTGAAGTCATCACTTATTCATGGATTAACATTATGTGGTTGAACAGCCTGCAGCTTGCACTTTTCTTTGGAGCTAGGGAGTTTGACAAGTTGCATAAGACAGGACAAGTGCATGAGAACATCTCCAAAAACACAGGAGTGTGTTTCTGGTAGAGATGGTGCATTCTGGAGCTGTGCTATAACTGAGGTTCTATGAAACCTTGATGTGATTTGAAAACTTCCTCTACCTGACACATATCCTGAGACTGATTCATTTTTATTATAAAAAAAAGTTTTGTCTGAATAAGTTGTATTAAACTGATACAAATGTAGACTATAGAGGGTGAATAAAGAAACAAACAAAATCATTTACTGTCTTACACTAAAGTACAGTTTGTAAGATGCTTTTAGGTTGATTAGCATATTGCTGCTACCACTGATTCGCTTTTCACAGGCAGAAAAAGCATATTTGAGCTTAAATTAAAGATCTCGAAGATAAGCTCATGTTTATAAGTTGGCACCAAAGAAAGAAAATGCAATTTACAAATAGACAAACAGAACTGCAGAATAACAAAACACGATAAAAAGGGAACATACTTTTAGTAATAACCGGGAGAAGACAAACACACTTATTCAGAATATTGAGTGATGACTTACTTCAGTGTCTGAGTGAGGTGGGATTCCAACAAGGCAAAAAGCAACTCCATTCATTGGGTTCTCAGCGTTTGGTGCGTGTAAACACAAACTAGAAATGGCTTAAAACGACTCTGCTGTCAACATTGTGGACAACCTTGTCTCTGAAGTCCTGCCTCTTCTGTGCAGACTGAGCGGTCCCTTCTCTCTGCCTCTACAACCTGAACAGTCCCGCTACGGGCAGCGTCACGCGCACATATTAAGACACAACACTACCGGAAACAGGACAATACTGACTTCAAAATAAAGGCGCAAAAGGCTTCGACAACGACAGCGTATATAGAATAAGGTTTTTACCCCAGTTGGATATTAAGGGTACACAGTTCTGGGTTAAAATTTTCACATCCTCTTCCGTATATAAGTCTACTGGGAACAATGTCAAAATATATTTTTAAATGAATCATATACCTGCATTGTTCAATCAGCACGTGTTATTGTTGAGAGGCCAATTTTCTAAACCTTCTACCATAGGCTTGTTTGGTCATTTATTCAAGTAACCTAGTTACACTAACTGCATGTTAATTTATGACAGGTTAGTGTATCTATACAATTTATTATTTGTAGTAACAATTGGTCTTGTTTTCAAGTTTTAGTAAATAAGACTTTTATTTAGAAAGTTTTAGGCGGAAAGTACATTATTGGTTCTCGCGCGCTTGACAAAAGGTCCCGATGGTGCAACATCGCCAGCTGGGCGCGAGCCCGCCTACAAATACAACAAAAAGGTGACGCCGAGTCTTCACGAGGATGGGTGTGGCCACACGGAGAAACACAAGAAAGGATGGAAATGAGCAGCATCAGTGTATGATTTCACCATAGACTCTGTGCTCATTTACATCATAAAAACAGGCAGGACAGCCGTGTCACAACTTAACATGAGAGCTAAATCACATCTTCTACTCATACTGAGCTCACTTTTTATGGTTCAGCTTTATGTTTGTGTGTTTAGCTGTGACCAGATGGGAAATCAGGTGAGTGCAGCTCAAGAAGAACACTAAAGCTTTACATGAACACCTATACATGTAGCTACATAACCTGTCTACAGTCTACATGGACAGATTTACCCTCTCAGGGGCCCAGGGGCATAAATGCTGCTGGGCCCCTTTCAACACCACTCTGTACACTTTCTACAGTTTTTTTAAGCTAAAAAGCTGTCTGGCACCTGGTTTGCCGTGTGCTCATTTAATTTAACACAGTTGTATTTAGGAATATGCGACATATATGCACAAAACTTAAAAAATGAAGGTTTGGAAACTGGAATTTGACACAGGGACCCTTGTCAAGACAAGGCAAGACCCACATTAAGGTCCCTATCATGTCAGTTGATAATGTTAATGTTTCTGTCAAAACATGTTTGCTGTTGCTAATAGTCGTATATAAATGTAATTTTCAGGAGAATGGGCTGTCACTCTGTAAGAATGACTACTGGAGGTACTGCATATACCTGCCAATAAATAATCAGACTCTTTGGCAGGATAATAAGGATTCAGTGTGGTAAAATACACAAAATCTCTTCTCAAACCAGTCCAGTATAACATAACAGAGTACAATCCACCACATCAACGCCACAGATTATGGTTTAAAATAATTCCTATAGAGTTAAAATGCTTTTGTGACAATCTCAACTAAAAAAGAAAGCTTCACAAAGGTTGCATTTCTTGCACAACTGCCAAATAGTCTTTCATGAGGAACAGAAGTGAGAAAAATAGTTTTACTAATAAAATGAGACTTCAACACTTCAAAAGCCATCAGAAAAGCCTTTGACATTGAAGTTGAAGTTGAAGTTGAAGTTGAAGGGTCATTCTTGACCATGGAAGTAGCAATTGACAAAAAAAATTGTAACTCAAAGTCCACTTACTAAATTACTAAACTTTCAGCCACATCTCATGGCCTTTATCAGCAGATGGATTTTGCTCAGTTGTCATGGAGATGGTTTGGTTGTTATTATGTAACTTAAAGGACCAGTGTGTAGGATTTAGTGGCATCTAGCGGTGACGATGCAGATTTCAACCAACTGAATACCCCTCCCCCTCCCTTCTGCGCATGTAAGAGAACCTACAGTGGCCGAGAAACTCACAAAAAACACAAAAAGCACTCTCTAGAGCCAGTGTTTGGTTTGTCCATTCTGGGCTACTGTAGAAACATGGCAGTGCAACATGCCAGCCTCCGTGAAAGAGGACCTGCTCCCTATGTAGATATAAAGGGCTCATTTTAAGGTAACGAAAACACAATCCTTATTTTCAGGTGATTATACACTAATTAAAACATATTTATGAATATTCCATTCCGGCCAAGTCCATTCCACTAGATGCCACTAAATTCTACACACTGCACCTTTAAGTATGGATCCTTGGTCACGTGACAACAACTGAGCAAACTCATTATGTTCATGAAGGCCATGAGGTGTGACTGAAAGCTGTGACAGACATCTAGTAAGTGGACCTCAAGTAATGAATGTTCTGTCAAAAAAGAACTCCTGAGATCTCTTAAACTGGCAACTTTGCCTGTTTTCACTTATTTACACCAACCACCACATTAATGCTTTTCCAAAGAACACATCATTTTTTAAGATTGATTTCCTACATCCAGGCAGCAGTTGCTGTCCATGCATTTTAGAGTAATATTTTGTGCATGTGGTGGTAGGGCTGGATGGCTACATAAAGGGACTAAATCTAGACTTTTGACCAAATGCTCCAAACTCAGGGTCCGCTTACCACCTTTTTGGAGTTTTCAACCATATCTCAATAGTTGAAAGCTCTGCTAAAAGGCTAGTAAGTGGACCTATATTTACTAGGTTAAGGATGAAATTTAATTAAAATATAGACCTGTGAAAATACTAGTATAGGAATTCTTAAAATGAGTAGTTTTGTTTGGAATAAATATTTTCAACTCTTCACAATGAAACTAATACTTTCCGCTCCTCCACTTCTGTTGCTTTGATTTAATGCTCTTGAGCAGCCACACTGAGCTTTTTCATATCAAAAGAATAGAGACAAGATCTATGAGGTCATACTGACAGGGAACACTGTTAAGCAATGCTTGCATAGGGATTACAGCTCATGAGATGATACTGTAAGTATTATTCATAAGTATTCCGTAAGTATTATGCAACATATAATAAACGTTTGTCTCATCCTAATGGATCACAAGAACATGGAGTCCTGTGCTTGTGGCCTACAAACAGTACATTAGACTGGTGAGATTTATCCAGACTGGAAGGGAAAATCTGAATGTAGAGGAAGAATAAATAACAACCATTTTCTGCTATATCTTCTGTACATCGTGTGTCTCAAATGTCAAATGAGGAAAGATGAAAATATGATTGATACTAGATTGATGGTACTTTATTTTATCAACAGCAGTGCATGTTTTGTAACCCACTTTTTCTCTCAATACACACAGACACACACACACACACACACACACACTTTGGGAGTAGAGATCCTGACTTGCTTTGTCAGTTTGTCAATAATATATATGGACAGCGTACATTGACTGTTGCCCTCCTGTTCTGTGGTCCACATCTATGTCATGACAATCTCAACTGAATTTAATGCTGCTACACGCCCATTATCCACCTACACAGGTGTTTTAACTTATGATACCTGATTAGATCTTTCTCAGGACTGTGTGAGTATGTGCAGACTGTGCATGATTGTGGCCAGGCAAATTGAACTCTTATCATTCTTACTAGTCCATAGAGTTTGGTGACATCACATACAGTAATTTCCAGAAGAGCTCCAACTAACTTCAGCTTGAGCAGAGGTCTGATCAACCAGGGTGATTGGAAACAGCTGTGTAGGGCCTTTAAATCCTATATGTAAGGATTTCATATTTTTAATATTACCTTTTTAACACATATTATGTTTGATCTTGAAAATAATTACTATTTAATATTTAGACATATTTATTGTTTACATTTAATATTTACATCATCCTATGGCAAGGGCACTGTGAAGGAGAACACACATGCACACACACCATATATGTACATGTACATACTGTACACACAGTAATACTGAGGTAAACATGGTCTAACAATCTTTCTGTAACTTTAACTCTCCATTTTTTTTCATACTCATTTTATTTAAATCTATCAGTCTTTTTGCATGTTGACCACAAGCTGAATCGTGTTGGTTTTACAATAAAGTTGTTCTTGACACTACGAGTGTTGTTGGATTTGTGATACCTTAGTAATACCTTTTGGGAAATGCACTAATTTGCTCTCTTTCCGAGAATACGATGAGGTGATCAGTGGTGTCAATCTTCTCATCTCACTCTTTGCAAGAAAGCAAAAAGGTGAGTGAATGAGCAGATACTTTTAATATGAACATTTTGCGATTTTGCAGACACATTTGGGCAATTGATTTGCAATTGCAAATGAGTAAAATAAACATAATTCTTCCTGGCAATGCAGCCCTGTGGTTGTGTCCAGTTGCAAGTCAGGTTTCTGAGAAAGGTCCCAGCAAAAAGTCTAAACCTACAGTACGTAAGGTTCCACTAGTGTGCTCCTCAGTTGACCTGTGTGTCTGACTGCTCTCTGTTGTACATGCACATACTGTATATCCAATCAGATCCAATTGATCTGAAATAAGTTATTTAAATCTATATTTTATTACATTTGGTCAGTCTGTATAACTGAGCATCCTGTTTAGGGAATTCAGTGCGAGAATTGTCATGCCTGAAGGAGTGTGTGTGTGTGTGTGTGTGTGTGTGTGTATGTTTGTGTGTGTGTGTGTGTGTGTGTGTGTGTGTGTGTGTACTGTATGCTGATGGATGGTCACTGGAGCGAGACACAGTCCCAATGCTGATGTTGGCCGACAGTACCCTCGGGACAGAGGAGAGAGCATGCACAAACATGTACATATATGCACACACACACACGCACACACACTCTTACACACACTGAGTCATTATGTAATAGCAGTGCATAGAATCGGGGTGAAAGAGAGGAGCTGAGTGATGTAGATGCACACTCTTATACACCCTCTGCTGGCCTTGTACTGCTTTCACAGACACACACAGTCAAACACACATCCACACACGCACACACCCACACCCACGCACACACACACACACACACACACACACACACACACACACACACACCATACACACACACACGTGTGTCACAACCACCAAAGCTGATCATCCATTTGTTCTCTCTGCTCCTGACAGGCAGGGAACTCCTAATGAAATTGCTTCCTGGGCAGAGAGAGAAACACACACAGACACACAAAGTTGAGTCTTTCTGGGAAATTTGACTTGTAGCTATCATCCCATCAAATGGCTTTAAACTGATGTAGACAAACCATCCAATGTGCCCTGATGGTAGATGATAAATGATCATTTATAGAATAAATAAATGAGAATATTTGTGTCATCATTTCAAGTCATTTGGATCAAATTAATTTCCTTCCTGGCTCTCTTACATCACTTCTGACATATAATCACACGTCATGGAGCGCAGCTTGCAGGACAGTTAAATTCTGTTATATAAGCGCTAGTCCAACTTCCATTAGCCAACATCATCTGACATCATGATTGTCAGAGGTGGGATTTTGGAGCTGTTTGTGCTTGGTTGGTGATGACGTTTGGTTTCATATTTTTTTTTATCAAGCATTTGCTTTAGAGCATCAGGAGGTTATAAACAATGAACCCAAAATGTGACATTCACTACATGGAGAGCCCTGTGTGTGTTGATACATGGTAAGTTATAAGGGTGACTGATGTGGGGTTTTGAAAGACAAAACTGATATTTTAGTTATTTGAGATTGCCAGCTCTTCATTGACCTACAAGCATATGTAGGGAAATGTTTACTGAGTGGGTCCCCATATACTTTGTATTTCATGTCTTACAGCATACAGCATTTATAATTTTGTTAGGCCTTAATATTACACACAATATATTTTCATGATAAAAGATGAATGTAAATCGTACCATGATTGTTCACAATGAAAACTTCACATAGTGACTTTCAGTTCATCTAATAGTATTCATACCAAAACTTTAAAACCGACTTATATTGAGTGATTATTAGTTTATTAAATAGTAAGTCATTGGTCAGTGTGACAAACCACTAGGTACAGATTGTACCTAGTGGTGAGCATATGTTCTGTATTCATGTCTGATGTACATTTTTTGTAGTATATGCCATGTAAATTGATTTCTTTTAAAAACATTCTTAAAAGAGTTCTCCACAGATTTAATATTGCATTACTGTAACATTGTAAGACTTATGATGGACAGAAGAATCAACATCAATGCAGCAGAACCAGCGATACTGTTTTTTTTTATTCCAAGCAGTCTTACTTGTGAAAGCCTACATTGGTGCCTACATTACCCACAATGCAATTAAATCGATCGATATGTCTTTTTAATAATTCCTGTGAGTAGCATGTTACATTAGTCTAGGCGACTGTAAATAAAAGTATGGACGGAGTTTTTCCTCCTGGGATAAAAGTTTCTTAAATAATAAAAACCGGTTTTAGTTATACTGCTAATGTGGTTCTGGAAAGTGAGGTCCAGGATGACGCCAAGGTTTCTGACCTGTGTCAGACTTTACAAAGACAGTTGTAACAATGTAAGTGATTTCCTGTCTGTTAGCCATTCCCCTGATAACCACGATTTCCATCTTGTCATTGTTTATCTGCAAAAAATTACTAGACATCTAGTTATCAGTTAGGACAATGTTTTTGGTGAGCAGTCTAGTGCCTCTGTTGTTTGGATGAAGGTTATTTATCTTGTACAGGTCCTTTTTGGTCCAGAAATAGTCAAAATTATTAACAAACCCAATTCCAGTGGCAATACAAAAGTTCAATAGCCAATGGTGAGCTTTTCTCATCGTCCTGTTAGAGCTTAATAGACTGCTTAAGTCTAATATCATTTGTGCCCACATGAACAATAATAGTATGGACAGTTGAGTGGATGTCAGAAAGACTGGGCACAGCATTCTTTGTAACATCATTCCCAGCAATGACTAGAGGTGTGCCCACTGCAGGCATGGCAGTCTGTGAGCCCCGAGACCAGAGCAATGCAGCTGGCATCAGGGGTCGTTTCCATGGATTGTCCAGAAAGGTAAGGGTGCTTACTCTCCAGGGATTCTGAATGGGAGCTGGCAGAGTTGGCACTGGATGCTGAGCGTTTCTTTGACTTCGGCACAGCCCTCCAGTTGCGCACAGTGGGTCAGCTGGCTGGAGCTAGGCTAACAGCAAACTCAGTTAGCAGTGTAAAGGAGTTTGAGAGAGGCAGGATATTGACATTGCTGCTTGGATCAAAGAATGGGAGACAGATCCTACTCTTACCCATCCCAGCAAGCTGGCTTCCCAGAGCACGGTACGTTGTGCCATGGAGTCTCCAGAGTGGATATTCAGTTGTTGAGCTGCCACTGGAGAAGGTCATTTATTATGTTCTCAGTGGCCAACAGCTCAGATTTTATGCTGGAGATCTTGGACAAGGACGCTATGGGCCCAACAGAAGACCTCGCCAGCTGTATTCTCCTCCTCTGTTGTGTTAGCTCAAGAATTACAGTATCTGATCTTCAATCAGAAGAGATTAGCAGCAGTGGTTGATGCACATCCCTAAACAAAGGATTCCCAATTTTTTTTACATTGTTGTCCAAAAATCACTGTGCAGGACACAGTGGCCCTCAGGTCTTTATCCTAACACCCCTGTGCTCCAATAAAAACAAGGCTGCCAAGGATTTAATCTATACATTGTGTTGGAAAGTGGTGATTGTCAGGATGTGGAAGGAGGAGGGTGACCTGTGTGTGTGTGTGTGTGTGTGTGTGTGTGTGTGTGTGTGTGTGTGTGTGTTGTATATGTACATATGGGGGGTGCTATGGAGGCACTAATCTGTCCTTGTTCTGAAAAGAGTTTCATCCCCACTGCAGGGGGTCTGTGGAGACCCAACATCCTCATTCTACCGTTATCCCCCAGTCGCTCTCCTCATGTACCCTGTGACCTCCCCCATCCCCCTCAATTAACCCTCATCTTCCCTCCACCTCCTGCTACAGAGGCTTTGCAGTCATAAACCTCTCTGCAATCACATTTAGTGCCATCATGGAGTCTAATGGAGAACTGGATGTTTGGAAACAATTATTGATTCATCATTTATAAGTAAAGTGGAGTCTGATTTAGTTTGTTCCTGTGACATGGATTATTCCAAAATGATAACCCCCATTGCAATGTAGTCACATAAAATAAATAAATTCACAATGTAGTACTAAGTCAAGATGTAGCACAACAAGCTAGCAAAGCACTGTAAATGGAACATAACTACTCTCCGGACTGAAAACCTGCTGTAAACAAACCACTGTGACTGTAATCTTCGTGGCTTTAGCAGATTTTGGCAGGTCTATGGTACAGAGGAAAAAGATATATTTGGATACACACACAATACTTGTAAGTAGATCAATTCATTCTTGCTTTGGCTCTTCACATGAGGTTTGTTGAAAATAATAAAAACGTAGAAAATCGTCAGACATATACTTTCAGATTTCAGTCCTGGTTGATTTGGTGACACTCATGTTCACTGGTGGTAACTGCAGCTACTTTATCAGAAATATAACAGAAGAGCAGCTGGTGTATCTGTTTACAGGGGAGCCAAACACATTTGCACACTTGCATAGGGATAGGTGGCCAATATGAATCCACAGCAGGAATGGCGGACTCGCTACTAACAATCAAAACTACTATATTGAAAGGTAATTACAAAATAAATAAAAACATCATGAGTAACAGAAAAAAAGATACAAATAATCTCTCAATCTGAGGATATTTGATTTTGGAATTAAAGTCTTAAATAGACAAACATCTGTCTCTATTCTGTAGTGTTCTGTTATGTCGAGGTCTGGCATGGCAACAGAGAGGCTAGTGAGTGTGTGTGTGTGTGTGTGTGTGTGTGTGTGTGTGTGTGTGCTCATGTTGGGGGAGGGCGGGGCACACCCATCTGTCTATTTACAGCAGCACGGGGAGATTTCCCTAAATATCTAATCCATGTAATCCTCACCAGTGAAGCTACGGATAGAACATGCAGTGGTGCAAGACTGCCACCAGAGGGTGAGCTAACTGTTAGCTGATGATAAATGAGAGAAACTCCTTTTGACTCACAAAGAGGGTGGAAATAGGTTTAACCATGCAAGGAGGACTGTGTTCATGTGGTAGATGAAGAGCAAAAATAACATAGATTTGCATGTGTAGAGACAACCTTTATGTGTGAATGTGTTATCGTCTCCATCCAGATACTATGTGACTTCTGCATTTGTGGTCAAGTCATTTCTGAACTTCTCAGTGGGGATGGGCTGTCCTGGCCAGATCACATGTAAATTGCTGATTGAATTAGAGCTTTGTGGCTTCAGAGAGAGGCTCTACTTTACAGAACAATCACCTCACATCAGTGTCACTCGCCTGCAAGCACAGCAGGACCACACACTTACATCTCTGGACTTCATGTACTCTGTAGAGTTGGAAACAAATGACATGTTTCACCAAAGTTAAAGTTATACTCTCTGACAGTTTATTTGTCAAAATATTGTAAATTGCACAGTTGGGGTGAACCAAATAAGTGTCCCATCCATCACAACAGACACTGCTGGGAAGTGACAAACAATATCAGAAGAATGAAAGACAAACTGTCTCCCAAACAGCAGTAAGTGAGCATTGTGCCCAGTGTACGCTGGACTCATCATATTTGAACTTTTGCCTCTCTTGTTTTCTTTTAATAACAAGACAATTCAAAGTGCTGTCACTTTGGTATATGAAGCATCACAGAGACAGCTTGTTTTCTGAAAATGAGAACGTTGTATATAGTTTATACTGGCATTATCTTACAGGATTTATGAGTATTTAAAGTATAGGTCAAGATTTTTTTTCAAGTCTGTCATGAAACAGTTCCAGCATTCCCACATGTAAATTTAAAGGATTATTTGTTGCTGTAATTGTTCCTCCTGTTCAAACTGATAAAAAACATCCCTTTTCCAAAGTGATTACAAGAGCTGGGGGACAAAATCTACAGTCTGTGTTCTGTGTAAAAATATCTCCTAAAATATCTGAAGCTAATCAATAACTCAAATTAAATTGCTATCTTCCAAAGTCAGTCTTTTTTTTTGCCCCTGTACAGTGTTTCCTTGCTGGACTATAGCTTCACAGAAGTACTGGGCTGAATCAAGGTGAAGAGTGAGATTAATCAGCAGCTTCAACCAGGAAACCAACCAGAGGAAGAACAAACATGAAACTCACAGCAGGAGGTTTAAGGTTTGTTGGTTCACAAACAGTCTCAACTCTCTGTATTCATCTTTAACCTGAATTGTTCTTTAAAGTTGCATTAAATGATATTTAGCCATATTAGTTGTCAGAAAACTATTTGCTATGTAGAGATATCGCGGAGCAATGGCGTCCTTACCAGTGAATGAAGTCACACTCCCTCTGTGTGTCGTGTTATCCGAGGTTCTCTGTTCCTTGTTTTGGTAACCGCGCTGACCGCGCGTTAGCACATGTTAGCACATGTTAGTGCATGTGAGTCATGGATGTATAATAAGAGCTGGATAGGGTGCCGCCGCTCAGCCTTGCAGCCAATTTTTCCCAGTGGCCACTCGCGGTATTGCAGCGAAAAATCCCCCTGCGGCCCAAAAAGGATTTTCCCCATAGACCACCATTGTAAAAGAGACGCCAGTAAAACTGTTGACAGGACACCTCGAACTGTAAACAACTTCAATTATGACTCTTTCTATTATGAACTTTTCATCCATGGAGGTTTTATGTTTGTAAAACTTTCCTCGAGCCGAGAAAAGCGATTTTAAAATCTGTGACGTCATCACAATGTTAAGTCTATGGGCTGAGCGGGAGCTCGCGGGTGGGGCCAGCAGGGGAAACACTACTAACTAATTCAGTGGGCTGCACAACGTAGAAGCAATCCCGGAAGCTAGAAACTTTTTTTGGTGTATGCACCAGGCGAGCAATTCCCATAGGACTGAATGGGCGCCATTTTTAGTCCGGTATCCAGCTCTTATAATACCTCCATAATGTGAGTCCCTCCGTGGCCTCCCCGTCTGTTTCCAAGATGGCAGCCATGTCACAAACTTTGTCAAATTACAGCTAAACAGTACATTAAAATATGTTTCTGAAAGCATTTGAGGAGAGAAATAGGCAAAGCACTAACAGAACAGTGCTCCATATTTGATCAGCTTTGCCTAGTTTGACGGTTTGATCTGAGTTTTGTGAGTTGTCCGCTTCATTTTTCCCCAACTTTATTGAGTAAACGACACAAACGTTTGTTTTTGTCTGAGATGTTGGTGCTATAGAGCGACATCTAGTTGCTGAATGTTGTGTATTGCAACTTTAAGGAAATCTGATCACAAAGCAGCAGTTCTGAACTTTGGAATGAAAAACCTGGAACAAAAGTCAAATATTAACAGACAGTATAAATCTTTATCAGTTGGATCATGAAGTCTGATGTCTGCCATTCATTCCAGCAAGGAAATAAAAAAGTGCTGAGATGGCATTAATGCAGTTGTATCTCTGTGATATGTGCAAAACAGGATAAATAAATTGTTTGTGAATAAGATAAAGATAAAATTCTGATCGACTGGATAGCATCATAAAACAACAACAATCATATCATATCAGCAAAATGTGGCAGACCAAGAAAAAATGCCACCAGTATTCTATTGAACATCTTATCTATGGATACATATCCTTCTGCTTTTTTCCAGCAGCCTCTGACTTTTTCCTTGGTGGGCTGCTCTTGTTTTCCATTGGAACAATTAATAAGAATGTTTCTTGTTTGGCACCAGCACCAGATTACCACTTTCTGATTGGCTGCTGTTCTTGATCAATAACGAGACCTAATTAAAGTTTGTCAGATTTCTAACCATTGCATTTGTTTAATACTCATAAATATAAATTCTATTCACATGGCTTTTTTGCTCCCTACATGGGAAACTAATGATAATGATATTCCAACTATCCAGTTAAATCACATCTGTTATTTGTTATCCAATGACATGCTTTTTTCATGATACACCACAAAATAATAATCAACATTAATATTCAGGGTAGACAATTAGCCTACATTTTAATTGATGGGCGGTGGTAAGGGATCTGGATAATACACAAGGGGGTGCTGGCCCAAAAAAGGTTGAGAATCATTGCTATAGACAAATTGGTTTCCAAGCAATGTCATCAGTGAGATGCGCACGCAGGCAGATTTACAGTATTTCAGAGAGCTAATGTTACAAATGTTACAAATGTCTGTCCTGTACAGCAGGAATTATATGCTAACATTACTTTATTGTTTTCATGCTAACATTTCTTGTGTGTGGGGGAGCTTCTGTGCAGGAAGTGGTTCAGCTAGTTTAGCATAACCAAGAAATAGCTCGTAAGCATGTAACTCCTGAAACCACAAATTGTCATTTTTACAATTCTATTTGTGTGTGGCCTGAACAAACAAGATATGTGTTAATTAGTGAGCTTCATAGGTGTTGAGAGTTTTTTTTACACTTTACTACAGAGAG
Source organism: Thunnus thynnus (assembly GCF_963924715.1). Taxonomy (NCBI): domain Eukaryota; kingdom Metazoa; phylum Chordata; class Actinopteri; order Scombriformes; family Scombridae; genus Thunnus; species Thunnus thynnus. Next base: position 25,675,283 of record NC_089536.1, read on the forward strand.
AGGCTAGCTGTTTTCCCCTGCTTCCAGTCTTTATGCTAAGATAGGCTAACCATGTCCACTCTCAGGAAAGAAAGCAAATAAGTGTATTGTTGAACTATTCCTTTAAAGTTTGTATTCTTGTTTTTTTATTTTCTGGTTGTAATTCTGTATGTATTAGCTTGAGGATGCTACAAAAATATGTATCTTATTCTTATTCTTCAGTACAGCACACCCTCAAGCAAGTTATATTCCTCTGAAAAATACTGTATAGCTGCAATCCACCAAAATCATTTACCTGTGCAGTAATAAAACTGCATTTAAAAAAATAGTCTGAAATAAGAGTGACCTTTGTGTTGTGAATACTAATTATGCAAATTCCCAGGATGAAACTTTGCTCTTGAATACATTAAAAGGTAGTGCTCTAGGCAATCTGTTTCAATATATTAAATGGAAAAAGTGTTTAAGACTGTAACCTGATCCCAGCACAGACACCTGCCCATCAGAGGAGCAGTGAAGTCCCCTCTGTTCCATTTCATCCATAGAAAGAATATATTTAATCCCCACAGAGAGCACATGTCAATCTCACAAAGCACGGGCCTACACACCATTACACAACAGCCTTAATCTGCTGGATTTAAACCCCACCACCACTCACCACCCTCGCCAGCTCACACTCACATGTGCACGCCTTCACATCACACACAAACACACTTACACATAGGTCTTATCTCGCCTGTGCTGCATCCTGTCACACATACAGTCTCTCTCATACACCACTTTAATGTTATTGCAGAACAAAAACAAAGTGAGTGATTGCATCATTTTAACTCAAAGCAGCACACAAACTGTTCCAGGGTGTTGCATTTACACTTCTAAATGCAATTAGGATATTACAAGTGCATCAGTTGCACCACCAATTAAACACATTACAAGCACTTAAGGCTTCTTCGTGGTGCCAAGATGGCGAGTGCTATCAAGATTGATTTACTGTCTAGGCTCCAGCTTGGACTGTTCCTGCCAGCTCGGCTTAGTCACCTGAAGTAAACTTGGTGCTAATGTGACATTAATAAGAAGCTGTGGACTAAAGGGTATTTATTGCCATTGACCTGATTACAGAGTCTTAAATGGATACTCCAGTAATATTGCACTTCTAAGATGTTGGGGGACTTGTGAGAAAAAAAAGAATGGTGCACATCAAAGCAGTGGATGCATATATCCAGACTTTTAGTTCCTTGTATGTGTCAAGCTCAAAAAACATTGAATCCTACATTTCCCATAATGCAACACAATTGCAGGGTAAACACCTAATCTTTTAAACGCCACACCACCAGTTTGTAAAAAAGGTCAAAGACGAGATAACCTTGATGACATTACTATGACATCATCAGTTTTTTTTAATGACTTCTTCACAGAGCCACAGAGGACATTATACAAGTTGTACCAATAATGAGCAAACCAAACTTCATGTGTAAATCAGCAGAGTGCCCCTTTAAGATACCGTCAGATGTACTTTCCTTTCAAAGAAATTACCCTGCACTCAGCCCTAAAAAAGGATGTGATGTCACTGTCCCGATGTGAATAATAATTAAATATTGAGCAGCGTAGTCACAAACTATAAAGAGTCTGTGAGAGAGATGCTGCAGTTTGGAGTGTGGTAGCATCATTAGCAGGCTGATTGTACACCATTACGATGAAGAATTCTCCATTTTCAAACAGGTCTGAATATTTGCAGCTAATCTGACCCAAAACAGAACAAATCCTTTAGAAGCTGGAGGCTCAGACCTGATTTCAGGACTAAATTAGAAACCATTCATATTTCAATATTTTCATCCAAGTCTATTCAGGTTCAGTCAAGTTCAAACATTAATCAATACATAGGTTCAAATGGCGTTTGAAAAATGACTGATGAGTAAAGAGGTTATGTTAGTGGTCTAATTTTGAACCAAATGAGATTGCTACAATATATATGTCAACTGAAACAAATGCACAGAACAGATGCCACACCACCATCTGTGATGATCAAGAAACCACACTTATTAAAGTGATAATCCACAGCGTTTGCTTGTAAATGTATGGCCGTTCTGCTCCTCTCTCTTGATATATTAATTCTAGATAAATCTTGTATATACAGTAATGATATTTTGATAAATTCAGCCTCTAGCGAGTTCATAACAGGCTTTATATTGTCTCTCTCTATTCTTACTGTTCTTTCTTTCTTAATTTCACTGTTCTGTAGGCTGTTCATCTTTCCCCTTGTGCACAGTTAATAATGTGTTATACATTTTCTAATTTGTTCAGTTATCACTTGACAGTGTGTTTCCCTGGTCCTGACAAGGAAAACTAAAATAAAACCAAATCTATAAAATATTCAAACTTTAAGGTTGTACTTTTTTCTGGATTCTAGGTCAGGATTCTTAATATCCACACCTAAAATCAAATCACCCTTTACAGGGACAGTTCAGTATTTTGGGGAAAACATTTATTCACTTTCTGGGAGTCAGAATATTGTGGTTTTAAGGGGAGTTATGAACTGGAACTATTTCTCAACAACCAACAGTTTATCCATCCGCGCAGCACATCTATGCATTATCTTCAGACCGTATGTTGCCATAGTACAGTCAGTAAACACACATTTTAGTGTTGGTCTCTGTATATGCTCGATGTTACCAAACCTGACAACCTCACTGTGACAACAAGACTCCAGTCAGCTGCGCACTGAACTTCTCTGTGGTTCGTTAAGAAATAGTTCCCAACTCCCATTAAAACCACAAATTATGTTTTTTTTACAGTTCTGTGTACATATTTACATCTGGGAAAGAAATCAGTATATTTTCCAAAAAGGGTTTAACTGTTCTTGAAAGTGTCAGACTTCCTAGTTGGGTATGAATTCTAAAATTCTTGTTTACCTCATGATGTCAAATGAGACAAGAGAAATCCATTTCAGGTGTCACATGAAAATGGCCGCCCAGCAGTCAATAGTCACTACTTCACTAGGTAGCTTCTTCTCCTTATAAAACTCAAACACGACTACAAGATAAATTCATAAACTGAAAGACTGCTGCAGTCAAACATCAAGTCCACTACAGTGCATAACAAGAAATCATCTGTGCCATATTAGTTTTAGTCACATAAGAAACAAACTCCATTTGTCACTCTGGCAGCTGGCTGGCTTAGCTGCTAAACTTTGTTTGACTCTTTGTTGCTACCAAGGATGTTTAAAGGTCACATTCATATCATATTAGAGTTATCCTAATCAGTAGTTTTAAATTTGTAAATAGCATTCACACTTTACTGTGGAGGTCATATTTTGCCACATCCTGGGAGCTGAAATGCATGTTAGGAAAGGTACATTTCCCATGTCTGACTGTACTTGAACACAGCGTGATCTGTGGGAAGAGTAGTTCAAAATGCTACAGAAATGAATTGTTAAAACCCAAGATGAAGAGCATAGAAAGGGAACTTGTCCCTACAATGTTCAGTGCAGTGATGTGTTTTAGTGAGTATGATACACTGAGAGGATACTGGTGTACAAGCTTCATTTATATTGCAGAGAGTAAAACCAAAGAGCACATGAGAGGGATCACACACACACACTTGTGTGTGTTTTTGTTATCTCATCGGGACCTTTTCTGGTATAAACACCAACCTTGTCGGGACCAGTAGTCCTCATGGGGACCAAAGCCTGGTCCTAATGAGGCAAAACATCATTTGCATTGAGGTTAGGTTAAGGTTATGGTTAATGTTAGGCTGTCCACAATGAATGGAGGTCAATGCAATGTCCTAACAAGGATAGCTGCACAAACTTGTGTTTGCTCCTGACCTGATAATAGTTTTCCTCCAGAGTGCATCTCCCTGAGGGTTCTTCAAAGAGGACATATGACATGTGCACACACACACACACACACCACAGAAATAAGGCTTTCATCATTCTATTTAAAGCACAGATAATGCTGAATGAACTAGAGCGGAGCAGAAAACAAGTAAACACACACACACACAAACATTTACACACTCACACACTCTGAATTTGTCAAATACACACACATTATGACACAACCTCACACACATCCCATCCCCATTGAGTTGTGTGTTTGTGTGTATGTGTTGCAGCACAGATGGTACCATTGGCCGCTGTGGGTGTCAGACATGCAGGCTGCAGCACACTGATGATGTCACACATGAGCCCAACGGGGCAGCAGCACAAAGATGATTAATGTAAAGGAGAATCAGCAAGGACAGATGTATTTATAATAAAAATACAGGATAACAAATGATATGATGGGATAATGTTTTTGTGTCAGTAGTTTTAAAGCTGCACTAATCAATATGTTTTTTATTAAAAATGGATCAAATGACTGTGTGTAATCTGACATGAGTCTCTCAAGTGACAAATTTACAGAGTCACTAACTCTGCAGTTCCACTCAATTCTAAGTGTTTTATTGTCTTTCAGCTCTTTCCAGCAGACACTGACACACATCTCTAAATCAATTCTAATGTTCTGCATCTGCTGGATGTGTAAATACGCAACTGTTTGCCAACACATTTGTCATATGAACATTATAAGGCTCTGATGTGTCACTGTTGTATTTACAGCCCCCCCACTAGAGTGTTTTTGCAGTCTGTGTTTATTCATCCCTAAAGAGCTGATGTAGTCACTGTCCAGATGTTAGCTATAGCAAATAAATACATTTTAGGAGTCTCATGGAACACCATTTCTTTCATTTTTTTGCCCTCTATAATGTAGCCTCTCCTCTTTTTCCTCTTCCATTGTCATAAAGCTTTGAGATAAGTGAAAATATTCTGCTCATTATAAACTAGTGCAATTCGTGCTGCCAAGACCTGACTGAGAGTAAGTGTAAGGGGACTAAAAGCAGGAAACAAGAAACATTTCTCTTTGTTTTACTTTTGTGATAAAGACATTAAAATGCTTATCAGTGACAGGTTTAATGTAGTGAGTGATACAATTACACAATAGAAGAGTCATGAAGTCAGCAAACAGACTCAGCAATGTTAGTTACACAGCAAGATCTGTCTAAACTTTGCTAACATTAGCCACCATAAGCTACTGGTCATATCAGACCATTTACGTGAATGTGGCAAAACTGCCTTACTCAAAAACCTACATAGTCTCTCTTTAATAAAGATTTAAAATGATGTTTTTTGTCTTTTCTTTTTTTTTAATATATGAAAATAAGCATGACGTTGAAATTGGAATCTTCACACCTCTGATACAAATTCATAAACATAAATGCCTTTATTCCCGTGTGCATATTTAGATTCTTCCATGATGTGTTTTTCATTCATTCTGCTGCTAAAAATGATGATTTGGAGGAAACCCAAAGAGCGAGGAGAGGCAGATGAAAATACATTATGACTGCATTTGAAACAATAGCTGGTGAGGCTCAGGGATCGTTTTCAATTCATCGCCACATTCCTCGCTCATTAAATCAGCAGCGCAGATTTCGCCATATTGTTTGGCATAGTGTGTCTAAATGCATGAATACATTGGCAAACAATGAAGAGCAGCTGCTAAAATACGGACTGTGTGTATGTGTGTATCTGTGTGTGTGTGTGTGTGTGTGTCTATATGTGTGTGCATACATCAGGCTATTCTGTCTTCTGCTATTAGTGACTGAAGGGGATCGTGCACATAACTATAGTTACATACATTACATAATTCCCATACCATTCAAGACAGAAAGTGACACACACACACCACATAAAGGAGGACATACATATAATGAGCTACCAAAGCAACAGCACCTGTGAACACTGTTGTAAAGTGTATTTTTTTTAAGCCTAACCTTCGAAGATCTTCTTCTCTCCTCATCCCTTCAACTTCTAACTCACTCAAAGTGATGTCACCCTTTCTACAGTTCTGTTCTCAGGCTGCACTGATCATTTCCATCATACTCAACAAATGTATAAGTTTAACACTTTAATACTTTATTCACCAGGTATTTCTATATTTTGCTAATGTCTTGCTATTTCATCTGCTGCACCATTCTCAACACTGGAACAGTCACCAGCACTGAAAATGCCACTCTCTTGGGATCTGATGTTTAAGACCTATTTAAAAACATTTCAAATTATTTACAGCTGAGACTTCTTACATACTAAAAAAGACAGAGGTCAAACCAGGAACTTGTAATTAGAAAGAAGGATCTGCAATCAGGCAGCAATGAAATTCAAAGCAGCAGAGCTTTGTAAGGCTGAGCCATGAGTGCTATTATTAAAAATGAAAGTGACCGCTACCGCTGTGACTCGTGTCGTGTATGGAGTTTCAGCCGCAAATGCAGGACTGCTCTGGAGACAGAAAAAATCTTACTAGTCCAGTGAAATTTCAGTGGGAGGATTCCAGGAAGGAATTACAGGTTTTTGGCTGAAAAGGACACAACTGTTGGAGAGACTGAAGCCCAGTGAAAAAGGACTAAAGGTAAGAGGTCCACAGTGAATACAATTAATAGTAGGGAGCCCTGTGATCTTAAAATTGCAATTCAATCATACAAGTTTATCCAGGTTAGACAAACTGACCCGCATTCAAAATAACTTGCAGTGAGAAAAATGTGTAAGTATACTGGATATTGTATGCGATTTAAATTGTATTGATATTCTGTCAAACCATGCTTTCACAAACATAAAGATGCCTAAAAAGAATTGAGTGGTTTTAAACAAGACTAAAGCAGTGTTCAGTCTGAAATTAGCCCTCTGAAAAAATGCAGCCACCTCATTCATTTGAATAAGACCACTGCGTTGACACAGTGGGGGTTCAGACAGGACTCTGGTAAAAACACACAGAGTCGTCCGGGTACAAAGTTGAACCTGGCTCAACCGTTGCTACAATGTGTACAACGTCATCTGGCAAGTCTCTCTGTTGGCCAATAAAATATGTGCAATTCAACATTCCTGGTAGATTACTTTGCAACTTGAACTGCGTATAGTCACGACAAAGGACGAAATGAAGGCTGCTGTGACAACCACTGTGCCAACCTGTCGTTTAGCACGTTGAGGCTGTTTGGAGCGTCACTAGTTCTGTAAGTATTGACCAAATTAAATATCTGACCTGAAGATCATGATAGATAAAAAGTCGCCAAAAATCATTATAAGTCATCCTGAGGGAAAGATTAATATCTATAAAAAATCAAATCCATCCAATAGTTGTTGTGATATTTAAGCCTGAGAAAAATGAAAGGGACAACCAAAGTCATCGGAAAAGATAAATATACCAGATTTCACGTTGATTCATACAATACTTGTTGAAATATTTCAGTTTGTGGAATGTTGTGAAGTTGTGGAATGGACAACACTGCTGTCCCTCAGTATGGCTAAAAATATAAAGTAGACTTAAAGTACATAAAAAGCTGCTCAATAACAGTAATTCAGTGGTTGCAGTATACGGGTAGAATTAGTTTGCTAGAATTTAGTTTAACTACAGTTAATGGCAGTTCTCTGAATAAGAGAATGAATGACAATAACTCTGGTAGTCACACATTTCACTCTCCACTATTACGTCCTGTCATACAGTTAGACAGCTACACAAAGACTAAATCTACAGCAGCTGAAATCTAGTTAAATGGCACCCTGAACTAAATGTGATCATACAGATCAGTCTGTGACATGAAAACATTTGAAAAGCATGCAGTAATGGTTAATTGTCATTATAATCCGTTGCTCCGACCCGAGGCTCATATCTCCTTTGTCCTCTCCTCCTCCCTCGTCTGTTTCTCTCTCCTCCTCCCCTCTCCCTCTCCTCTGCTGAGTGCTGATAACAGTCAGGTCCGGTGCTGGGATGTCGATTACAAGCCCGGATGTAAGAATAGCCTGCAATGCTTTTGTGTCTCACTTCATAATGTCTCTGGAGTGTGTTTATGCTTACATGGTTTGAACTCAATAACAAACTTGGTCACATTCAAGGACATAATTGTATGGTGTATTGTGCTTCACAAGAGTGTGCTGAGATGTTATAAATGCATCTTTAAATTACATGTATTGAAGTATAAACCAGAACTCGAAACAATACATGTCGAACCTAAATCCTCCTCAAAAGCACTAGTCAGATTATATGGCTACAACGCAGTTTGTTTGATTGATTGTGAGGCTTTCCTTACCAGAAAAGCATCAGCATTAGTCATTTGTTCCAACACTTAAAACAATAGAAGTTTAAGTGTTCCTGTCAAGGATTTCTTGTTGCTGTGCAAATAACAAAATACAATTTGAGCCTCCACTCGACCAAACCTTAACCACAGCAGTAGCTGATCAGAAAACAGTCACATGAAGACAATGTGGAAGTTCATTCTTGAAAGTGGAATCAGTAGTTTGATAAAATGTCTTAACTCATGGTCTAATTAGTGGCTATTTCCTGAGCTGATGTAGATCATGTCATGATTTGTAGTAGCATTGCTAACTAGGCTAACGTACTTGTGCTTTAGGAAGGTAATCAGAGCTAGTGGAGAAGCTTGCTAGCACTAGTGCTAACCCTGCTAACCATGTTGTTCATGTGATCCTCGTCTTGAATGTCATAGCAGTTCCTTTAGAGTCTCACGAGTCATCTGTAGCTTTCTGACGAGCAGCTTTAGATAGAAGGTGACCTTTCCGGGTGTCAGGCAGATGTGTTTTTCCTTATCTGGATACAGATACATACATGTTAATACCAGATTTAAATAGGTTCTTTGCCTGTTTTCATTTGCATAGGAAGCCTTTAACTTGCCTGTATTATTTATGATGTAACACTTTTGATCAGATTTGATTCCTTATTTGACACTTCAGTAGTAATGGTAGCAGTATTGGTGGTGTCATTAGTACTAGTAACATCCAGTTTACCTTTTACAGTCCCATGTTGGCCTAAATGCTTTTTTGTGCACAGAACTTTTATGGAAACAGTAAATATCTGAATGTAAACCCATTCACTGTCTTCTGTTTATCATCACCCTCAATTCTAACACATCTGTAATGACTTTCACAAATTCTTCTTGGTTGCAACCCAATAAAAGTACATATCTAAACACACAAAACTGCCCCTCTATCCAGCTTCCCTCTTATCATCTGTGTTTCCTTTGTCACTGTGCCCATCCCATGCCAGCCCAAAGCCTCTCTAACAGCAACGTACTGAGTGAAATCCACATGTATGCACACACACTGGCCATTAGAGCACAAGTGGGCAGTGCAGTGTAATTGAGAAAAGATATAAAGGAGAAGCAGAAAAGTCCCAGGAGAGGCCCGCAGGCTTCAGACAGCAGAGCTGAAGTGCTGGACTCGCTGCTGAGGACATTTCAGCTCAGTCTGAGTCACTTCAGTGAGTCATACAGTAAAGCTCATGTATGTTGACCGGACCTCACAAAGCCCTTTCCGTTGTTTCACGTTGAATACAGGATATGTATTTTTAAACCTTTATCTAGGGAGGGTTTTTGAAGCATGCAGGCTCTTTTCAGCTGTGCCATAGATCACACATGTGGGTTTTTGAAGTCTGATAGTGATGTTTTTAGATTGATAACATCTAAAGTGATTTTGGGGAGGTTTTAAGGCTATTTTGGGTAAATTTACTATACGGGAGCCCGACCCTAACTGCACTTTTAAGGGCCAAACTGATATCATTATTTGAAGGACTTAAAAGTCTGATAACAATATATCATCTAATATTAGCTTTTTAAATATACAACACACAACATAAACAAATATTGTTAATGGGGGTCCCTTAAATTAGCTTATTTAAAAAAAAAACTGTGACTAATATATGTTTTGACCTTATGTTTTACAATTGAACAATAAAATTGTTAATAACATACAATTAACAGAAAATATTAGCAGTATATGTATTACTTTACTTTACCTTTAGTATCACTTCTACTAGAATTATTAATTAGACTCACATTTTGTCATGAGTAATGAGATGTCATTAAAAGTTCAGTTCAGGTTACAGGCTTCCCATTGCAGTAATAATTATTTCCAGTAATAAATATTTAATGACGCAAAAGTGCATCATAAGAATCATATCAGTTGGACAACAGTGACTAGACCTCCATGATTGTTTGAGAGATTGTTGGAAAGTTCATCAGTATGAACTTGTCTCCTCACTATTTGTTCCAGTAAATGTGTTTGTCTGTCCACAAGAGCAAGAGCAGGATATCCTGACGTTTACATGCACACACACACAAACACACACAACCTCCAGAAACACAACGCACCTTTCACACTCAGGCTGACTACATAGTTTCTCCATTATGCTGGCGGGCAGAATGACTTGTTCCACACTCAATGTCCGCTCTATTTTAAAGGATACACTGTCCTCTATATCCACACATCATAAAGACCTCCGAGACCTCCCATGCTCTCTCTTTCTTACTGTCTGTCTCTGTCACCAACTATGAAAAGACACAGAGACACACTCTCTCTCAAAGTCTCCACATACACACATACATAACACAGACAGAATACACTGCATCGTTTGAGCCGATTGGCTAAAAATACACAACCTTCCTTTCTCTCAGAGAGATGTCCTCTCCCTCATAGAGACAAGCCCAAAATACACCCCTCTTCATTTCACTGTGTTTTGTTGCACTGCAGTCCTCTACCGAAAGTCCCAAAATTAAGCTTCACCCTCCTCCCAATAAATGTTTTTCTGTTCTACTAACACTTGTACCTCTGAAAAATCCTTTCCTTAAAGTCTACCGAAAAAACTGTGTGTAGTTTACCATAAAGTTTTGGGTAAAAATGCTCAAAACTTCATAGACAACACCATGTGAGACACAATAGATTCCCCTGACAGGCCTAAATGAGAAGCTGTGTCATTTATGGTCGCTGTTAGAGGATCCTCTCTACTAAACTGCACAGCGCAACACAAAGTGTCACTGCACAGCAGGGAGGGAGTGCTCCTTTCCAAAGAAAGTTGGACCCAACAACACAGTAAGTGTCCAACCAGGGCCAAGGGATGCAGGTCACCCCCCCCCAACACAAAGGCACTTCCCCCAGCCAAATTCTGCCCAGAGCCCCAGAAACCAATCAGTATTTTTACATCTGAAGGCTATCTTGGCCCAAGTTTGCTGTGTGTCTGTTGGTTTGTGGTCATTTTACTAAAAACAAATTTATTTAAAGTTCCCCTCCACTCAGTCCCTGCAACACCTGTGTTTTGTTCATTGTTACTTCACTTGGATGTTTGAGTTTCACTGTGCAGAATGATGTAAGTGCAGTCTGACACTGGAAGGATTTTTTCACAAAAGTTTCCTTCTGCTCATTGAAAATATGATTTTAAGGGTCGGGCCTACAAGTGGGATTTGTGACATCACAAGTCGTTTGGAAGCCAATCATGGTCCAGTAGGCAACTTATACAAGTGTGATGTGAAAACTTGAAGCCTCCAGTGCACAAACACTGAGAATGGACTTTACAATGAAGTAGGAGACATCTTGTGTCCAGCACCTAAACTTTTGAAAATTGAATTATTTGCATACTCAAATATTCTGGAATTTTTAATGAGAAAGAAGGAGGAGATGGATTTTAATGTGGTAATTATACTTTTTTGTGGAAAAATCAAATCAGACACACTTGACATCTAACTGAAATTAGACTTTTTCTGCATTGACAGCGCCCCCTACATTAGTGTTCAGGGGAAATTTTTGATAGTAGCTGTCAGTTTGAATGGTTTATTGATTATTTTTGTGGGCAGACACTTAAATGGTCATATTATAGCAATTCAAACTGCCTAACTGGCACCACTTGGGTGGTATTATAGTGTCACTTATTGCTTAGCTTCATCTGGGATTTCAGCACTCCCCATGTTAGTCCACAGCTCTGCACATTACTTAGTGTTACTCTGTGATACTACGTGATTACGTATAGTAACATACAGAGCGCTGAAGTCATGGGACTCGACCACCTTCTTTCTAGACTGCAAGATGAGGACTGCAGGTGTTGAAATAACATGAACCAAAAGTAACCTCTGGTGTGAACCAGCGCTAAAGTTGCAGGCTAGGCTAACTAGCTTCCATTTTCTGAGTAAATACAAAATTAAATTCATACCTGATGAATGTTGTAAAGGGTCAGACAATTAAAACGCTCATGCTCGACTATGTGGACCTCTTGAATCAACATTTGTATTAAGTACAGCATGGCATCCACCAGTCAGTAGGAAGTTGATAGCGCGTCTTGTAGCAACACCAGCCCTCATTTCAGTCAACAGATGCCATGGGAAACACCCACAGTGTTTTGTTCTCTTAAAGAATGGGAAACATTGCACTATAGCTGCAGCATCATTATAGTTTATATTTCCATAAAAAGTAAGGAGATTTCTACATTCAGTTTGATTTTAATGCTCTTATTTTTTGTTGAGCTTTAGTGGTGCATACTGTCAAGCAAATTTTAAATTAATCAAATTGCCACAAAGTCAATGCCACACAGACTATCTGGGGCTTTCAGGGGCCCGCGAGGGTCTGGAACTCTTGGGGCAACAGCCTGCTTTCCCCAGTTGGTCATCCATGCAAGAAATGTTACATAATTTCTGAGTAATGATGTACTTTAAACTGTCAGAAATTCAAAGGTTTGTCTTCTATCAGGGATTGCCAGAGTGCAAAGTTACAATGATTTTTTAAAAGCATGTCAACATGGTCATGGTATGGTTGTACAGACATTAAGTCAACTAGAATCCTCAAGCTTGAACTCCTCACCATTAGCTGACTTATTTTTGTGACCTAGAAGTTTTGCCTTCTTCTCCTGTTGCTCTCATCGAGTTCTGCATAAGAGCTGCTTAGATGCCCAATATGTCAAATATATGTAAACATAGTGACTGACTTTTTTGAGCATTCACCCCTGCATCAAACACATGAAGACAATGTAATGCCTGTATTAAAATATACAGCTTTTAATACTGTGAAAGACAGCAGGAGAGAGACGAAGAGAGGACAAGAGGCGTGTTTCAGTTGATGAAAACTTCAGCAGAACTCTGTGTGAGTGTGTGTGCTGATGCATTTCAATTAGTCCTGTTACACAGTCTTCCAATAATATGCAGCCACATGCATGCTTTGGATAGGTGTGTGTGTGTATGTGTGTGTGAGCCTCTCACCTGGGCCATGGTATTCAGCAAGACTTGGGCTGGCTCCTGGTCCGTAGCATGGCTTGTGAAACCTCAGACTGTGTTCTTGGTAGATGATGTTGGGTTTTGATGGCGAGCAGGTGGGGGAGGTGGGGAAGGGGGTTCACTTCACACACACCTCAGTGTCGTATCGCTAGTGTGTTGCCAACCCGCACGCTCACACACATCACCTCCTCCTCCTCCTTCTCTGTGACAGCACCGTCCTCTGAAACGCTTGTTCTTATAGTACTCCTATTCTTCCTCTTCCTTTTTTCTTCTCACCCTCCTCCCTTACCTGACCACAACCTGTGTGTAATCTTTTTCTTTTTAACTGACACAGAAGGAGAGAATAAGTCAGAGGAGCTTGTATCCCGTTTATTTCTGCCCTCCACGCTCCTGCCTTCAGTGTGTGGTTGGTTGTAATCTGGGCTCACACCGCCTCATTGCTTTTCCTCCTCCTCTCACTTGCTCTGCTCTCTCTCTCTCTCTCTCTCTCTCTCTCTCCTTCAGCTGCTCCCCCTCCTCCCGCTTTTTCTCTCCCTCACTCTACACAGCATTAGTGAGAGACGGAGTGAAGGGGAGGAGGATCAGAGGGATAGAGTGTGTGTGTGTACCATGTGACCTGATAGTGTAGTAGGATTCCCCCAGCAGCTGTCGCACTCATTCCTTCATAGTGCTTCACTATGAGCTTCATAGACTTCCATTGATGAGCAGTGTTGGTAAACTGTCAATGGAGCACGGATACTGAGAACCAGCTGAGTCCCTGCTGTAAAGTAAAGAAGATGGTTTAACAGTTATATTCTTTCATGGTCTAAATGTTTAAAACATTTATCCACCCTGATGAGGTAATACTTGAAGGAACAATACTGGGAATTTTGCATAACAAAACAGTCGAAATTAAAGCTGCACTAGTTCATATTTTTATATTAACAAGGGGTCAAATGATTATGTGTAATGTAAAAGATTATGCTGGCAATGATGAACCCACAGAGAATTATTACCAACGCAGATGTTCCCCTCACCTCTATGGAGCGTTTTAGTGTCTCTTAGCTTATTGTTTTTATTTTACTGTATGCAACTTAAATGTTTTGGGAAAAGTAAGTAAAGCCACTATACATTACCTGCCCATCACTAAAAAGCAGTTAGCAATTACAAGTTAGCAGTTAGTGACTAGCTGTTGAACATAGTGGAGCATTTAGCTGCTAAAAAGGTAGATATTTTTCTCAGATGTTAGTGGAGCACAATACAGAGATAAAACGAGAGCGAATATTGGACTTACATCCATTAGATAGAAACATGATCCAAACAAATGCTAATGTTGCTCTGTATCTGTTTGCTAACATTATCCACAACAACTATATAAGGTGATAGTGTGAATGTTGTGTTAGCAACTTGTTCAAAGCGGCCAAAAAAATAATAATAATAAAAAGAATGATGAATGGTGAATTGAACTGGGCCAAAACTCAAACCAAAAACACCATCTTAAAGAATAATTTGGGTTTGTTACAGCTTGGGTCTTATTGTCATAGTTTTGTCCATCATTCTTTATAACACAAAGAGTAATAAACAGGAATAGCCTAATCCTTTTTCTAAAATGATAGTTTTGGTTTAGGTTTAGGCACAGTTGGACTGTTCCATGCTTCAGAAAAGTCCCAGAATTGTTCCGACAGACATTTTACGTGGTCAGGGTGGGGATTTGGGGCATTTAAACCATGGAACACCATAAGTCTGTAAAATCAAGGATACCACTTCTAGAATACTGCTACTAAAAACACTAATTGTGAATTTTCATTTTAGGCTAGAGTAACACTTCTGTGTTGTGGTGGCCAGTTTGATGCATCATTAAAAAGTGCAACTGACAGAAATCAGAGAATAATAGTGACACATTGGAAACATGTTTCCCATTCTGTTATTTAACAGAAACACACACGAGAAACACACCCGCACATACACAGTCATTCTATCCTTGAGGAATGAGGAAAAGGACATCCTGTGGTGCTTCCCCTGAGCTGTATAGCTGGAAACTCCCACCCGACAACAACAGGAACGGGCAGGCTGGCTGGCCACAGCGGCCCACTGTTCCCCACTTCACAAATCACTCTTATTACTGCTGTTTGCACAGTAGTTTAATGTTCACAGGCACATGGCCTGGAAAATAAACATGCACCAGATTGATTAAATTTATAGCTTTAATGCCGAATTATTGCTACTGGACATCACAGCCTTGAACTCATTATTAACCTTTGACCTGGTACACTAATTAATTAATTTAATTAGACTGTATTTCAATGACCTGTGGGTTTATCAGTAGATTGGTTCTGTGGATCGAAGAGTAATCTCGGATGATTGAGGTCAGGTGCGAAAAATGCTGCATAGGACAAAACCTATGGAAGGTGAATGGCGCCATCTGGTGTACAATACACATACATGGACTTGAAAGCGCACAGATTCCAAAAGCCTATAGCTTAGTCAACGAAATGAACTGAATGTAGAATAGACTTTTCAAATTTTGGGCCACAGATGTAAATCATGCATTTTACCATCATACATAAGAGACGTGACGGTAAAGTATGGGGTGATGTGAGATAGTAATTTGCTATGTATTATGGACTCCAGTCTGTATCCCAGTATACGTACTGTAATCAACCATTGTAGATCGTTTTTGGTCATGTTGATCTATAACATTTTAACAAAAAATCAGTTTGATAAGATCATGCCACTGCAGGTTCTCTGGTAGTACTGAATTATGAAAATCTATGGTCTGTTTGTCATGGGCATGGGTTAATTTGAACATGATTCTTTAAACTAACATATTTTCCTGTGTGTGAGAACCACTGGTCTTCTCAGATTATCTTCTCAGAGTAGTAAATGCTCTCAAGGAATTTCGTGTCTATTCGAATCCATTATATTCACAATTTGGGGAGGATTACATTCTCTGTGCTGTAAATTTTCAAGATTACCAACATAAGAGAAAAAAATCTGCCCACTTTCTTATTATAATGTGAAACTTTTCCCGATATATCACGACTTTTTCTGGTATTTATGCATTATTTAAATGTGGTGCTAGCTGTTGTCGAGGACGCAGGCCCAGGATTTGAACAGCAGGTGGTGGTAATGCAGTGATGTTATTGGTACAATACATGATAACCGAAGAAGAAGGAGACGCTGGCTCCACTGAAACCAGCGTTAGCTCTGTTTTTAGCATTACCCCTGCTCTGTATAACACAAAGCTAGTTAGCTGTGTAGCTTTTAGTACTTGGCAAGCCAGCTGTGTTTTAATAAACTAGAAATAGCAGACCTATCTAACAGTGTGTGTTTTCAGTCAGCAGCTTGTTTTTCTGTCAGCTCTTGTTTGTATGAACTGACAGTTCAGCCAGCTAGCTTTTCTTAGCTACAGCTAACTCTGCTAATTCAACAGTGCCTGTCAGCAGGGTAAGCATTCAATTCACTTGTTATTCTGGTTGACATAATATGGAAACAGTACAGTGTGTATTTAGTTTATGTTAGCTATTTGGGGAAAGTTATCGCCGACCTAAAAAGATTGAGAGAACGACTGATAACACCAAACTTCATGAAAAGTTGTTGCACTTTATGTATTTCTTGGCTGCCACTAATGGAAACGTAAGTTAATCATTCCTCCTGTTCATACTGACCATTAGAAGATCCCTTCATAATGCACTTTCAGTGTGAGTGATGGGGGACAAAATCCACAGTCCTCCTTCTGTGCAAAAATGTATTTAAAAGTTTATCTGAAGCTAATATCAAGTAAATATCTTTCAACGGTACAGTCTTTTTAGTGCCAAAGTCCCTCTTTTTGTTACTATAACGTTACTTCCGTCACAGCTCAACAGGGAAACACTGTCAGAGGAAACACGAAGAGGGAATTTTATGCTTAAAAGACTGTAAATGTGACAGATATCCACTTGATATGACTGCTGAAGACTGCTGAAGCCTCATATAAGCCTCACATCAACTAAATGCATTTTTTGCGCTAAGTGACTGTGTGGACGCACCGTGTGTTTTGTCCTCCATCACTGAAGTTACATTGAAAGCATATTTGAAGGGAATCTTTTAATATCCAGTATGAACAGCAGCGAGGAAAATCTCTTTCACTTTTCATATGGGCACCTGTTGCTTTAAGACAGACTTGAAAAATTGTGAAAAAATCCTTTTGAAAAATTTTCTTTGAAAAATACTTTTGAGTAGTTTTTTTTGAATGTGGACACGTTGGTACAGTCTCAAATGTCAGAAAATAGAGAGAAAAATGACCATCATAATTATACAGAGCCCAAACTTATGTCTTCAAATTGCATTTTTTGTCTGGATAACAGTCCAAAACCCGAAGATATTTAGTTTACTACCACAGAAGATTAGGAGAACCAACAAACATTTTTACATATTCTATGAGTCTTTGGCAGAAGTGAAATGCTGAAAATGTGTTAATGCATAAATGAATAATTTTTTTCTCACTAGGTAAAGAGTGCTGCCTGACCTGTGCTTACAAGCTGCAGTTGTATTTGTTGCTTTGAGATAAATCTTCCATTTTACTGCCTTGTAGAATGAATTCAAATACCTTGTCTGAAGACACTAAATCAAAGGCACTTGTGGAGCCTTTATTCATTTATTTGCATACAGTACCAGCCCTCAGTTTAAAAAGAGCTTTCTTTCATCTGAATAAACCATAATATTACTTTGTTGTGTTTGCAGTCATGGCTGCAGCGAGGTGGGACCTGAGGACACGGAGAGCTGAGGTGGAACTATGCAGTGATCAGGAGTGACAAGCTCGCTCATGTCTACTTCAGAAACACTCTCATCCCACAACTGGCACTGTGGAGAACACCTCACCATGGTGAAAACAGCAAAGATGGAGCTGCTTAGAGCGCTTGTCAGCGAGTGTTTGTCTGCAGCCGCCGAGGAGATCCTCAAGATTGTAGAGAGAACGATTATAGAGTATGAGGAGGAGATGTCCTGCTCAAAGTGGGTGGTGGACAGTCACCGCAGACTGCTGGATGCTGCCAGGACACACAGTGAAGGTCAGTTCATCACTAGTTTGCTTTCCATTAAGAAAAACATAAAAAAAACACAGAACTGCCATTTTTCATTGGTAGATGATTGACTCACTTAACACTGCATATCACCTCAGGCATTTGAAAAAGAAGAAATAAATAAAACGTTGTGATGGGTTTATTTATAAGAAAAGTACTGCAATATAATTGTGCCATGGAGAACAGTAGTAGTGAAGAAACAAGTCTAAAAATCTAAGTGTAACCTGATAGACAATACTAACCATCCTGTCTCTAACACATAGAGAATACAAAGAAGTAAAGCGAATGTGTGGGGTGCAGTGGATGTGTTACAGATGCTGCCAATAAAATATGGCTCATAGTAACATGAACTTTTACTTATTCTTTTTAAAAATCATTTTCACATTATTTGTGGTATTTTTGACCCATATTTGAAGCAGATCATTGTGATACTGTACCTCAGAGGGTGCATATCTATTGTTTACCCAATGCTAGTAAAGTTGACACCACCAAGTCGAAACTGACTCAGGTGAGGTGGAGCCATGTCACTGCAGCTAGCACTTGAAATAAGCTTGAGTCTTTTATAATGGATCAGTTTAGCTCAGGAGCAGTGGTGGAACAAGTACTCACATCCTTTACTAAAGTAAAAGTATCAATACTACAATGTAAAAGTACTTAATTACAAGTAAAGGTCCTGTATTTAGAATCCTACATAAGCAAAAGTATAGAAGTATAACCAGCGAAATTTACTTAAAGTACTAAAATAAAAGTATTTGTTTTGCAAAAAATTGGTTGTGACTGATCTATTAAATAGAAGCAACATTTTTTATTACAGGGTTTTATTGTTGTAGCTGGTTGAGGTGGAGCTACTGTAGTTTAAACTGCTTTATAAGGATCACAAGATAAATCCGAGGGGTTGTGAGATGATAGATTGGGTAGGAAAGAAGGATTTCACAGGATTTTTCAGAACTTAAATTGTTGCATCTTTGTGAAATATTGGAGAGTTTGACCTCTTTGGGTTTGAAACAGTTTTTTGTTTGAAACCATGTGAGGGGAAATGTCTCTTTGGTGGATCTGAAACATGACAAGGAGATACAACCACACACAGATTTTTATAAGGGGCCACAAATCAAAAAGTTTGGGAACCACTGGTTTAGTCTCTAATAATGTAGTGTATTTTATAAACTTATCATTATGTTATTTTATGTAAAAATTTAATCTGACAGTAACAGTAACTAAAGCTGTCAGCTAAATATAGTGCAGTAGAAAGTACAATATTTCTCTCTCAAATGTAGTGGAGTGGAAGTATAAAGTAGCATCACATGGAAACACTCAAGGAAAGTACAAGTACCTCAAAATTGTACGTAAGTACAGTACTTGAGTAAATGTACTTAGCTACTTTCAACCACTGTTCAGGAGACCTGGGATGTGGACTATTTCCAGCAAATAGACAGAGCCAGGCTCACTCTACCTGTTCAGAAAGCTTAGTGGTTAGTTGGTAACAGAAGTGACTGGCATTGACCAGCAACACTTTCAAGAATCTGTTGATAAACTGTTGTTATTTTGTGCGTCAGATAAATATTCTGGATTGCAACTATATTCAAATATTCTAAAAACATGACATTTTTGGGGTTTGAAAGATGTATGAATTGGACAAACTTGTAAAGGTATTGTTCTGAGGTACCAGTTTACACTAAACAAAAGGGGTATTCCACTGATTTAGTGTTGCATATATAATAGTGGGGGACTTGTGACAGACAGATAAAAAAGGTCAAAATTGAAGCAGAAGCGGCTGAGATATCCAGACTTTTAGTCCCTCCAAAGATCCAAGCTCCAAAAACACTGCATCCTAACGCAATGTTGATAGCTTATATTTCATGAAAACCACTCTGCCTGGAAAACATCCACAGCTTTCAAATGACACACCACCAGTTTGTAGCACAGTCACAGAGGACATCATACAGCAGTTTTCACAGGCTCAGTAGAACTATGAAGAGTAAACTGAACTTAATGTGTAAAATTAGTGGAGGATCACTTCAATTTAGGTGCAGACTCAATGCCTTTTCACATGATGTTTGAAAATGATGTTTATTTTACATAATGTCTACACAGGCTGGATAGTGATAGCAGCATGTCAGCAGAGCAGCAACTTCAGTCCTCTGTCAGTGTGTCTACACAGGATGTGTTGAGGCTCAGTATTGAGTGTAGGTCACCTGCATTTTTGCAGCACTCAGAGCTCAACACACAGTCTCTGTGGTTACACACGTAAAAGACAACAAAATAGACTTGAAGTGTAAAAAAATGCCTCTGGTTGTGAGTGAAACATGAGCGTTGTATTGTCTACTTGACATTATACCTAGCTACTATTAAAACACATGAAATACCACCAACACCTTCACGTGCAGTAAAAATACTGATATCTTAAAGTATGTTTTAAAATGGAAATCACACAGGAAGCCTGACCGTGAAGAACCCTACGCCTCTAAAGTGTAACACACATCTACAAGGTACAATAGGAGGAGTAAGGTATGGTAGTCTAGATGTTAAATGTGATACAATAGCTATTTTTTCTGCTGCGTTGATGCACATCAACCTGCAATGATGCCTGCAGTCTGTGGGCTCACATAGAAAATAAGAGGTGTGGGTTTTGATGCGTGACCTATGTCTCCAGTATGTGTTGCCTTTAAGTTGACTTAAATTTTACAAGACAGCCCTAAAAACTCATTACCATCAGTAAAATGAAGTGTGTCTTTCTTTGCTTCAGACTCTCTACAGATGTCTGTCACAGATGTGAAGATGCCACCTGCCAGCGTGAACGTCAGCGTGTGCTGGGAGGAACCAGGAAACTCCACGACAGAGCCGACAGAAGACCACTCCAACACCAACGACACTAACCCAGACTCTCCTGTCAGTCAACATGCCGACAGTGATCAAGAGATACTGATTGATATTGATGATGATGATGATGATGATGATGGTGAGGATGGTGATGATGATGATATTAAACCAGAGTGTGAGCTCAATATGCCTTTGAAAATCCTGAAAGTGAAGAAGCCTTTTAAATGTCCCATTTGCTTGAGCGTTTTTTCCTCCAAGAAGACGATGGTGCGACACATCAAAAGGCACCCGGAGGACAAGTCTTTGTCTTATCAGTGTCAGTTCTGTGAACGCTACTTTTACCACAAGTCTGACTTCATTATACACACCAGGATACACAAAGGCTCCAAACCATACAAGTGCCAAGACTGTGACAAAAGCTTTGACCAGAGAGACAGTCTGGTTATTCACAGACAAAAGCACACTGAGCAGAAAACTCATCAGTGTTTGACTAAAACGCTGGCGCTCAACCTTCATACAGAAACTCACCACAGATCAGTGACACCTGGCAGAAAGATGGAAGAAGAGCTGGACTCCAGACAGGAAGAGGCAGATGGTATTAAGACATTTCCACTCACTATCACTCCCTATGATAAAAGTGAGTTTGACCAGGAGTCACTGCAGCCTCTGTGTCTTTATCAGATCCAGACTGTTGCAGATATAGATAAACACTCAGCCACGGTTCCAGTCGATCACATTAAAACTGAGCCAACCGCAGCAGATGGTGGAACATCAGACGCCACCGCTGACCATCAGCTGCTCCTGTCAGTGAATCCAGGTGAACAAGGTGAAGCTGAGAGCATCACAAACATCCTGCCGGAGAGAGCTTCTAAAAAATCCACTGAGCTCGTAGTTCAGTTTGAAGCTGGAACAGCGCAGAAACCCTACAAGTGTCCATGTTGCAGCAAATGTTTCTCCCTGACTAAGACTCTGATACGACATGTCAAGATCCACACAGAGGACAAAGCATATCAGTGCCAGTTCTGCGGGCGGAACTTCTGTCAGAAGTCAGACCTCGTCAATCACACGAGGATACACACAGGAGAGAGACCGTATCAGTGCCAACAATGTCACAAATCCTTCGTTCAGAAAGGCAACCTGGTTGTTCACATGAGGAAACACACAGGAGAGAAACC
Organism: Thunnus thynnus; assembly: GCF_963924715.1. NCBI lineage: Eukaryota > Metazoa > Chordata > Actinopteri > Scombriformes > Scombridae > Thunnus > Thunnus thynnus. The sequence goes on from NC_089536.1 coordinate 25,697,358, forward strand.
TTATCAGTGCCAAGAGTGCAGCTGCTGCTTTAGTCAGAAGTCCTCTCTGGACTGTCACATGCAGAGCCACAGATTGTAATCTTTGCACCCGTGTTGACATGAGGCTTTGTCATTTTGTCAAACCTCAGCAATGTTTTAGATACTAACAGAAATGTATCCAAAGTTTCAAAAACTGTCAAATACTGAAAGTCAGATTCAGAATCTTGTTGACTAATTTTTTCATCATACTGTTCTGATTTAAATAAAAAATTTGCTGGTTGACAAAACACACCACAAGATTAATTGGCAGCTATTCTGGAGCTTTTGATCCAATCACATGATCTTCACCAGGAGATGGAGTTTGCCCAGTTGTCATGGATTTAGAGATGTTCTCATACATGTTGGCTTAAAAGCTGAGAATGAAACAATGATTGTTTTCTTAAGAATGAACTTCCATGTCACCTGTTGAGCCAACATGTACGAGATGTCATCAAAATGGAAACAAAATAACTTCCCCTCCTAACATGAACATGATGATGTGAAATGAAATGGGAAATCAGTCTGATTATCGTGCTAACTTGTGCTGAGATTGTTTTATTAACTACTGTTTGCAAGGTCAAGAATCTCTAAGTTTAGCATTTTATTGTGTCAAAGCTCTTGTATGACTGCTTGTGTTTAGGCAACATCCAACATTTAAAAAGTTTGGTTCTTTTGTGATATGAATAAAAAGGTTTTATAGAAAAACATGTTCATGTTTCTCAAGGCAAGGTATTGATAAAAGTGCAATTTTTGGTATGAGTAACAAAACTTGGGTGTTAGATTGCCATTAGTACAGAAATATTTCCTACAATGCTCTGCCCTTTTTCTCATTATGAGTGCAATACACAAGACTTTATGGCTGTTTTTTCCTTACTGTCCCTTATGTCACTTTATCTGACAAACCCAGTGATGTAAGTAGCAGCTGACAGAGTATTTGGTTGCCAAAAAACAAAAGTGTTCCAGTGTGTTCAGCACTTGTTGAGAATAGAAATTTAGATTTTTGTAAGGCCTGTGTTTTAATTTTACAGAATCCCACAGAATCTTTGGCTCCTAATTTTATTCATTGTATGTTTATTTATTATGAAGTTATACAATTCTAATTTGTAATATTATATTTTGCAAAAATGTGTGAGAAATATGTGTTTTTACATAAAATATAGAAAAGTTCCAGTGTACAAACCAAGCTTATGTCTCATAGTGTTTGTTCAGTGTGTCCTTCCTGCTATTTGGTGTCCTGGGAAAACTGATGGCTGAAACTAACAAAATAACATTTCATTTTCAAAATTCATATTAAAATCAACAAGGTTTGTTGCTTTGATTCATGTTTTATGTGCTTTCACATCATATTGGAGGTAGAATCTGCAACTGCAAAATATTCTAACCCCAGGAAACCCTTCTGCAATCGTTTCTTCCACCAGAAGGCACACATAATGCTTCTGTCACATTAACTCTGAGCAGTTTTAACAATTTATTAGTATGCCTGTTTTATTTTTTAACAATGACAAAAACATGATAAATGTCTGCTGAAAGAAAGAAAGACGGCACATTACAGGAGGCACTTGCAAATACAAACTCACCATGCCAACAACATAATAAACAGCAATGTATAAAATTTATATAATTGATTATGGACTAAAACACAATTTGAAAACAACAAAACAGCAGAATGTGCAAGTTGTAAACATACAGTAAAAGTGAGACATGTTATCAGGTCATGTCTATACAATAGTGTCCACTGAAATGTACTGGAGTCAAGTCTGATGTGTTTTCATCAGAAAGGGTAAGACCAGCTAAAGACAAGGTGTGTCTATCTTGACTGTTTCTGACTAAATATTACTGAGCTGCCTGGTTTGTGTGAGTGTCAAGATACTGGAGACACGTACATTTACACGTAGTTAATGTGGACAAGCATGAAATCTGTATTTATTCTATGATAATGAAAAAGCAAAAAACAATGTCCATCTATAGTCTCAGGTGAAAGGCTTTTTTCATTGTAGACATTTTGACTTGTCATAGTAACATTAACAATGGCTCTGTTCTATTCAAGTGTCTAAGTGAGCCATCGCAGTGAGCTAGAGATGGGCTGATGAAACCTTACAAAGCTTTGGTACTTTCTGCCTGTTTATGCTGAAAAAGGATTTGAAGCTTTGGGGGCACTGAACTCAGCAAGCGCAATGATATCAGATAGTTTGCAGGACTTATACGGCACTCGAAGACTAATGTCCAAAGCACTGCAACGCCTCCCTGATTTTATACTTTCAATTTAATATATAGGCAAAGTCTGAGAAGCCTGTGTCATTTATTAATCTATGATTATACTCTTGTTAACAGGTGCTGCAGTAAATTTACATTATTGTACAACATGCTACAGTAAAATTATTAATAAATGTGTTGTTCATAAAGTCTGCATTTTAATATTTTTGTTGACACAAAGTATTAATGTAGCTAATGGGTGTGTAGCTAATGGCTCCAGCATCCTCTGTGCGCCCAGGTTTTAACTTCATGGTTGATATTTATGTACAAGTCACAGTGTCATATGATGTGGTTGAACAAGGACATTCATAGAAATATTACTTTTGTTAACTTGATAGAGATGTTTCCATACTTTTGATGATGTCTTTCTAGTGTATATCACCATTTTTCACAATTAATTTCCCCTCTTCTTATCCCATCAATGTACATCTGCACATTTAATTTTTGCTCTCGTCACCTTCATATATTTCATAGCCTACACTTTATTTCTTTGTCCATAGCACAGTCCATATTTCCTTTGTACAGTCAATATTTCATTTCAAGTTTTATATCCCATTTCAAAACTATTACTATTCTATTCTGTAAGTAGATTCTAAAATAAAACAGGTTCTGATCTCACTTGAGTATATAGTTAGTCTGCTGAATGAAGAGCTTACTAAAGCACCAGTGACATTTGAAACTTCAGAAGCAACAGTCATGTGATGTTCTTCATTTGACACAAGCCCTGACACAGTGTACTGAATTAATACATTTAACAGGAGGAAACAAGCTTTGGTGCCTTGGTACCGTCCACCCATCACTACAGTGAGCCAGCATGCACAACACCAGGGCCCTGAAACCAAAGCAACTAAATGGAAAACAGTAATCATCAATTTTATTATTTATACTTGTGCTTTTTCTACTGTCATATGTCAAAATGTCTTCTGTGAAAAAAGCCTATTGATGTAAAATGTATTTTTTATGGATTCCAGTTAAACTTTCTGTGAAATACAAGTCTGGGGTGTAGGTCGTATGAGTCAGGATCTACTTTCTGTTATACATATATCCATGTGATCCATATGGGAACCGTAAAAATTGGATTCCGCACACTTACTGCTGTTCACAGTACTTAGAAACCATCAGACCTGAGTCCTAAGGGAGAGTAATGTCAACTGTCACAGCCTGTGTATTATGACAGGTTCGTGCTTGGGTGAACTGAGTTTAACTGTGGCTGGCTGACGGTGGGCTGTGGGTTGACTGACACTGAATACAGACTGTGGTGAATCAGATGAAGCTGGTTGTTGGAAGATATGTGTCACACTGGCAGCTGAATGAGCCAATAGCTGCCTTTGTATCATCAAAGAATGGATGTCAAAAGGTGAGACCAATGGGGAAAGGACATCCAATGATTGATATTGGAGGCTGGAGAGGGAAGAATGGGGGTAGTCTCTGGTTAAGGTACCCCTGCACAAGTCCTGAACCTGACAGAGTGCAAGGGTCCCTGCAGGATAAAGGGTGATGGGGTAGATTTGAGGAGTAGTAGGGTTTAGGAGGACAGAGGGTGAGGCAGGCCCCCCTCCCTTCGCTCCCTCTGCACCTTCTTTCACAAAGCTGTCACCAGAATCTTCTGGTGTCTTGATCTTTCTAGAAGGAGTTGAGGGAGAGACATCCTTGAGAGTAACAGCTTGCATCCTCCTTTTTGAGATGCTGTGTCCAAGCTCGTTGAGGGGTCGTGCAACACAGATATTGTGTGCTACAGCCTGTGATCCTGAGACAATTCTGCCAGCATGGGTTGGTTCAGTCATCTTGTTGTAAAGATCAGTTTCCAATCTTTGTCGCTTTCCCACGTCTCCTTCTATTTTTTTCTTTACCACTCTTCCATTGCAGACTGTACCATTTACTGCTACCTCAGTGGCTCTAAAATAGGGTTTAACTGCTATGTCTTGTCTGGAACTGTGTATGTTTGGAGGCAACCCAGTAAGTGGAGGCACCTGGCATGCTCTTGAGTACTGGGCAACACTGAAAGGTGGGGTACACTCCTGATGCCTTGTGGAACATGTGATGGGACAGGAAGTGTAGGGTTGCGGAAGTGGTTTAAGAGAAGCCTTCGGGAGACTTAGATCTGTGGGTTGATCATCAGATATTGTCATTTTTGGATTGGAAGAATTTTCCTGATCATTAGAGGTGGGGTACTTTGAATCTTGAGGAGCAGCAGACTGAAGGAATCTTGCAGCGCTATTAGAGTCTCTTGAGAGGGTAGCTCCTTGTCTCTGGGGTTCTTTAGATCCATCATGAACCAACTCTGCATCTACTGTCTTACACGCTGTCTCAGCCTTCCTGTACCAACAATGAAGGTTTGAGAAGGATGAGTAGAAGTCATAGGGGAAGCCAGGAGGTGTCTGGCTGGATTGAGGAATCTTAGGTGTCAGCAAAGGTGTTGAGGGACACTGTGGCTCTTCTGGATTGGAGTGAGAAGGGGGCACATAATGTAAATGATCATGTGAATATAAAGGAGGAAGTGTGCTTTCTCGAATCTTTCTCGCTCTGTCTTTCTGGACTCGTGCCTTGAGGCTCTGTGCATGTTGTATTACCGAAGGCCGACTCAGTACCACTACTGATGAATCCGCAACTACAACTGGTTGCTCTGCTGCTTCTTCAAGGATACAATTGGTTAAACTGGAGCAAATGAGTGGAGGAGGCTGGCCAAAGTTCGAAAGCAAGTGGTCTTGATTGGGTAATCCAGTTCCGTTGACCTGCAATAGGAGCTTTTTCTTTTCTACTGGAGATATTATCATCTTGTTAACCCCAGAGGACTTGAGGAAAGCTGTGAAATCCAAGACGGTGTCCTCTGTCCTTGGTAGTTCGGCTTGTTCATTGGGTGGGTCTGGGATTGTTGGAGATTGTAGGTTTCTTGGTTTCCCAGGATGGCACTGGTCCTTTAATGGTACTATCTCTTGCTGCCAGAGATCCACTGCTGAGTGGGCATGGTTTAAAACCTTTGGAGTAGTCAGAGGAGACGTTGCCAAGTAAGTGAGGTCACATCCACTGGATCTCCTCTTTCTCAGTACTTCATCTTCCTCCTCCTGTTGCTGGATCATCTGAGTCTCCCTGCCATTTTGTGTTGGGCTTTGTCTTTTTCTGTTACTACATGAAGGCTGTGAGGGATCCAAACGGGTTAGGCAGATTTGGGGTTCAATTTTCAGCTGAGGATTTTTTAACATCAATTCCTGCAAGAAGGACAGAGGGAGGGAGAAAAGACAAAACAAATGAGAGAGAAATGGAGAAGTGCTATAAATAAAAAGGAAAGATTTTGGTTCAAATTCAGATAATGTTCACAAGGCCAGGTCGAAGTGCTTAATGGATATGGCAAAGGCTGGATATGGCTGTTGCCTTGAAGGCAATTCTGTCAGATATATGCCTAAAGTATTTTCTATGAATATAGCTTCTGATTTTGTAAATAAAACTCAAAAGTTTTCAATGACACACTTTTTACATGATGAAACAAGACAAAAACTGGATAAAAAGATACCTTTGAAAAAAATTAGGAGGAAATGTAATGTAAACAATAATGTAGAACACATAAATGAACAAATGATCTAATTAAGGTATTAATGCAGTACTGACTGTATTAAGTCTAAATGACCTCCATGGATCTGCAAAATCATACAATGTATGCTCCCGATTAGTAAAACAGAAACCTCTGCTTCCAAAAACTATCTGTACTTTAGAAGTTGATTTATCTGCTTGCGCTTGATTTATCTGTTGCACTAATGAACAGCATCTTGCTTTCTAGTATCGTGTCTCTGCCAGTTATGTTAACTAATGTTAGTGGTTCATGGAAGGGAAAAAATAACACATTTATGGACTAAATTTATCTACAATCTCACTGAGAAATAACAAACTATGAAAACATGCAGACTAGCATGCCAACATAATAAAATCTAAGCTTACCATAAAATGATTATGTTAATGGTAAGGAAATGTTAGTTGGCTATCTTTTGTGTTTATAGTCATCTAATCTAAATGTGTACCAAAGGAATATCACTGCATTGATGTTATAAGATGATTTAGCTACTCATCTCATCTCTCATCTAAACCCAGAACATATTTTAGTGAACAGCTGAGTAAATCCAGCTGCTCTGCAGTGGACAGCACATAGGTGCAGTAATGGTAGATGAACAAAAACATTGCGACAACTGTAACCTCAGAATCTTTAGAAGACATCAAAAATTTAAAATATGCAATGAAACTGGGACTAAAATTTCACTGATGAAAACTACATGTTTTTGTAGCTTAAAAACGTGAAACTAATATGTATTTTTGTTAAAACACCAAAGTTAACACTGCTCCTCTGCAAAACTGCTTCAAAGTCAATAGTATGCTTTTCTCAGCTTAAGAACAACTCTGCATTTGGTCATGTTTTATATGCCTAGCCATGAAACCAAAACAATTCCATATGAAATAGCATGTTTTATGTACCTATAAATCAACAATATTGCTTGAATACATTTCATGTTTCTCTTTGCTCTCTTCTCTTTCTCTGATCTAGCTTTCTGTTTGACTAACTGGTATAATTCCACTAACCACTTATTTGAATTCCCTTAGAGTAAAAACAGAAAAACCTTTTCACAATGAATGTGCATCTGTGAGGACAACAATCAGGTTTTGACATTTTGTCATAAAGTTTATGTATGGGGGGCCATCACATACTAGACATGATGTATGAGCAGTCAGTTCAAACATGGACGAATAATACACATATGATGTTATAAACCACTAATTGACATGGGGGAAGCACAGCCAATGTAATGATGGACACTGGAGGGTTAATAGAATGAGACTGACTGGTCTGCTCTGATCGTGATCTTTGGCTTCCAGGTCGTCATCCTCCTCAGGGCACAGTTTCTGGGCTAGCTGCTTCACCTCATCAGTCAGCTTGGTCTTCAAGGTGGGAGCAGACATACTATTAGAAGATTCAGTGCTTGACTCTGCCTCCTTCTTCCTGGCTTTGGCCTTGAGGAGGGGCTTTTCCTCTTCTCCTTTGATGAACTTCTCATAGGGCAGGATGAGCCTGAAGGAGAGACGAACAGCTGAATGAACAAATGGTAACAGGCAGGCAGTGTGATGCGCATCCCATTTCACTTTTGCTTCTGATTCTTGAGACCTACAGAAATGTATTGCTTATCAAAACTAAGCCAGCTGAAACCTTCATCAGTCAGCTACTTGGAAGGGTCATGTTGTCTCTCATCGTTCTTGTTCAATGGTTTTCTAAACTGTTTTGAGCTGTTGAAAAATTGATTGTACTTAGCTAACCTGATTGAGTCTGATCAAGAATGGTAGGCCCAAAACATCCCCAGGGGTTGGTGTGATTTTAAAACCCGACCTTTTCTGGTAACTTCCTTCCAGAAGTCACCTGGTAAATCGCTCTAGCATGTGGCATATTTATTGTGGAGTTATAGGTAATCATAATTTTTTTGACCAAATTGTACAGGGCTTATTGAACAGAATGATGTAAATGCATATCAAGAATTCCAACAACACAAATTAAAAAAGAACCATGCTCTGCCAATCAGTTGAAATGTCTACTTCTGCTAAATGCAGTATTATTTTAACAATAAAAATAAATGTTACCTTGGAATACAAAGTTTCTTTATCCTAACAGTTCTCAATATAATACATTTTGTGTTATTCCTTTTTTGTATCTATTGAAATAGTTACAGGATTTTAAAAACCTTTTTCGCTGTTTTCAATTAAAATACAGTAACTAATGAAGTGAATCCAGATTGAATACTGGTAATTATGATTCAAAAAAAGTCAACTTTAAGCACAATAATTGTTGTGTACAATAATCACTTCTGCCCAAAGGGTATGTTCAGATTGAACTGTATAGGAAATATGAGTCAGTGATTGTCACATAAAAACAGTGGGTCACCTGTCTCAGAAAAGATAACAAGACGAGACGGTTTGAGTTGCAAAAATAGATTGAGATGCTTTATTTACAAAAATAGTGAGGAAACGAAAACTTGGACATCCACAAGAAAAAGCAGAAAGACCAAAAAAAAAAAGATATATATATATATATATATATATTGCTATTTTTTCCATGCAGCACTATGCATCGGCTACCAGACCAAGGGACTGTGGAAGAGAAGAACATCAGATTATGATGACACTTTGGCAAAACACTTCCTTGTGAGAGTGTTTTTTTTCTCTTCCCAACATATTATATTACTGCAGTGGATGCATGTCAAGTTGTAACTATAGATTTATTGAGGTGCGTGCACTCACCACAGTGACAGAGGGGAATAATGTGTGTCAGGATGACCGTTTGCGAGTATATTACTGAGTGTGTTCTTTACTGTGTGCTGTTCGCAATCAGTGAGTCTTCATCACAGCAATGGTTGGTAAAACACAACAAGAAGAGGTGCCCAATAAGCTGTTATGTGCTGAAACTATTTCACACAGCACATCATGGTCTTCTGAGGCACCCTGAACAATTGTATGTCAAATGGCTCATTCCCAGTGAGCTCAGAGTCTAAAGATACATGCAAAAAAGGAAAATAAGCTCAAAGTCAACTGTCATGGTGGAAAAAAGTAGGAAAATAACCAAAGGATACTTGTGAAAATAATCCGTTCAAGGCTTTGTTAATCTTTCAGGGACTGTACAAAGCTTTACATTAAAGCTTTAACTGAGCTGTCAGAGGATTGAGTTGTTTTAAGGATCCTCTTCAGTAAAGAGAGGCAGAGCAGTGCTGAAGGGATGTTTTTAGAGAATCAATTGCTACATTGATATCTGGCCCTGAAATAGCTATTTTATCATTGACAGGCTCAGACTCATTAGCACATTTTATGTGATGTACTGCAGCTCCCCCAGCCTACTCAGTGTTTTCCTGTAAAAATGACATGTCGTGTCTTGCATTACCTGTGCTACTGTGAGTGTGTCATTTGTAAAAGGTCACAGACACACTCACCTTTCATAGTGTCGACGTGTGCAGGTCGCTGCGCTGGTGCTGCCTGGGTTTCCTCCAAGCTCGTCATAAATGCTTTTCCACAGTCTACGAGCTGTGATCTACACACATACACATTAATAGAGAGGTATAGATTTATAATAATGTTAAAATAAGTTGTTAAGTTGCTTTATTAATGGTTAATAAGTAATTAACCATTAATTCACCAACAGTTATCAGCATTAATAAGAACAACTTTTGGGTATCTAGGTTGTGTATCCTCCTCCAGATAGTTGTTTAAGTCATCAGGAAAACCGCTACAAATGGATCTCAGTTTCATTTAACTTGAACTGCACCATTTCTCATAGAAAAGTTAAACACAAAAGAGATTTTTCACAACCTGCCAACCAAAAAGTTTTTCTTAATGGCTAATAACTGATCTATAAAGTATGAGTAACTGAGTTAGACATCAGTTACAACCTATAAATCCTTATATATTATGAGTGCATTATTAGAAAATGTTACCAATATGAGAGATATATACAGAATAATAGATACTGTACATAGATAAATAGAGAAGAATGTGTATGGCCACTGCAAAAAAACAAAACAAAAAAACAAATACAGCGCATACATTCCTGTGCAGGGTCAGGGGGGCTGGAGTCTATCTCAGCAATCACTCTGCACGTTTACATGCACTCAAGAAACCAGATGTGATTACTCAGATGTACTCATACTGTAAATCCCCGTATACATGCAGCAGGTCAGTAATCAGTTTCAACTGGCCCCATATTTAATCCAATTTTGAAAAGAAAAAAAAATTATACATCAACAAATTATAACTAAACACAGACTTACAGGATAAATTGTCCTTTAAACACTGTCAGCTGAATATTCATAACACAAAAAACATCTGGAACATTACACTCAACTCAGTGGTAAAGTCCAGTGCAAACAGAATAATTTATTATTGCTAATACCATAGAGCTGAGCTGTCACCAGCAGATCAAACTAGAGGCCACAAGGTAAAACTCACCACCTCATATCCTCCCAGCTTCTGAGCAGCCTGGAACATGGTCCACAGGTTTACTGTCACACAGAGACACAAACACACATCAATACGACACAAGATACATACAAGCCATATAGGAACAAATTATATCCACAAAATGATGTGTCACTGCTTTCATTTTCACATTAACAAGTCTCAATTAGTAATTGACTTATTGAGTAGAATGATATTTTACTCTGTTTGAAGCCCAGGTAGGGGATCCTCTCAATTGGTGTCTTCCTCTCCTTCATGTATTTATACAGGGATACAAGGAAAGCCTGCTCCTCTGCTTTGTACTCCACCTCTCGTCCTCTTCCTCGTCTCTTCTCTGACAGTGGAAGTGTTGTGATCTTGCTGCTGTCACTCACATAACTGCTGCTGTTGCTGCTGCTGTTTCCTCTGGGTTTGGATAAGCCTGCTTTGTCTGCTGTCATCTGTAAGAAACAATGGACAGAGATTAGAGAAATGAAAGCAGAGCTGAAGAATAGGTTGTTAATTCTCAGTGGATTAAGCTCTTTGAGTGATTGTTTTACATACACATTACACATATTGATAATATCATAAACATTACTTAATTGTAGAACGAAGACTGCTGTTACTACTATAATACACTAATTTGTACCTTGACATTGGTTCCTCCTCCTGTTTGTTCAGTCTCCTTGGAAAAAGGTGGTGTTTGACGTCGACCATTAACCTCTAACCCCTGACCACAACACTGAGGGTTGGGTAGTTTCTTTTTCCTGGGACGACCCTTCAGGTTGGGAGCTAAGGACAGAGAAAAAGAGCAGTGTATTGCAAATGTATGCTAGAATCATGATGAAGAAACTAGGTTTTATTCTTTTTCCTTTTGCTCTTGTTCTCCCCAGTAGACTAAAGCACAATTAACACAAGTCCAACAAAACCAAATACCTGTTCTTGCATTGGATTATTATTTATTATTAATTGAAGTTAGAGGTTCCAATATATCAATTCGATGGCTGAATTGCCATTGGTGGTGCCTACCTTTAAGGCACAGGTGTGCTTGCATACTTGAAAGTTACAGTTCGCATACTTGAAAGTTACAGTTGCAAACACTGTACACAAGTGAAGTGTAAGCATTGAAAGGAACTGAGGTGACAGCGATGAAAGCAGCTGAAATGTCAGTTGACATGTAAGCACTGAAAGCAGTAGAATTGTCAGTGGAAGTGTAAAAGGTAAAAGCAGTTGAACTGCCATTTGAATGGTGTAAATTGAACTGTAAACCATAAAAGCAATTTCAGTTGAAGTGCTAGAGAAAGTTGAGGTGTGTGCACATAGTTGGAAGTTTTGGTCAGTGTGTAAGAAGTGACAGCATTTGAAATTTTGAAAGCAGTTAGGATGAAAGTGCAACTGAAATGTTAGTGGATGTGCTACAAGCCCCTCCCCCCCTTCCAGGAACCTGTTAGACTGAATAAAACATCCACTTCGTAATTGAATATGGAACAGCCAATGTCAAGGCTACCTGGGGCAGTGCAGACCTCTGTTCACCATATTCAAAGTGACATCACTCCTGTTTCCATAGATGACAGAAAATACAGCCAAAGTTGCATGCAGCTTACACAATGTGACAGCCAGGTATGTGTGTTATATGATGCTGTTATGTAATTTCAGGGTTATGGCATGACAAAGCATGTTATGCATTATCATTCCATGTAATGTAATGTCATGTTATGGTAAAATTAGCCCAGATTCAGGACTGTGATAAATCCTGGATTTTAATCTCCTATAACTCAGACATTTCAGTCTCTGAACAATTAGTTTAGGCAAGAATGTGAAAACTATTACCTCAACCAATTGTAAGACTTATAAAGTGGGGAAAAACTGTCAGGTGGATGCAAAGTCATAAAAAACATGATTTGATCAAGCCGAGAGAAGTCTCTTCCAATAAAGTCAATATAAACAATGTAAAATCAAAGATGGCACAGGATGCTTTCCTTTCTAAAAAGTGGTTGGTGTTTAGCTGGTTCCTGCTCAGCTTGTTCTGGTTAGAACCTATATTACCAGACAAATTGCTTAATTCTGTTTAAGGGTACAACAAATGAAGACAAGAGATAAACCGATAAGAAATGTCTTATCTGGGTGTTTCTTTGAATATTTAATATGACAAAAGGTAGAAACATATATGCTGCTAAACTTGCATAGCCTTCTCTCTCTTAGCCCAGATTATGAATCACAGAGGAGAAAAGGCATAGCTAAAACAAGATACACTGGAATGATGCAGATTCTGGGTCACAAGCCATCATTGTTTTTACTTGATTGTAAAATTCCCCTTGCCTTCACTCTCTCTATTGTGACATATATCACACAGCTTCATCTGTTGCCTGATCTCTTTGGGATTTAAGGGAAGTGTTTAAATGGACAGTTCAGAGTGCCTTTTTAATTACTTTAAAAATGCGTATGCAAACACATGATAGGTACTCTGCATTACATAGAAAATGAATTATGTGTGTCCTCAAGTATTAGGCGTACATATCTGCAAGATGCAATAAAGCATATGGAAGTAAGTAAGTGCTAATAATAATATAGCATAATATCCATTTTAGAATAACAACAATTGCAGTTTTAACATTGTTATTTCACTTTGCATCATAAACAAAATAGAAGAGAGGTTGAGTTGACAGATACTGTGCAATCTTATTGGTTGAAGTAAATGTAAGGTGTTCAGTTAATCATGTTCCACCCGGTAAACCAGCTGTGTTCATCCATCTAATGACCAGACATAACAAACTATATTGAAACAGTAGGTTTGCCTGTGGTCCTCCCTTCACAGGTTTATTTAGGCGTAGCAGTGTGGACCTCAAACCATAATCCTCCCACAGACACACCTGTAGAGGTGAGTATAAAGACCCTGGACTGAACTGAGTCAAACATCGAGCTTCAAGGAGTCTCTCTAAAGCAGCTTGCCACAGAAGCTCCACAGACACCAGACCACACCTGAAGATGACTCCCTCTGTCAGCCTGCTGCTATTGCTCCTGCTCGGCCTCTCTCAGGCACATCCTCTCCTGGAGGAAGGAAGTGGAGAAGAGGAGGACGACAGTGTTGATATCAGCACCAGGATTCTGGCCTCCAACAATGCCACAGATGAGATCTTGCTGGAAGGAGACTTGTTGGCTCCCAGAACCAGAAACGCCATGACATGCTGGTCCCAGAGCTGCCTGTGGAGGAAAGCCTCCAACGGCATGGTGATGATCCCCTTCACCATGAGCAGTCAGTTCAGCAGCTGGGAAAGGCAGAAGATCGAGAATGCCATGAAGGCCTTCCACAGCAGAACCTGCATCCGCTTTGTCCCCCGTCAGAACCAGTACGACTACATCAGCATTGAGAACAAAGCCGGATGTTTCTCGGCTCTGGGAAGAACAGGAGGCAGACAGGTCCTCTCTCTCAACAAGCAGGGCTGCCTCTACCATGGCATCATCCAGCACGAGATCAACCATGCTCTGGGCTTCCAGCACGAGCAGACCAGGAGCGACCGTGACTACTACGTCAGGATCAACTGGGAGAACATCGACCCGCAGATGGCTTACAACTTCTACAAGCAGAACACCAACAACCTGAACACGCCCTACGACTACTCCTCCATCATGCACTACGGAAGGACCGCCTTCTCTATTCAGTACGGCAGGGACTCCATCACCCCCATCCCTGACCCCAACGTCCAGATCGGACAGAGGCAGGGCATGTCCTATTGGGACATCATGAGGATCAACCTGCTCTACGGCTGCTGACAACACCACATCTGATCTAAAGTTATCATTTAGCAAAACAAATGAACTCAATGCCAAATACAACAAATTCACATTTTTTCTCCATTTACATGTAATGAATAAAACGCCACTAAAATGTATGTGATCCATGACATACTCTTCACATTCTGTGACTGTAATCTTTGAAATGTTCACACAAAGAAATAAACATCAAAGAGCAAATGAAGTTACCTCATGTCTAAATTATCTGTGAAAAAGTTAATGCAGAATGAAATTAATATAGTTGGTTAGCAGAGGAGTGAGTCAGGTTTAATTTAGTGTTTTATAGCCTGTTAATTAAGTTCACTTATTGGGAAGATGTTATTTCTTCCTTTGTTTCTGAATTCTTTCCTTCCTTCTGTCTGCCTCTCTCCACCTCAGGTGCACTACACTAACAAGTTAATTATTTGAAGTCCCACCAAATTGAAGAACTGTAACGTCCACCTGGGGTCTTCCCAAAACCAAAAACATGAGTAAAAGTGTAAGAAGTGGATTAAACAGTGTGTTTGACTGCTCTAACATAAACCGCTAATGTTAGCATGCCAGGCTTATTAGTTAAATGACATACTGTTCCATAGCATTAGCTGACTACACTATATTCTGGATTCACAGATCAGGTTATAAAAATCCCTGTTCAGGACACATCCAGTCTGTGTAACATGGTCCTGGATTCTACTAACTGTTAGACTTTAGGATAACATTATGGACCTGCTGTCCTGCTCTGTATTGGATTCAGGTGAATTTACTTGAAAAGGCTTTCAAATTTCAAATTTCAAACGCAGAACATTTTCTTTATTTTTATGTGATGTTGCCCAAATTTGGTACATCCATTCACAGTTCCCAGAGGCTGTATTATAATGACTTTGGTGATCCTTGGACTCTTCTCTAGCACCACCATAAGGTTGAGGTTACACTTATTTATTGAAATATCTCAACAAGTATTGAAAAATTTCATATAAACATTTAAACAGCACCACCAGCCTGTTGACGTGTACAAATACAGTGGTCATCATTAGTATAGTGGACAGTATCTTTACCTGTCATGCAGAATAATGGGGTTCAATTTCCCAATGGGTAGAATTGAGTTTTATAATCTTCATCATCTTGCATGTTCCGGTCAACCAGAGCACGACAGTGAGGACATGAATTCCCTTTACCTACATAGAAACTAATAAATATAGGCTAATCAGAAATATAGAGTCCAGAAGCATACATAGAAATAGTGATTAAACATGTTGTTGGTTTAATGTGTTACTCCATGTGCTGTCTTTAGTTCCATGTTGTTTTGTAATGTTTAACACATTAACAAAGAAGTGTGTTTCTACTCAGTTTGAACCTGGGAACCTTATGTGTGTTCAGCAAACATGATAAGTACAACA
Organism: Thunnus thynnus; assembly: GCF_963924715.1. NCBI lineage: Eukaryota > Metazoa > Chordata > Actinopteri > Scombriformes > Scombridae > Thunnus > Thunnus thynnus. Next base: position 25,712,747 of record NC_089536.1, read on the forward strand.
CAACGGACACTGTTAAAAGATTAATATTAGATAGACAGACAGACAGACAGACAGATAGCTAGATAGCTAGATAGTTAGATAGATAGATAGATAGACAGATAGATAGATAGATGTACTTTACTGATCCCAAATTGGGAAATTCTTGTGTTACAGCAGCAGGCTGTACAGGCATTGCACCAGAACAGTAAATATACAAATCAACACTAGAAGAGATAATATATATATATATCTATTGAAAAATAAACACAACAAATGACAAAATAAAATAAAATAGCTGACCACAGGAATATTAGAAAAAACCTTAGCATACACTACAAATATACTAAAATATAAGCATAGGATAACATATTATATATATTAGACAAGTGTGCAACGTTGTTGACAATGTTCTTCGCATGGGTTGGTAAAACAACAGATACAAGTAGAGGGTGCCCTCAAATTCATCAAAGGTAGTTACTATCATTTGAGAAACTGGGAGAATAGATACTGGCCTTTCAACAATCTACTAAGACTCTCCCAAAGATCAAGCATCCTATATCAAATTCTAGTGACATGGTCGTAAAGTAACGCAGAAGCCTTTGCAGATTATTATATTACTTTCTACAAAGTACCCTCCCTAGAAATTGGAAATAAGCAAGAGAAAGTCACAACATTCTTAAATTCCCATAAGCTCTCATACAAAGGCATAGATGGGCTTCCTGGTGAGCAATACAAATGCTTTGTGGATGAGTTGGCTCCAGTAATAGGAAAGGTCTACAATTTTGGACTTTCCAGTCACAACCCTTCAGGAAGTTGATCTGAAGCCTTTATTTCAATATACAGTATGTCTAAACTAGTACATCCTGACCAGACAGAATTGATTCCAAGGTGTCAGGGTACTATTAATATTTGAAAGATTTCACTTTGCAACGTAGCAAAATATTTACAAAGGGAAACTTTGACAGATACTGTGCAATCTTATTGGTTGAAGTAAATGTAAGATGTTCAGTTAATCATCTTCTACCCAGTAAACCAACTGTGTTCATCCATCTAATGACCAGACATAACAAACTATATTGAAACAGTAGGTTTGCCTGTGGTCCTCCCTTCACAGGTTTATTTAGGCGTAGCAGTGTGGACATAACCCATAATCCTCCTGCAGACACACCTGTAGAGGTGAGTATAAAAACCCTGGACTGAACTGAGTCAAACATCGAGCTTCAAGGAGTCTCTCCAAAGCAGCTTGCCACAGAAGCTCTACATACATCAGACCACACCTGAAGATGACTCCCTCTGTCAGCCTGCTGCTACTGCTCCTGTTCGGCCTCTCTCAGGCACATCCTCTCCTGGAGGAAGGAAGTGGAGAAGAGGAGGACGACAGTGTTGATATCAGCACCAGGATTCTGGCCTCCAACAATGCCACAGATGAGATCTTGCTGGAAGGAGACTTGTTGGCTCCCAGAACCAGAAACGCCATGACATGCTGGTCCCAGAGCTGCCTGTGGAGGAAAGCCTCCAACGGCATGGTGATGATCCCCTTCACCATGAGCAGTCAGTTCAGCAGCTGGGAAAGGCAGAAGATCGAGAGCGCCATGAAGGCCTTTCACAGCAGAACCTGCATCCGCTTTGTCCCCCGTCAGAACCAGTACGACTACATCAGCATTGAGAACAAAGCCGGATGTTTCTCGGCTCTGGGAAGAACAGGAGGCAGACAGGTCCTCTCTCTCAACAAGCAGGGCTGCCTCTACCACGGCATCATCCAGCACGAGATCAACCATGCTCTGGGCTTCCAGCACGAGCAGACCAGGAGCGACCGCGACTACTACGTCAGGATCAACTGGGAGAACATCGACCCGCAGATGGCCTACAACTTCTACAAGCAGAACACCAACAACCTGAACACGCCCTACGACTACTCCTCCATCATGCACTACGGAAGGACCGCCTTCTCCATCCAGTACGGCAGGGACTCCATCACCCCCATCCCCGACCCCAACGTCCAGATCGGACAGAGGCAGGGCATGTCCTATTGGGACATCATGAGGATCAACCTGCTCTACGGCTGCTGACAACACCACATCTGATCTAAAGTTATCATTTAGCAAAACAAATGAACTCAATGCCAAATACAACAAATTCACATTTTTTCTCCATTTACATGTAATGAATAAAACGCTACTAAAATGTATGTGATCCATGACATACTCTTCACATTCTGTGACTGTAATCTTTGAAATGTTCACACAAAGAAATAAACATCAATGAGCAAATGAAGTTCCCTCATGTCTAAATTATCTATGAAAAAGTTAATGCAGAATGAAATTAATATAGTTGGTTAGCAGAGGAGTGAGTCAAGTTTAATTTAATGTTTTACAGCCTGTTAATTAAGTTCACTTATTGGGAAGATGTTATTTCTTCATTTGTTTCTGAATTCTGTCCTTCCTTCTGTCTACCTCTCTCCACCTCAGGTGCACTACACTAACAAGTTAATTATTTGAAGTCCCACCAAATTGCAGCACTGTAACATCTACCTGAGGTCTTTCCAAAACCAAAAACATGAGTAAAAGTGTAAGAAGTGGATTAAACAGTGTGTTTGACTGCTCTAACATAAACCGCTAATGTTAGCATGCCGGGCTTACTAGTTAAATGACATACTGTTCCATAGCATTAGCTGACTACACTATATTCTGGATTCACAGATCAGGTTATAAAAATCCCTGTTCAGGACTCATCCAGTCCGTGTAACATGGTCCTGGATTCTACTAACTGTTAGACTTTAGGATAACATTATGGACCTGCTGTCCTGCTCTGTATTGGATTCAGGTGAATTTACTTGAAAAGGCTTTCAAATTTCAAACGCAGAACATTTTCTTTATTTTTACGTGATGTTGCACAAAATTTGGTACATCCATTCACAGTTCCCAGAGGCTGTATTATAATGACTTTGGTGATCCTTGGACTCTTTCTCTAGCACCACCATGAGGTTGAGGTTACACTTATTTATTGAAATATCTCAACAACTATTGAAAAATTTCATATAAACATTTAAACAGCACCACCAGCCTGTTGACGTGTACAAATACAGTGGTCATCATTAGTATAGTGGACAGTATCTTCACCTGTCATGCAGAATAATGGGGTTCAATTTCCCAATGGGTAGAATTGAGTTTTATAATCTTCATCATCTTGCATGTTCCAGTCAACCAGAGCATGACAGTGAGGATATGAATTCCCTTTACCTACATAGAAACTAATAAATATAGGCTAATCAGAAATATAGAGGCCAGAAGCATACATAGAAATAGTGATTAAACATGTTGTTGGTTTAATGTGTTACCCCATGTGCTGTCTTTAGTTCCATGTTGTTTTGTAATGTTTAACACATTAACAAAGAAGTGTGTTTCTACTCAGTTTGAACCTGGGAACCTTATGTGTGTTCAGCAAACATGATAAGTACAACACAACGGACACTGTTAAAAGATTAATATTAGATAGACAGACAGACAGAGAGACAGATAGCTAGATAGCTAGATAGCTAGAAAGATAGATAGATAGATAGATAGATAGATAGATAGATAGATGTACTTTACTGATCCCAAATTGGGAAATTCTTGTGTTACAGCAGCAGGCTGTACAGGCATTGCACCAGAACAGTAAATATACAAATCAACACTAGAAGAGATAATATATATATATATCTATTGAAAAATAAACACAACAAATGACAAAATAAAATAAAATAGCTGACCACAGGAATATTAGAAAAAACCTTAGCATACACTACAAATATACTAAAATATAAGCATAGGATAACATATTATATATATTAGACAAGTGTGCAACGTTGTTGACAATGTTCTTCGCATGGGTTGGTAAAACAACAGATACAAGTAGAGGGTGCCCTCAAATTCATCAAAGGTAGTTACTATCATTTGAGAAACTGGGAGAATAGATACTGGCCTTTCAACAATCTACTAAGACTCTCCCAAAGATCAAGCATCCTATATCAAATTCTAGTGACATGGTCGTAAAGTAACGCAGAAGCCTTTGCAGATTATTATATTACTTTCTACAAAGTACCCTCCCTAGAAATTGGAAATAAGCAAGAGAAAGTCACAACATTCTTAAATTCCCATAAGCTCTCATACAAAGGCATAGATGGGCTTCCTGGTGAGCAATACAAATGCTTTGTGGATGAGTTGGCTCCAGTAATAGGAAAGGTCTACAATTTTGGACTTTCCAGTCACAACCCTTCAGGAAGTTGATCTGAAGCCTTTATTTCAATATACAGTATGTCTAAACTAGTACATCCTGACCAGACAGAATTGATTCCAAGGTGTCAGGGTACTATTAATATTTGAAAGATTTCACTTTGCAACGTAGCAAAATATTTACAAAGGGAAACTTTGACAGATACTGTGCAATCTTATTGGTTGAAGTAAATGTAAGATGTTCAGTTAATCATCTTCTACCCAGTAAACCAACTGTGTTCATCCATCTAATGACCAGACATAACAAACTATATTGAAACAGTAGGTTTGCCTGTGGTCCTCCCTTCACAGGTTTATTTAGGCGTAGCAGTGTGGACATAACCCATAATCCTCCTGCAGACACACCTGTAGAGGTGAGTATAAAAACCCTGGACTGAACTGAGTCAAACATCGAGCTTCAAGGAGTCTCTCCAAAGCAGCTTGCCACAGAAGCTCTACATACATCAGACCACACCTGAAGATGACTCCCTCTGTCAGCCTGCTGCTACTGCTCCTGTTCGGCCTCTCTCAGGCACATCCTCTCCTGGAGGAAGGAAGTGGAGAAGAGGAGGACGACAGTGTTGATATCAGCACCAGGATTCTGGCCTCCAACAATGCCACAGATGAGATCTTGCTGGAAGGAGACTTGTTGGCTCCCAGAACCAGAAACGCCATGACATGCTGGTCCCAGAGCTGCCTGTGGAGGAAAGCCTCCAACGGCATGGTGATGATCCCCTTCACCATGAGCAGTCAGTTCAGCAGCTGGGAAAGGCAGAAGATCGAGAGCGCCATGAAGGCCTTTCACAGCAGAACCTGCATCCGCTTTGTCCCCCGTCAGAACCAGTACGACTACATCAGCATTGAGAACAAAGCCGGATGTTTCTCGGCTCTGGGAAGAACAGGAGGCAGACAGGTCCTCTCTCTCAACAAGCAGGGCTGCCTCTACCACGGCATCATCCAGCACGAGATCAACCATGCTCTGGGCTTCCAGCACGAGCAGACCAGGAGCGACCGCGACTACTACGTCAGGATCAACTGGGAGAACATCGACCCGCAGATGGCCTACAACTTCTACAAGCAGAACACCAACAACCTGAACACGCCCTACGACTACTCCTCCATCATGCACTACGGAAGGACCGCCTTCTCCATCCAGTATGGCAGGGACTCCATCACCCCCATCCCCGACCCCAACGTCCAGATCGGACAGAGGCAGGGCATGTCCTATTGGGACATCATGAGGATCAACCTGCTCTACGGCTGCTGACAACACCACATCTGATCTAAAGTTATCATTTAGCAAAACAAATGAACTCAATGCCAAATACAACAAATTCACATTTTTTCTCCATTTACATGTAATGAATAAAACGCTACTAAAATGTATGTGATCCATGACATACTCTTCACATTCTGTGACTGTAATCTTTGAAATGTTCACACAAAGAAATAAACATCAATGAGCAAATGAAGTTCCCTCATGTCTAAATTATCTATGAAAAAGTTAATGCAGAATGAAATTAATATAGTTGGTTAGCAGAGGAGTGAGTCAAGTTTAATTTAATGTTTTACAGCCTGTTAATTAAGTTCACTTATTGGGAAGATGTTATTTCTTCATTTGTTTCTGAATTCTGTCCTTCCTTCTGTCTACCTCTCTCCACCTCAGGTGCACTACACTAACAAGTTAATTATTTGAAGTCCCACCAAATTGCAGCACTGTAACATCTACCTGAGGTCTTTCCAAAACCAAAAACATGAGTAAAAGTGTAAGAAGTGGATTAAACAGTGTGTTTGACTGCTCTAACATAAACCGCTAATGTTAGCATGCCGGGCTTACTAGTTAAATGACATACTGTTCCATAGCATTAGCTGACTACACTATATTCTGGATTCACAGATCAGGTTATAAAAATCCCTGTTCAGGACTCATCCAGTCCGTGTAACATGGTCCTGGATTCTACTAACTGTTAGACTTTAGGATAACATTATGGACCTGCTGTCCTGCTCTGTATTGGATTCAGGTGAATTTACTTGAAAAGGCTTTCAAATTTCAAACGCAGAACATTTTCTTTATTTTTACGTGATGTTGCACAAAATTTGGTACATCCATTCACAGTTCCCAGAGGCTGTATTATAATGACTTTGGTGATCCTTGGACTCTTTCTCTAGCACCACCATGAGGTTGAGGTTACACTTATTTATTGAAATATCTCAACAACTATTGAAAAATTTCATATAAACATTTAAACAGCACCACCAGCCTGTTGACGTGTACAAATACAGTGGTCATCATTAGTATAGTGGACAGTATCTTCACCTGTCATGCAGAATAATGGGGTTCAATTTCCCAATGGGTAGAATTGAGTTTTATAATCTTCATCATCTTGCATGTTCCAGTCAACCAGAGCATGACAGTGAGGATATGAATTCCCTTTACCTACATAGAAACTAATAAATATAGGCTAATCAGAAATATAGAGGCCAGAAGCATACATAGAAATAGTGATTAAACATGTTGTTGGTTTAATGTGTTACCCCATGTGCTGTCTTTAGTTCCATGTTGTTTTGTAATGTTTAACACATTAACAAAGAAGTGTGTTTCTACTCAGTTTGAACCTGGGAACCTTATGTGTGTTCAGCAAACATGATAAGTACAACACAACGGACACTGTTAAAAGATTAATATTAGATAGACAGACAGACAGAGAGACAGATAGCTAGATAGCTAGATAGCTAGAAAGATAGATAGATAGATAGATAGATAGATAGATAGATGTACTTTACTGATCCCAAATTGGGAAATTCTTGTGTTACAGCAGCAGGCTGTACAGGCATTGCACCAGAACAGTAAATATACAAATCAACACTAGAAGAGATAATATATATATATATCTATTGAAAAATAAACACAACAAATGACAAAATAAAATAAAATAGCTGACCACAGGAATATTAGAAAAAACATTAGCATACACTACAAATATACTAAAATATAAGCATAGGATAACATATTATATATATTAGACAAGTGTGCAACGTTGTTGACAATGTTCTTCGCATGGGTTGGTAAAACAACAAATACAAGTAGAGGGTGCCCTCAAATTCATCAAAGGTAGTTACTATCATTTGAGAAACTGGGAGAATAGATACTGGCCTTTCAACAATCTACTAAGACTCTCCCAAAGATCAAGCATCCTATATCAAATTCTAGTGACATGGTCGTAAAGTAACGCAGAAGCCTTTGCAGATTATTATATTACTTTCTACAAAGTACCCTCCCTAGAAATTGGAAATAAGCAAGAGAAAGTCACAACATTCTTAAATTCCCATAAGCTCTCATACAAAGGCATAGATGGGCTTCCTGGTGAGCAATACAAATGCTTTGTGGATGAGTTGGCTCCAGTAATAGGAAAGGTCTACAATTTTGGACTTTCCAGTCACAACCCTTCAGGAAGTTGATCTGAAGCCTTTATTTCAATATACAGTATGTCTAAACTAGTACATCCTGACCAGACAGAATTGATTCCAAGGTGTCAGGGTACTATTAATATTTGAAAGATTTCACTTTGCAACGTAGCAAAATATTTACAAAGGGAAACTTTGACAGATACTGTGCAATCTTATTGGTTGAAGTAAATGTAAGATGTTCAGTTAATCATCTTCTACCCAGTAAACCAACTGTGTTCATCCATCTAATGACCAGACATAACAAACTATATTGAAACAGTAGGTTTGCCTGTGGTCCTCCCTTCACAGGTTTATTTAGGCGTAGCAGTGTGGACATAACCCATAATCCTCCTGCAGACACACCTGTAGAGGTGAGTATAAAAACCCTGGACTGAACTGAGTCAAACATCGAGCTTCAAGGAGTCTCTCCAAAGCAGCTTGCCACAGAAGCTCTACATACATCAGACCACACCTGAAGATGACTCCCTCTGTCAGCCTGCTGCTACTGCTCCTGTTCGGCCTCTCTCAGGCACATCCTCTCCTGGAGGAAGGAAGTGGAGAAGAGGAGGACGACAGTGTTGATATCAGCACCAGGATTCTGGCCTCCAACAATGCCACAGATGAGATCTTGCTGGAAGGAGACTTGTTGGCTCCCAGAACCAGAAACGCCATGACATGCTGGTCCCAGAGCTGCCTGTGGAGGAAAGCCTCCAACGGCATGGTGATGATCCCCTTCACCATGAGCAGTCAGTTCAGCAGCTGGGAAAGGCAGAAGATCGAGAGCGCCATGAAGGCCTTTCACAGCAGAACCTGCATCCGCTTTGTCCCCCGTCAGAACCAGTACGACTACATCAGCATTGAGAACAAAGCCGGATGTTTCTCGGCTCTGGGAAGAACAGGAGGCAGACAGGTCCTCTCTCTCAACAAGCAGGGCTGCCTCTACCACGGCATCATCCAGCATGAGATCAACCATGCTCTGGGCTTCCAGCACGAGCAGACCAGGAGCGACCGCGACTACTACGTCAGGATCAACTGGGAGAACATCGACCCGCAGATGGCCTACAACTTCTACAAGCAGAACACCAACAACCTGAACACTCCCTACGACTACTCCTCCATCATGCACTACGGAAGGACCGCCTTCTCCATCCAGTACGGCAGGGACTCCATCACCCCCATCCCTGACCCCAACGTCCAGATCGGACAGAGGCAGGGCATGTCCTATTGGGACATCATGAGGATCAACCTGCTCTACGGCTGCTGACAACACCACATCTGATCTAAAGTTATCATTTAGCAAAACAAATGAACTCAATGCCAAATACAACAAATTCACATTTTTTCTCCATTTACATGTAATGAATAAAACGCTACTAAAATGTATGTGATCCATGACATACTCTTCACATTCTGTGACTGTAATCTTTGAAATGTTCACACAAAGAAATAAACATCAATGAGCAAATGAAGTTCCCTCATGTCTAAATTATCTATGAAAAAGTTAATGCAGAATGAAATTAATATAGTTGGTTAGCAGAGGAGTGAGTCAAGTTTAATTTAATGTTTTACAGCCTGTTAATTAAGTTCACTTATTGGGAAGATGTTATTTCTTCATTTGTTTCTGAATTCTGTCCTTCCTTCTGTCTACCTCTCTCCACCTCAGGTGCACTACACTAACAAGTTAATTATTTGAAGTCCCACCAAATTGCAGCACTGTAACATCTACCTGAGGTCTTTCCAAAACCAAAAACATGAGTAAAAGTGTAAGAAGTGGATTAAACAGTGTGTTTGACTGCTCTAACATAAACCGCTAATGTTAGCATGCCGGGCTTACTAGTTAAATGACATACTGTTCCATAGCATTAGCTGACTACACTATATTCTGGATTCACAGATCAGGTTATAAAAATCCCTGTTCAGGACTCATCCAGTCCGTGTAACATGGTCCTGGATTCTACTAACTGTTAGACTTTAGGATAACATTATGGACCTGCTGTCCTGCTCTGTATTGGATTCAGGTGAATTTACTTGAAAAGGCTTTCAAACCTCAAATTTCAAACGCAGAACATTTTCTTTATTTTTATGTGATGTTGCACAAAATTTGGTACATCCATTCACAGTTCCCAGAGGCTGTATTATAATGACTTTGGTGATCCTTGGACTCTTTCTCTAGCACCACCATGAGGTTGAGGTTACACTTATTTATTGAAATATCTCAACAACTATTGAAAAATTTCATATAAACATTTAAACAGCACCACCAGCCTGTTGACGTGTACAAATACAGTGGTCATCATTAGTATAGTGGACAGTATCTTTACCTGTCATGCAGAATAATGGGGTTCAATTTCCCAATGGGTAGAATTGAGTTTTATAATCTTCATCATCTTGCATGTTCCGGTCAACCAGAGCACGACAGTGAGGATATGAATTCCCTTTACCTACATAGAAACTAATAAATATAGGCTAATCAGAAATATAGAGGCCAGAGGCATACATAGAAATAGTGATTAAACATGTTGTTGGTTTAATGTGTTACTCCATGTGCTGTCTTTAGTTCCATGTTGTTTTGTAGTGTTTAACACATGAACAAAGAAGTGTGTTTCCGCTTAGTTTGAACCTGGGAACCTTATGTGTGTTCAGCAAACATGATAAGTACAACACAACGGACACTTTTAAAAGATTAATATTAGATAGACAGACAGACAGACAGATAGACAGAGAGACAGACAGACAGACAGACAGACAGATAGGTAGATAGCTAGCTAGCTAGCTAGCTAGCTATCTACCTATCTGTCTGTCTGTCTAGCTAGCTAGCTAGCTAGATAGATAGATGTACTTTACTGATCCCAAATTGGGAAATTCTTGTGTAATAGCAGCAGGCTGTCCAGGCATTACACCGGAACAGTAAATACACAGGAAATATACATGTCAACACTAGAAGAGATAATATAGATATCTACAGAAAATAAACACAACAAATGACAAAATAAAATAAAATAGCTCAACACAAGAATATTAGAAAAAACCTCAGCATACACTTCAAATATAATAAAACATAAACATATGATAACATACTATATACATTAGACAAGTATGCAAAATTGTTGACAATGTTGTTCACATGGGTCAGCTAAACTACAGATACAAGTAGAGGGTGCCCTCAAATTCATCAAAGGTGGTTGCTATGATTTGGGGAAACTGGGAGAGAAGATACTGGCCTTTCAACAATCTAATAAGACTCTCCCAAAGATTAAGCATCCTATATCAAATTCTACAGTGACATGGTCATAAAATAACGCAGAAGCCTTTGCAGATTATTATATTACTTTCTACAAAGTACCCTCCCTAGAAATTGAAAATTAGCAAGAGAAAGTCACAACATTCTTAAATTCCCATAAGCTCTCATACAAAGGCATAGATGGGCTTCCTGGTGAGCAATACAAACGCTTTGTGGATGAGTTGGCTCCAGTAATAGGACAGGTCTACAATTTTGGACTTTCCAGTCACAACCCTTCAGGAAGTTGATCTGAAGCCTTTATTTCAATATACAGTATGTCTAAACTAATACATCCTGACCAGACAGAATTGATTCCAAGGTGTCACGGTACTATTAATATTTGAAAGATTTCAATTTGCAACGTAGCAAAATATTTACAAAGGGCTACTTTGACAGATACTGTGCAATCTTATTGGTTGAAGTAAATGTAAGATGTTCAGTTAATCATCTTCCACCCAGTAAACCAGCTGTGTTCATCCATCTAATGACCAGACATAACAAACTATATTGAAACAGTAGGTTTGCCTGTGGTCCTCCCTTCACAGGTTTATTTAGGCGTAGCAGTGTGGACATAACCCATAATCCTCCTGCAGACACACCTGTAGAGGTGAGTATAAAGACCCTGGACTGAACTGAGTCAAACATCAAGCTTCAAGGAGTCTCTCCAAAGCAGCTTGCCACAGAAGCTCCACAGACACCAGACCACACCTGAAGATGACTCCCTCTGTCAGCCTGCTGCTGCTGCTCCTGCTTGGCCTCTCTCGGGCACATCCTCTCCAGGAGGAAGGAAGTGGAGAGGAGGAGGATGACAGTGTTGATATCAGCACCAGGATTCTGGCCTCCAACAATGCCACAGATGAGATCTTGCTGGAAGGAGACTTGTTGGCTCCCAGAACCAGAAACGCCATGACATGCTGGTCCCAGAGCTGCCTGTGGAGGAAAGCCTCCAACGGCATGGTGATGATCCCCTTCACGGTGAGCAGTCAGTTCAGCAGCTGGGAAAGGCAGAAGATCGAGAACGCCATGAAGGCCTTCCACAGCAGAACCTGCATCCGCTTTGTCCCCCGTCAGAACCAGTACGACTACATCAGCATTGAGAACAAAGCCGGATGTTTCTCGGCTCTGGGAAGAACAGGAGGCAGACAGGTCCTCTCTCTCAACAAGCAGGGCTGCCTCTACCATGGCATCATCCAGCACGAGATCAACCATGCTCTGGGCTTCCAGCACGAGCAGACCAGGAGCGACCGCGACTACTACGTCAGGATCAACTGGGAGAACATCGACCCACAGATGGCCTACAACTTCTACAAGCAGAACACCAACAACCTGAACACGCCCTACGACTACTCCTCCATCATGCACTATGGAAGGACCGCCTTCTCTATTCAGTACGGCAGGGACTCCATCACCCCTATCCCTGACCCCAACGTCCAGATCGGACAGAGGCAGGGCATGTCCTATTGGGACATCATGAGGATCAACCTGCTCTACGGCTGCTGACAACACCACATCTGATCTAAAGTTATCATTTAGCAAAACAAATGAACTCAATGCCAAATACAACAAATTCACATTTTTTCTCCATTTACATGTAATGAATAAAACGCTACTAAAATGTATGTGATCCATGACGTACTCTTCACATTCTGTGACTGTAATCTTTGAAATGTTCACACAAAGAAATAAACATCAAAGAGCAAATGAAGTTACCTCATGTCTAAATTATCTGTGAAAAAGTTAATGCAGAATGAAATTAATATAGTTGGTTAGCAGAGGAGTGAGTCAGGTTTAATTTAATGTTTTATAGCCTGTTAATTAAGTTCACTTATTGGGAAGATGTTATTTCTTCATTTGTTTCTGAATTCTTTCCTTCCTTCTGTCTGCCTCTCTCCACCTCAGGTGCACTACACTAACAAGTTAATTATTTGAAGTCCCACCAAAGTGCAGAACTGTAACGTCCACCTGGGGTCTTCCCAAAACCAAAAACATGAGTAAAAGTGTAAGAAGTGGATTAAACAGTGTGTTTGACTGCTCTAACATAAACCGCTAATGTTAGCATGCCGGGCTTACTAGTTAAATGACATACTGTTCCATAGCATTAGCTGACTACACTATATTCTGGATTCACAGATCAGGTTATAAAAATCCCTGTTCAGGACTCATCCAGTCCGTGTAACATGGTCCTGGATTCTACTAACTGTTAGACTTTAGGATAACATTATGGACCTGCTGTCCTGCTCTGTATTGGATTCAGGTGAATTTACTTGACAAGGCTTTCAAATTTCAAACGCAGAACATTTTCTTTATTTTTACGTGATGTTGCACAAAATTTGGTACATCCATTCACAGTTCCCAGAGGCTGTATTATAATGACTTTGGTGATCCTTGGACTCTTTCTCTAGCACCACCATGAGGTTGAGGTTACACTTATTTATTGAAATATCTCAACAACTATTGAAAAATTTCATATAAACATTTAAACAGCACCACCAGCCTGTTGACGTGTACAAATACAGTGGTCATCATTAGTATAGTGGACAGTATCTTCACCTGTCATGCAGAATAATGGGGTTCAATTTCCCAATGGGTAGAATTGAGTTTTATAATCTTCATCATCTTGCATGTTCTGGTCAACCAGAGCACGACAGTGAGGATATGAATTCCCTTTACCTACATAGAAACTAATAAATATAGGCTAATCAGAAATATAGAGGCCAGAAGCATACATAGAAATAGTGATTAAACATGTTGTTTGTTTAATGTGTTACTCCATGTGCTGTCTTTAGTTCCATGTTGTTTTGTAATGTTTAACACATTAACAAAGAAGTGTGTTTCTACTCAGTTTGAACCTGGGAACCTTTTGTGTGTTCAGCAAACATGATAAGTACAACACAACGGACACTGTTAAAAGATTAATATTAGACAGACAGACAGACAGACAGATAGCTAGATAGCTAGATAGATAGATAGATAGATAGATAGATAGATGTACTTTACTGATCCCAAATTGGGAAATTCTTGTGTTACAGCAGCAGGCTGTACAGGCATTGCACCAGAACAGTAAATATACAAATCAACACTAGAAGAGATAATATATATATATATCTATTGAAAAATAAACACAACAAATGACAAAATAAAATAAAATAGCTGACCACAGGAATATTAGAAAAAACCTTAGCATACACTACAAATATAATAAAACATAAACATAGGATAACATATTATATACATTAGACAAGTGTGCAACGTTGTTGACAATGTTCTTCACATGGGTTGGTAAAACAACAGATAGAAGTAGAGGGTGCCCTTGAATTCATCAAAGGTAGTTACTATCATTTGAGAAACTGGGAGAGTAGATACTTGCCTTTCAACAATCTAATAAGACTCTCCCAAAGATTAAGCATCCTATATCAAATTCTACAGTGACATGGTCATAAAGTAACGCAGAAGCCTTTGCAGATTATTATATTACTTTCTACAAAGTACCCTCCCTAGAAATTGAAAATAAGCAAGAGAAAGTCACAACATTCTTAAATTCCCATAAGCTCTCATACAAAGGCATAGATGGGCTTCCTGGTGAGCAATACAAACGCTTTGTGGATGAGTTGGCTCCAGTAATAGGACAGGTCTACAATTTTGGACTTTCCAGTCACAACCCTTCAGGAAGTTGATCTGAAGCCTTTATTTCAATATACAGTATGTCTAAACTAGTACATCCTGACCAGACAGAATTGATTCCAAGGTGTCAGGGTACTATTAAAATTTGAACGATTTCACTTTGCAATGTAGCAAAATATTTACAAAGGGCTACTTTGACAGATACTGTGCAATCTTATTGGTTGAAGTAAATGTAAGATCTTCAGTTAATCATCTTCCACCCAGTAAACCAGCTGTGTTCATCCATCTAATGACCAGACATAACAAACTATATTGAAACAGTAGGTTTGCCTGTGGTCCTCCCTTCACAGGTTTATTTAGGCGTAGCAGTGTGGACATAACCCATAATCCTCCTGCAGACACACCTGTAGAGGTGAGTATAAAGACCCTGGACTGAACTGAGTCAAACATCGAGCTTCAAGGAGTCTCTCCAAAGCAGCTTGCCACAGAAGCTCCACAGACACCAGACCACACCTGAAGATGACTCCCTCTGTCAGCCTGCTGCTGCTGCTCCTGCTTGGCCTCTCTCGGGCACATCCTCTCCAGGAGGAAGGAAGTGGAGAGGAGGAGGATGACAGTGTTGATATCAGCACCAGGATTCTGGCCTCCAACAATGCCACAGATGAGATCTTGCTGGAAGGAGACTTGTTGGCTCCCAGAACCAGAAATGCCATGACATGCTGGTCCCAGAGCTGCCTGTGGAGGAAAGCCTCCAACGGCATGGTGATGATCCCCTTCACCATGAGCAGTCAGTTCAGCAGCTGGGAAAGGCAGAAGATCGAGAACGCCATGAAGGCCTTCCACAGCAGAACCTGCATCCGCTTTGTCCCCCGTCAGAACCAGTACGACTACATCAGCATTGAGAACAAAGCCGGATGTTTCTCGGCTCTGGGAAGAACAGGAGGCAGACAGGTCCTCTCTCTCAACAAGCAGGGCTGCCTCTACCACGGCATCATCCAGCATGAGATCAACCATGCTCTGGGCTTCCAGCACGAGCAGACCAGGAGCGACCGCGACTACTACGTCAGGATCAACTGGGAGAGCATCGACCCACAGATGGCTTACAACTTCTACAAGCAGAACACCAACAACCTGAACACTCCCTACGACTACTCCTCCATCATGCACTACGGAAGGACCGCCTTCTCCATCCAGTACGGCAGGGACTCCATCACCCCCATCCCCGACCCCAACGTCCAGATCGGACAGAGGCAGGGCATGTCCTATTGGGACATCATGAGGATCAACCTGCTCTACGGCTGCTGACAACACCACATCTGATCTAAAGTTATCATTTAGCAAAACAAATGAACTCAATGCCAAATACAACAAATTCACATTTTTTCTCCATTTACATGTAATGAATAAAACGCTACTAAAATGTATGTGATCCATGACATACTCTTCACATTCCGTGACTGTAATCTTTGAAATGTTCACACAAAGAAATAAACATCAAAGAGCAAATGAAGTTCCCTCATGTCTAAATTATCTGTGAAAAAGTTAATGCAGAATGAAATTAATATAGTTGGTTAGCAGAGGAGTGAGTCAGGTTTAATTTAATGTTTTACAGCCTGTTAATTAAGTTCACTTATTGGGAAGATGTTATTTCTTCATTTGTTTCTGAATTCTTTCCTTCCTTCTGTCTACCTCTCTCCACCTCAGGTTCACTACACTAACAAGTTAATTATTTGAAGTCCCACCAAAGTGCAGCACTGTAACGACTACCTGAGGTCTTCCCAAAACCAAAAACATGAGTAAAAGTGTAAGAAGTGGATTAAACAGTATGTTTGACTGCTCGAACATAATCCGCTAATGTTAGCATGCCGGGCTTACTAGTTAAATGACATACTGTTCCATAGCATTAGCTGACTACAATATATTCTGGATTCACAGATCAGGTTATAAAAATCCCTGTTCAGGACACATCCAGTCCATGTAACATGGTCTCGGATTCTACTAACTGTTAGACTTTAGGATAACATTATGCACCCGCTGTCCTGTTCTGTATTGGATTCGGGCGAATTTACTGGAAAAGGCTTTCAAATTTCAAATTTCAAACGCAGAACATTTTCTTTATTTTTACGTGATGTTGCACAAAATTTGGTACATCTATTCACAGTTCCCAGAGGTTGTATTATAATGACTTTGGTGATCCTTGGACTCTTTCTCTAGCACCACCATGAGGTTGAGGTTACACTTATTTATTGAAATATCTCAACAACTATTGAAAAATTTCATATAAACATTTAAACAGCACCACCAGCCTGTTGACGTGTACAAATACAGTGGTCATCATTAGTATAGTGGACAGTATCTTCACCTGTGATGCAGAATACTGGGGTTCAATTTCCCAATGGGTAGAATTGAGTTTTATAATCTTCATCATCTTGCATGTTCCGGTCAACCAGAGCACGACAGTGAGGATATGAATTCCCTTTACCAACATAGAAACTAATAAATATAGGCTAATCAGAAATATAGAGGCCAGAGGCATACATAGAAATAGTGATTAAACATGTTGTTGGTTTAATATGTTACTCCATGTGCTGTCTTTAGTTCCATGTTGTTTTGTAGTGTTTAACACATGAACAAAGAAGTGTGTTTCCACTCAGTTTGAACCTGGGAACCTTATGTCTGTTCAGCAAACATGATAAGTATAACACAATGGACACTGTTAAAAGATTAATATCAGATAGACAGACAGACAGAGAGACAGACAGACAGAGAGACAGACAGCTAGCTAGCTAGCTAGATAGCTAGATAGATAGATAGATAGATAGATAGATAGATAAATAGATAGATGTACTTTACTGATCCCCAATTGGGAAATTCTTGTGTAATAGCAGCAGGCTGTCCAGGCATTACACCGGAATAGTAAATTCACAGTAAACATACATTTCAACACTAGAAGAGATAATATAGATATCTACAGAAAAATAAACATAACAAATGACAATCGGACAGAGGCAGGGCATGTCCTATTGAGAACAAAGCCGGATGTTTCTTGGCTCTGGGAAGAACAGGAGGCAGACAGGTCTAACACGGCATCATCCAGCACGAGATCAACCATGCTCTGGGCTTTCAGAATGAGCAGACCAGGAGCGACTGCGACTACTACGTCAGGATCAACTGGGAGAACATTGACCCACAGATGGCCTACAACTTCTACAAGCAGAACACCAACAACCTGAACACTCCCTATGACTACTCCTCCATCATGCACTACGGAAGGACCGCCTTCTCCATCAAGTACGGCCGGGACTCCATCACCCCCATCCCCGACCCCAATGTCCAAATTGGTCAGAGGCAGGGCATGTCCTATTGGGACATCATGAGGATCAACCTGTTCTATGGCTGCTGACAACACCGCATCTGATCCAAAGTTATAATCTAGCAAAACAAATGAACTCAATGTCAAATGCCACAAATTCAAATGCTTAAACTTTTCCGTAATGAATCAAAGGCTACTAAAATCTGTGATTCCTGCTATACATTTCATTTTCTCTGACAACAGAATGTCAAAGCCAAAGAGTAAATGGAGCCCAAATAATGTATAAAATATTTGTAATAAAGTTTCAGTAACGCAAAAAAACCCCAACAACAACAAAGAATTTAATGCTGTACAGCTTTTATTGGTTTTCATTCCCTCTCTTGTTTTGTCCATTGTTTCTGCCATCATTCCTTCCTTCTGTCTTCCTCTACTTTAATGCACTCATATTTCAGAGTCAATTATTTTAACTTCCACTAGTCTGCAGCTCTTTACTGACTATAAATAAACTCACTTATATGAAATAGCTTTAAGAAAGGATATACTTAGGGTCAGTATAGAAAAGAGGAATGATTGGAGCAACAAATAAATCAATAAATTCACACATGGGCATGCAAGTATTGTTTTACAATTCATTTAAAAATGGGAACCCATCCTTTCACCTCTTAAAGTCTATAAGGACATTGGCATCCTTGGCTGACATTGATGTCTTTTAAAGGTTTTAGCGAGTGAAGATACTGGTATCATATGGAACTAGACCTAAGGCATCCACTGGTAACAACCATTAGTTAAAGACCCATTTTTGATACTCTTAAGGGTTTGCAGGTTTTTTGCAATAGCCTTTCAGTACAGTATAGTATTGACTGTACATTCCATAATAACCTCTCAATGTAGCACTTGTAATTGTAATTAGCAGAGTCCGCCATTCCCGCACAGAATTTAAACAAGAAATTCACAGGAAACGATACAGCTTTATGTTAAATACACTCCATTTGCTTTTTTAAAATTATATTCTAATGTTCTATGTAGCATCCCATTGTTATGATCCTGTGACAACCTAATTTCCAACACTTAGAACTATTATAAATTATAATGTATCAGAAAAAAAAAGATGGTGGGTGAAATTCTTGACATATTACAGCTAATGTACCTGGTTGCACTTCTTTTCACAGTAGTTCCTGCAAACTCACCATTGTCCCTCTAACAGTGTAAAAAGTCAAATTTTGTCAGTTATAAAGAATTGAAAAACCTTACACACCCTAACCCAAGGTAAATAATCGATACTTAATTAGTCCACTTGAAAATAAAATTCTATTATGTATTTATGTTTGACTGTGTGTGTACATCTGCAACAGCATGTTTGTGTGTCAGTATCTCTGTTACCTTGTGTTTCACTCACCAAATTCATCACACACGCTCTCGTTTTGCAGCAGTGTGGGATGGTCAAATGTGTTGCGACAGTACAGGATGTGCATGTTTTCAGAATACACTGCGATGCCACCCAGTGCCAAAACCACCTGGTTGGTCAGCAGAGATCTTGGCTGCTTGTGTAGCCGGGCCACAACCGAGCGGTACCTGCAGTAGCGGGGGTAGGACAGGACTAGCACCTGCTTCTGGGTCAAGCTTTCACCTAAAGAGATGCACAGAAGGGGACATTTGAAGTAAGAAGAAGACTTAGTCTACAGCAATGCTAGCATCCTGGTATGTAAATACTTACTGCACACTCATGCTTACATCCAGCTGACAGTAGGGCAGAGTTATATCAACTGAACAGGTCAAAATCTGACATCTTATCAAATGTGTTAATACGTTGCATCTTGACATGATGAAATTGTTGACTGGTGTTTCCATACCATTTACTGGTACTGCTAGGCCCAATATTTTTGAACATAATGGCTGACCCATTATGCATCTGCTCAGGTTTCTGGCTATGTTACAGTTTCTCTCAGTTGCTTTTGTGCAGTTGTGAAAATGATGAAAAGACATGTTCATCAGCATGCTCATTGTGTAAATCCTCAAATGCAAAATATAAAAGCCAACTGTCATAAACTGTCAAAAAAATATTTCATGTTTTTTTTTAAATTATCTGGTATTGTCATAAAACAAATCATTTAAGATCAATTTTACATAAAATGCTATTAGTAAGATGTTCATCCTCAAAATTTTGTGCAAATGTTCACATGTTGAATTCAGTTTGACATCATAATTTCTCAAACACAATGGCACTACAGGAGATAAAACTGAGTTTTACAAAGGTACGGCAGGTTGTTAATATGGAGCAGGCAGACATAAGAGAGGGACAATAGCCCACTCATGAATGATGTGCAGACAATAGATAATTTTATTATAATAGTAATAGTTCTAATTGAAAAAGGACTTCATTCAAATAACATTTTGAATAGAAAATGAAGGTGTCATATGTTGTACAGATTTCCTTGCAGCAAATGTGTGATATTGGGCTATATGAATAAAATGGACTTGACTGGACATCACAGGTCTAGTAAAGTCAATTTTGTCAACAGTGTTTAGTCAACAGTGTTCAGTGCTACAGTACAATGACATTGCATAGAAATACAACGACAAAAAAATTTATCTTGCCACACTGGTCTCCTAAATCACATGAAAAGTAGTTGCTCCCATTTTAAACTACATTAGCATGTTAAAATTAAATGTGTATCTATGCTTTTATCCTGTAAAATGTTATCAAGATCTTGCATGATAACACGTTTTGGAAAACTACCTTTAATACCAGCATTTTAACATGAATGTTAACTACTGGATTTAACACGCTGACTTTAGGCATGTAACATATAACATCTTAACATAACATGTTTACATCCTCACAGTTAACATGTTAACATGCTTAACATTTTGCTAGTTAGCTCACAGTCTGCTAACATGTTAATACAGACGTGGCCGAAAATATTGGTACTCTTCCACCTTTTTTTAAAAAAAATAAATTTTCTCTGTATTAAGTTGAAACTGACATTATCCATCATTCATTATTTTGCACTGAATATAACTGAAACTTTACTTTTGATTTACAACTTAACATATTATTTAATACAATAAAACAAATGAAAATGGCAAAAAATATTGATACCCTCAACTTAATATTTTGTAACACAGCCTATGGAGGTAATGACTGCAGTAAAGCGCTTAATGTAACTCTGAATAAGGTTTCTACACTTCTCCACTGGTAATATGGCCCACTTTTCTTGAGCAAAGTGGTCCAGTTCTCTCAGGTTTGATGGATGCCGTCTCCCAACTGCAAGTTTCAGCTCTTTCCACAGATGTTCGATGGGATTCAGATAAGGACTCACAGCAGGCCACTTAAGAACGGTCCAACGTTTTCTTTGATTGATTGATTGATTGATTGAACAGCTTCAAAGACTAAAAGCAGCAATCACGTTGTCAGTCTCTGAAAAGAAGTTCCATGTATGGCAGACTCCACTGAACATGTGAAGGACTACAATTCCATTTACACAACTTCGCTAGTTTGTTGTACTACATATCATAACCTCTTGACTTTGTACTACATTGTATCTCTCTCAAAGAACTTAAGTATAAAGTCAAGAGGTTTTGATATGTAGCACAAGCTTGTATGGTACAGCAAAGCACTGTGGGATGTGCCTTACAAGGAACTACTCTCTGGAGAGTATAAAAGAGGAATAAGATATGTCAGACTTTGGATACACACACAATTCTTGTAAGTAGGATCCAATCATTGTTGGTTTGGCTCTGGACATGAGATTTGTTGACAATAAGAAAAATATATGAAATCGCCAGCCAAATCCCTTAAGTGTTAACACTTTCTGTTATTGGCAACCACCTCTAAGGTGCTCTCTCTGAATAAAGGTCATCTTTGACATTGTACTCTTGCATCAATTTTCACTTTTCTACAGCACAGCAGCTGCAGTGTATATGGAATTATCAGGGACTTGAATCTGCTCTCCAGTTGTTCATAAAGACAGAATCCCAAGGACTTGTAAATGATTTATGAAATTTGATAAAGCAAGTGACAGACAGTAAGTACAGGTACACACATATATACAAGACCTCATTACATTAAATATAATCCATCTTTTCATAAAAATGAGATCAAGAATTGTAGCAGCCACAACCTTTAGGTACTGAAACAAACTTTTGTGAAACAAATAAAAAAGAAGACTAAATTATTTATTGCTTAAATATTTCCAAAGGCCAAACAATTGTTGCTTTATTGTGCAATAAAGAAACCTCCAGAGCAGGACCAAGTTGCATTAAATTGTACAAGCTCTTGGAAATGAATACACAAATAATTGCTTTTTCACTGCAGCCAGCAGCAACTGTTTGTCATCTTGTTCATCGGTTGGACCACAAACTTTTAAAAATGTGAGATAATGAGACAGAGCTACAGACTGTGTCACCTTGACTATAGATTCACTGGTTAAAGCTGCATTCATTGCTTAACACTTGGGGGCAGAAGAACCCCACATTAAGCTGACATGTTGTTATGGTGAACATGTTAGCAAACAACAGCCTATTTACATCCACCAGACATGGTGCAACATTAACATTCATTTGGAGTCGTGTTTGTGTCCACTAAATGAATGTAAGTCCAATATTCACTCTCCTTTTTGGTCTGTTTTGGTCTGTTTTGGCTGTTTCTTAAGCTGCTGAATGCTCCACTATGTTTACCAGCTATTCGCTAACTTCATCTGTTGTTTGGTGCTGGGCAGGTACTTATTTTGTGGATGCCGGCTAGCCTGGTACACTAAGCTTTACTTGCATGTCTTGTGTCAATCATTGGAGGCAAACAGTCATTATTGTGGTGAGTGGATTTAGTGTTAAATTGCTCTTTGGGTAATTTTATGGCCAGAAGTACAACAAAATCAAACTGCCATCAGTGTATTTGCAGTGAGTATGGAGCAGTAAAAATGTAAGCACAATTCAACGAATCAGAAAAAGAAACTGCATGCTATTATGCTGAATATAATTATACAAATTAGAGACAAACTAGATTTTCTGTCTTATAAAACCAGAGAAGCTAACAAAAATTCAACACAAAAGAGATGGCTGCAGGCACAATTTACTCATCCTTATTCCAGTAGTTTTAGTGCATTCATAACATAAAAACATAAAATGATTTCAGTGAGCTCCATACATGAAGTACACCAATTCTAAATTTAGGAAAAGAGAGCACTGGTATCAAAACGGTTCTCTGAATCAGCAAATACAGTATCAGGAGAGAAAAAAGTTTGATCAGTGCTTCCCTTAGTTTGAGGGATCCTTATCAAAAATGTTAAAGTTATGTGTTGAACCTCTGTAACGAGACAGCAGCTACCTCCTGATTCTGTATTTGTTCAGTGGTGTTGGACACACCGCCCTCTTTAATTCCATGGGATAAAACAATCTTTCTTTGATTCAGAGTGAGCAGGTGAGTGAATTCCACAGAGACATGGGGCATTTCCTCACCCAAGACCCACACTGACCTCTTTGCCAAGTGAGGGTCGGACAGCATGACACTGACCAAAGTTAAACATTGTGACAAAATGGAGATTGAACAGACCTCCTGAGAGACCATTTCCGACCAATTCTGACCAACTAAATTATGGCCTGAACTAAAAGCATAAATGACCTTTGGGGTCATATGAACCGGACAACTCCACGCAAACATGGACAGAAAACCCCTTTTCTTATCTCCCCAGACCAGAGTCTGGGGAGATAAAACTCTCACATTCCTGGAGGAAATTTATTGAGTCTCACTGCAAATCTGAGCCAAATCTGAATTTCTGAGTATTAAATGTCTAATCATTACATAAATCAAGTAATGTTGTTTGACATAGAAATACATAAAGAATGGTGTAACTTTGATAACTATGCTATCATCTATTGAAGAGATATTAATTTGTGATTTTATTACATTTCATTACATGTGCCTTCTATTGATGACATTAGAACTTAATGTTGAATTTTTAAAACCCCACTCCAGTGTTACTACCTGTTTTAATGGTTTATGTTCTTTCTCAAACAGAGAATGGGGATGTAGTTAACAGTCGGACGTAATCCATTACCATGGCAACCAGATTGCCATCCTAGTGCACTGGCAGTGTGTTGGAATGGTAGTAATATTATAGCCTAACCTGTCCACTTACTGCAGCATTAGCTATATAGATTAGGTTACATGTCAGTAACAGAGATATGTGAAATCTAAAGGTGAAATCAGACAATGACCTCTTTTTTGATAAATCAGCTATCCTAAACAATGACATCTTGCTTTATTTTATAGTAAATGTCTGTAAATTTTCTCCTCATTGACCATTTCCCATTCTACTGGGGTGCAAAAGCATGTATTGCACCCTAAATTCAATATTTTGCACCCTCAGTTGAAATTTGAATAATAAATACCAAGTGCAGCGTGGTAGGTCTTATGCTCATGGACTGTGTGGGTGTCTCCATGCACGTCTGCTTTTTTGGTTCATGTATGTGCAGCAGCACAATGTGCAAAAGGGCTGAGTGAAGGTGAATACAGATCAGCGGGTGTGATATCGTTAATTCGTTATTCGTTATTTCGTTATATCGTAAAGGCGAACACACCTGGAGATTTGATAACAATTTTAAAAGAGAAAAGTTTTTTGAAATATATGTCGGTCAGGCTGCCTGACATTACAGCTAGAAGTGATAAAGGAAATGTGAATAATTCAGTGTTGTGGGAATCCATCAAAGCAGTGCTTAGAGGCAGCATCATATCCTATGTAGCAGGTAGGAGAAAACAAAGAGAAAAGAGGTTAATGGAGTTGGATGAATCTCTGTGTCAGCTAGAACATTCATACAAAGTCTCAGCAGATCCCGACACATTGAATTCTATAGTCTCCCAAAGAGATGAGTACAGTACAATTCTATCTGCTCAGGTTCAAAAGCAGATGAACAGAATTAAGCAGATGCGATTTGAAATAGGAGACAAACCTCAGAAATTGTTAGCATGAAAGCTGAGACAGACACAAGCCCCTCCGACAATACTGAGAATAAAATCAGACACAGGCACTGTCTTTGCTGACCCTAAAGAAATAAATGCATGTCTTATGGAATTCTATTCAAAATTGTATAAGTTAAATGGTAATCACGACACTGATGCAACTAAGTCATATCTTTGCCTAATCTTAACAGTGAAACAGACAAAGACATCTCTACTGAAGAGATAATGTAAGCAATGAAATAATTCCTGAATAATAAAGCACCTGGCCCTGACGGATTTACTATCTCCACTACTGTTGCAAATGTTTAAACAATTGCATTATATGGCCAGCTGCCTCAAAAACTTTAGCCAGAAGTATACAATAACATCCCAGAATATCACCTGTCTCCATTAAAGGGCAAAAGCATCACTTGTCATCAATGCGGACAATGCTTTGTTTTATGAGTCTAACCCACAGGAGTTCTTACCCTCAATTATGGAGTTGTTTATCCACTTTGGCCCCTTCTCACAGTTTCAAATCAACTGGGATAAAAGCAAATTAATACCATCGTGCTTGAACCAGAATATCTCCACACTGAACTCTGCGCTGTTTAAGATTACCAAGGACAGGTTTACTTTACAGGTAACCGTGACCAGAAAATCTGGTAGGCTATAGCTGTTACTTGAGGCGAAGTGGAAACTAAAAATAATCCAGTGGGATCTGGAAAACTCTTCCACTGTCACTGGTTGGGAGAGTAAACACTATTAAGATGGTGGCTCTCCCATGATTTGTATATCTCTTTCAGTCAATCCTGTCATTGTTAATTGTTTTATTGTTCATTGTTTTATTAGGACCCCCATTAGCTGCCAATTTAATGATCGCTAATCTTCCTGGGGGCCTTGCATGCATACCACAAAGCTATTTTAAGAAATTAGACTCTATTATAACCCCCTTTACCTGGCAGTATAAAGCACTACGTATAAGCAAGAAGCATCAGTGTAAAACTAAAAATGAGGGAGGCCTCGGTCTCCTAATTTTTAGATATTACTTCTGGGCTGCACATTAAAACACTCTGGCTTTCTGGAGAAGTAATTTCACTGAGGGCACAGAGGAGGACACCCCGGCTTTCCATAGAGTGAGCAGTCTGTCATGGAACCTCTCTCCCACCCCTTCTGAACAGCCCTGTTAAGACAAACAAATCTTTATATGGAGGGAACTTTCTCGTATACAGCTCTTTGAAAATATGGAAACAGATTAAAACATATATGAAAGCCCAAAATATCTACACAGACAGCCCAATATATGACAACCACACCTTTGAACCATCCAGCATGGATTCCGTGTTTGTTCGGTGGAGAGAGAAAGGAGTGGTGTGTTTGAAGGATCTGTTCCAGGGGGCACTTTATGTCCTTCAAGCAGTTAAGGAACAAATATGATCTCCCAGCCATCTCTACGGATCTGGAACTTTATAAAGTCTTGTATATCTACATTTGCAGACATAACACATGAATTAATGAATATACACCGATGCTCGGTAAATGCTAGACATAATCTGATGCAATTTTAAGTATTACATAGGTTGGACTACTCAAAAGTCAGAGTAAACAAGATGTCTACCAGTGTATCAGCATTGTGTAACAAAAGTAAGAATCACCCTGGCACCCTTACACCAATTCTGGACAGCCCCAACCTCCACTTATTCTTGACTTCTGCTTTTGATTCTTACTCAAAAACATTTGACAGGCAATAAGAGCCAGATCTCCTTGTGGCGTCTGTGTGTCTACGAGTGACACAGCTCTGACAGCAGTGACAAATGGCTTGTGTATTTGGGCACTGTATTGGCCAAAAACACTGGTTTTGTGATTATGGAAGTCTGATGCTGTGCCTTCACTTGAGATGTGGCTGAGAGAGCTGGGTAAGATCCTCCATCTGGAGAAGCTTAGATTCAAGATTGCAGGAAGGAGGAGAGTGTTTGATAAGGCATGGTGACCAGTGTTGAGACACTTAAAGGGTCTGAGGGAGGTTGAAGGTGTGGGATTAATGACTGACTACATTAATACTGTAACAGTGGTAGCTGTATACATCTTCATTTATTTGTTTTATACCCATTTTTTCTTCTTTTGCTACCTCGCCCATAGATGTGTGTAAAATCTGCCAAATGATTATAATTGTACATTCAATGTATCCAACTGAGTAACCTGCAATTAAAAAATTCTTTTAAAAAAGACTGTAACACTGAAAGATATCTACTTGATTTGACTCATTTGGATGGCTGAAGCTTGATTTTGTCCCCCATCACTTCCATTGTAAGTGCATTATGAAGGGATCCTCTAATGGTCAGTACGAATAGGAAGAATGATTATGGCAAGAAAACTCTATTTCAATGTTCATTTGGGCTCCTGACTGTTGTTTAAGACAGACTTAAAAGTTGTGACACACCAGGAATTGACCATTGACAGCAAAAGGTTACACAGTTAGATTTGAAAGAAAAAGGCTCTGCTGTTTAAGGGAGTTTTGAAAGAATCAAAGTCAACAATACTAAAAACTTTAACACATTAACAGGAGGTTGGGAAAGTGGAGGGAGCTGTGGCAGTAAACTGTGTTGGCATGAGTGAATCAGCTGAGTGAAAAGTGTAAAGTTGTGATGTCCACACTGTACACTTGCATGAAAATGACTTGATGTTACTAGCCTCATGGTTGTGAATGAACCAACCATTGTCAATTAAGAGATGATGCATACAGTGGAAATACTGAGGATAAGTAGTGCCTAAAAACTGTACTTATATGCAATACAGTAAAAATAAACACACAAAAATAACAAAGAAAACAGACATTATCTTAACCAAAGAGCACCATTTTCAAGGCATTTTTAAGGAGCTCTACACAATTGCATAACACAGGCACATTAAGAACAGCTTTTTTGTCAAGCTGCTGTAGATGACGAATTGTTTTACATGTTGAAACAAAACACCTGTCCGACACAAATGACTCCTATAATCCTGACTGACAGCACTTGTACTGGAGCAGTGCCAACCTGCACACTAACTAACGTCAACATGCATGAGGTAAGCACATCCAAAGACCAAACACCATACACACACACACACACACCAGTATGTATCAGGCTGGCTTGTGCTTGATGGATAGATTACATCTTTCAGTACATTTTTTAACATGTTCTTTCACTTTCTTTGTGACCATTTCTTATTTATATACACACAACATACAGTTTGTCTCTTGGTGCTGCTCTTACTGGCTTCCATCAGTGGGAAGAAAAATCTTCGCTTTCATTCTTTAAAAAAACATAATTTCCCTCAGGGCTACATGCTCTCCCCTGCTCCTGACTCTGTTCCACTTCATTTTATGGACACAAAATACTGTCCTCATCAGTAACAGACCGAATACATGATTTACTGTAATACAAGTTTAATTTGAACATTCCTTACAAAGCCATTGCACAAGTGCGTTTGGTATTTATATTCTTTTACTGAGTCAAGTGTCATCCTCCTTTGAACTGAGGAATGGTTTCAATCAGCATGTGTTTTTGTTCTCCGACATAAAGTTAACCACATCTCCAGCAGCAGACAGCTGGTCACAGTAGTATCTTTTATTACTACTAAGTGAAACTGAATATTCATAGTGAAGAACAACACACACGTCATGTGGAGTTGCCTTGACAGATGGCTGGTGTTTATCTAACACGCATTAACATTCTCGTAAAGCTGCGGTTTCATATATTTTGTGCCTGTGTGTTTGACTCCTTCCCTCTGCTGTCTAGGCATGGGGTCCAATAGCATTCCAATCCAGTATTGAATACACTTATCAAATCTGAATCCTTATTGAATCTTATGAGGGTTACCTTTCAATATTTTAAAGTAACTACAGGCTAAAATGACGCCTTTTGTTGGCTGAAAATTATAGAAACACGACAACTTTCAGTGGCAGCCTAATTAATGTTCATAAACTGAAAATGAGATGAGCAGCATAATATATGAAATGTTAATTCAATGTGTTATACACATTGAATTAACAGCTATAGCCCACCGTACTTCATCGGCTGCTTAACATCGCCTGTAGAGTAGCTGAGATGTGTCAATCCGAGGAGCAGATATGATGAAGCTGCAGCTTTTCTGAAGAGTTGATGTAAGTCAACACACCAGTAGTGTGTGTGATCTATATTGCAAACTATAGGCATGGGTGTTTTGATGCGCTGTCAACTACAGTCCCTTGAGAAAAGAATGGCTTGTGTCTCATAGAAAATGAGACTGTCACTGGGCCAAAAAAAAGCTTAAGTTAGCTCATTTTGGACAAGGTAACCAGGACAAGGTTGCTCTGTTAAATAGTCCGAAAATGAAGGGGATCATCTCATTTGTGGTTAGGGTTTGGGTTAGGATCAGACTCTTTAAATCTACAAAAATCATGCGGGTGCCATATTTTTCAAAGAAAACACAGACTTTAGCAGAAAGTCAATGAGTTTGCAGCGATGATAGAAACTAATCACTGAGAATTTTCTGTCCTCAGACTCCCACTGAGACTATTGATTGAGTTTCACAGCAGAGGTCTGATGTAACAGCTTACAGCACAAAGCCTCTATTATTGACGGTCCCACCTCATCTCTATGCAGGAATAGAATACCAATAAGCTTCCATTTAACTGTGCAAGGGCAACTGAATATTTTGGTCAGCCTATGGACGGAGGGTGAGACAACAAAGACTCATGCAACACACCCTTCCCTCTCCTAAAGTTCACCAGGAGTCTGGCAACACAATGATAGCACCTACAGTGGAAATAACATTGGAATCATTTTCTATGACAGACAGCTCTACAAAGAAGGATGAGACGTCAGTTCTTACCTAGTGCGGCTTTCTCCTTTAACACATCTTTGAAGTGAAGGCCACAGCTGAGAGTTGAGTCCTGGTAACGGAGGGAGGAGTCTTCCCTGCTTCTGTCTCTGTTAACGGTGCTGATCTTGAGGGGTAAAACCTTCATTCCTCTGTTCCAGGCGTGGGGGTCCCATACTGTCCATTTGACCAGGTCCTCCAATCGAACAATCACCTTCTCAGACACTGCAATGACCTCGTCCTGCAGCACAGACACACACACTTTACAGTGGTAGAAGATGATAGACATCACTTCTGTAATAGAACTCCCGACAATAGCCTGTTAATTCTGATCATTATGAATATGTGTCTTCATTTGCTTCAAGTATTTTATGGCTGGATCACAGTCATAAATGTGAAATAAATTAAAACGTGCCAGTGCATTTTCTCCACAGTAGCTCAGTAGCTAATAGCTGACATTGAAAAACAGACAGCTTTCTTGCTTTTCAACAACAACAAAGTGGTGGTGATCGCCTTACGCCAGGTTCAGACAAATAGCTAGCAGGTAGCACAGTTGTCTTCAAGTGTCAGTCTGTGAAGCTTTAATGTTGAAATTAAATGGCTTTTTTTTGTTTACCTCAACATGCATATCTTCTCTAAACCACTTTTCCTGTGTTCTCCCTTGAGAAAAACATTAAAAACCAAAAAGGAGAAATTTATATTCTCTATATTTTTGGTTTCATGTTGGTGCCACCTTGTTTTGAATTAATTTTGATGGAATACTGTTAGTTCTTGAGACTTTATTTAAATTCAGCCAATCAAATCTTTGCATAAAGCAATAATGTGGCATTATATCATAAGAAGGGCAGATGGTCACTCTGAGCCTGATAACATCCTGCTACACAACACAAGAGCCACAGACTCTGAACAACAACCAACATTAGCTTTCCTGCTAAAGTCTCCTTATTATCTAACTTACAAAAATGAACATAAATCTTGTTCTGCAGCTTAGCTTGTTGAATGAGTCACCAAACAAACATTCAACAGGCGAAAGTGCACCGCTAACATCAGTTAGCAGGCTAGTTAGCTAAGTAGCTGCTCAGCTGCAGCATATTAAACAGCATGTAAATGTACCTGCAAATGTTACTTCAGACCCGTTACATGCATGCAACACACTGTTTGTCTATGACTTGTAGCTACAGTGCAAATTTGTTTTCTTTGTCTCTCTGAGCACCGCCACTCAGCCTGCCAGCTGCTGTCAATCAAACACAGACACCTACATGCCCCTCTAGCAGCTGAGACAAAAAGAAGCATTTCTGATATTTCCCCAAAGACCCTTTTTCTTCATTTTAATAATAAAGAAATATTAACAATATATTTGAAAACCATGTTGTCACTATTTTTGCTGCAAAAAGGGAAGCCTAAATGTGATTTTAATTAGACTAAAAGCAGCTAGTGCATAGTTGACAACAGTACAATAGTGAACAATTAAACACACACACATACACACACACACAAATACACACACACAGCATATGAAAGCTGCCTTTTCCTGCTCTCTCATCACTTTCACTTCAAGGATGCTGACAGACCAAATTACCAAATCAGCTTTAATTTTTAATGGAACATTCTTGATATTGAGTGACCTTGTTTGATTTGGTTTAGTCTGCCTGCCGGGCAAGATGCATCACTATCATTCAGGGCCTTGATCATTCTGAGTGCCTGGACTGCTTTACCAAATAAATACATGATTCATTATCAGAGCGAGACAACAAGGGAAAAAGCCTGGTTGGTATTTAGATAGTGACTGTGTGTGTGTGAACTTATACACACAGACAGTTACCATTAGTAGTCTCTAAGTAGAACTTAGTTAGTTCTGTGGGATATTTTTTTGTTACTTTGATTTATTACACATTTATTGTAGAATTATTCACTACTAAAGTCAGCAGTATAGGGCATTTTGATTAAATTCTACACAAATATGTATTGCTTCTTCTTGGTCTTTGTTGTCTCTGTTGTCAATGCTGTTTGTGGTCATATATGCAAGTCTGCTTTTTGCTGCTGTAATGGCCAGGCCTGCTTTAAATGGAAGTGAATCACTGGGACTTCACCTGCTTCACCTCCTCTCCTCTCTCTATTCAGCTCCAAAGTGAGCAGAGGTGAGCAGAGGTGACATCACCTGGGTGTTAAAACTGAGAAGCCTCCTGGGAACATGGACAGATGGCTCATAGTCACAGGACAGTTTAAATAGAAATAAAGTTAAAGTGCTCATTTTTTTTGTGAAGACAGCCAACACTAAAATGTTTCAGTGAGTCAACTATGACCCCATAAACACAGGTAAAGTACGATTACAATCAATCACAATTATGCACAAAAATAGCTTTAAGGTGATTTTAATTTGTCATTTACATTGTCTAGCCTGGTTCCAGACGTCTGAGATATTGCCCACATCTCTGATTTGCTCAGTGATTCACACAGGTCTGGTGTTGTGCTCTTTGATTGCTGTTTCCTCCATTTGGAGATACTATTAACCTGTCAGGTGAACATCATTTTCCTACATAGTTAGCTAGTTGTCTGTCAGCACACTGCTGACAAATGCACATGTAGAATCTAGTTTGCTGAGTGCATTGATGTCCCTGCTGCAGTTACATCATCTTGCTACATGTGACACATTTTGACTTCCTGTCAGTAGATACTCAGATTGGCCAAGTCCTCCAAAATAAACAACAGAATATATTGTTTGGAAGTGCCTTCCATATAAGTTTTCTGATCTCTGATCAGCCTTTTCTGTTTTCTTCAAAACCTACTTGGTTAATGTTGGGGAACCTTTGTTGGCTTGTTTCAAAGAGGAACTACTAAATTAAACTAAAACTATGGTTTATTACAACAAGCAGTACTTACCGCGGTTACTGCTGAGATCTCGAAACATGACAACAAACATGAGCATTTAGACAATTGTACACCCAAGGGTAGGCAAACTTATTTGGAGGAGAAAACAAAGGCAAACTCTAAAATTATCACTCAAACTGTCTGCTGTAAACATCCACCACAGTTTTACAGCCTGGCTTCCTGGATCAGCTTTGACCTACTGTACTTACTGTTCTTGTGCATGTACACAGTTTATCATGTGCAATGAGGGAAAATTAGCAACATTACAGGTGCACTCGGTTTCAGTTTTAGCTACTTTGGCAAAATTGTCAGCTCATTTACGACCTGTTTGATTGCCTGAACACAACTGTTACCACATTGAACCTATTTTTAGCTATGTCTCCAGTTCCAGAGATCTCAGCAATTAGTTTGTTGAATACAATATTATCATAACCAATAAAACCAATGGAGAGCAACAAACATAAAAGCCAAGTTGTAATTAACTGTAGTGTTTAGGGATATATTTAAATGAAACAACCCATCCATCATCCCTGACTTCCTCCCTATGAAGTTTTGTGGCTGTATAAAAACATCATGTTATTGTACCTCCACCTTTGTTTCTGAGAGACAACAGTCATAATTCATACGGCTGCCAGAGGTCTTTGTCGGTTAAACGTGTTTCTCGTTGGGCATTTGAAAAAATTACTGATGCTGTGGTTTTTCTTGGGAAGACAGTCTCTGTAAACAGGTCTTGTTAGTCAGCTACAAGGACACTTGATAATAAGATATTGTCAACTCCTGACCAAAAAAGCTACAGCGTCAGTTATTTGTTCAAACTCTTAATCTGATTACAATTTCCTGATGTGGTCATATGAACAATGACTGTCCCCTGTCAAAAACATTGGTGATTGTAACGTGATGTTGTTATTGTACTGCAAAACTTAAGTTTGTATCCTGTCTCCTTGCCACCATCAATATACTTTTAACCATGACCATAATCTTTCCCTGACTTTAACCAAGTACTTTTAGTTGTGTAAACCCAACCAAACATTAACCATCGAGGGGGAAGATCAGATAACAATCGTATGAGTTCATTTGGAAGGAAATGACAAACAACCTATTTTGTCATTTTGATATGAGAAGTTGTTTTTTTTTAACAAACTCCTTTCCAGATGCTTGAGATTTACAGTTAGAAAGGCAGTAGACTGTGGTAATACCAAATGTGTTAATACAAAGGCTGAACAAGATATCTCTAAATCAATAGCAAAACAGCTATGTTTCAGCATGCATGTGGACGATGAGGCAGAACCCCATGTGAAAATGTTGGGGATGTACCACTACAATGTACAAGAATAAGCTCACTTGGCAGTAACCAATCAAACCATCATGACTCAACAAATCTAACAGCACGTTCACGGTCAGTGCAGCAGCAGAAATTAAACCAGCGACAGATCACAGATTTCATGCCAACATTTGTCTCAGGGTAGTTCTTTTTTTTGCCTTTGACCAACAGAAATCTGATCCTTTGATGTTACCAAAAGCCAAAAGTAATAAACAATGTAGAACAATGGGGAGTTTTTTTGTTGCAGTATGAGCTGATTCATGTAATTACAGTAACCAAGAACAGAACAAGATGACACACATTAGCTCATTACACAATATGTCCCAGAGTCAAGGTTTCCAAGAAATTCACAGTGTTGCTGGATGAGCATGTCTGTGTTTTGTTAAGCAAGCGACGACATGATACCAAGTCAGCGCACATACCATCTCATAACTCTATATCAGTGTTCTTGCACTGAAGAAATCATTGCCAATCTGCATGATTAAGACGGAATGCACTGATAGATTAGTGCAAAACAGGAAGCCTGTGTGCTTTATTATTAGATTTGATTATTATTCTTGATACATTGCCATGGTTCTGAATGCCACAAAGAGGATCTACAAACACACAGAATGTCAGTTTACAGCCGGTGTCTATACACTCCATGGTCTGTGAAAAAACTGTTTTCCTTATAGTAACCATGTGTGATATTGTGAAAGATATTAACTAATGTTACATTGTTAGGGATTTATGTGTGTGCAGATAGAAAAACATGGGCCCTAGGATAGAGCCTTGTGGAATACCACAAGAAAGTAGGCTTTCTCAAAGCAATGAAAAACACAGTATTTGTCTGGTTAAAGCTGCACTAATCAACTAATCAACATTTTTCTATAAACAATGGATCAAATCATCAAATGTAATGTGAACAGGGTCACTCCTAGTACAGGGTTTCCGCCAGTGTATTGTAAAGCATTTTTAAGATGTTTTTTTAACTAAAACGTGTTATACCAGTACCATAGCTCCTTAGAGGGATAGCTCAGTGCGTAGGTTGTGTGTGAAGCGAGTGTGCGATTGAGAAAGAGAGGGAAAGAGAGGGAAAGAGAGAGAGAGAGAGAGAGAAAGAGAGTGCGACGGTGAGTGATCTTTAAACCCACAGTGCAGAAGTTTTGTCTCCCCCTTCTGGCAGTGAATTAATTACATAAACACTGTCAATGTCATCGCTGCAGACCCCTGACGCATTTTACATGAGCCAGTCCCCAGTTGGGGCGCACTGAGGACAGTCCGCCCTGGTTGACAGTCTCAAATTCAGTCATTGCTCTCTGCAAAACTCTGATGTACTGTGAAATACAGAGAGATTTATCTGGCAGTGATAGGCTTAATCAGCATTGTGTGAACTACTTTGGCAAGGGCTTGGATGCAACGGAAGTTAATTTATATTTAAAAGTACCGCACTCAAGCTTTAAAGACAGGGACAACAGCTAACTAAGTTAACAATGTTTTCTGACGCTGTTAAAGATTTGTTTTTATCAGCACACATTTCCTTATTTTTTTAATTCAGTTGAAGAGCACAAGCATGCTTATTTTAAATCTTAAAGTCAAACTTTTAAAATAAATATGTGTGGCTTTTATGTAGTTCTTATTTAAAAAAATATAGTATTAGGTGTGGGACAAACTGTGATACACTCAGTGACCAGGAAAATAGAACCCTGGTACAATGTAATGCAACCCAAACAACCAGATGCAACCAGAACAGTCCTGCAATAAAACATATGTTCAATTTTTGTTGAGCCTGTGTCAGAGAAGAGCTGACCAAACTCTGTGGTCACATTTGAGGCCATAGTTGGTAATGGCATTTTTATTTCCTCATTGCTATTTTCTCATGAACTACTCTGCTTACTTGAATGGCAAAGGAATCTGGCACATGTGTATCATGGTTGTCTATGACTGTGCATTCTGAGGAAGATTAACATACAGTGGGCATTATCAAAGCGGTGAAAATACATTATTTGATTGGTTAAAGTTCTGAACAGGCAAATGAGCTAAAACTCCACTATACAGATACAATACCCATGATTAGTGTTGCTACGTCAGAGCTATAAGGTAATCTGAAACATCCTCCAGCCTACACAGATTGGAATTGAAAACGTGATTTGAAAAATATTCTAATTTGAAGGGATTTTAATAACATTACATAATTAACAAGATGTGAAAGTGAAAGGTATAGTTGGAGACAATTGTTTCACTGGTTATAATGATAACTGTAGAGGGAAGATTTATTGATATGCTCTGTATGCTGGTGTTACACCATCTTCTGTTACCCAATTAGTATTTCCCCTTCCCTTAACCTGACCTCAACCTTAAAATCAGGTTACAGAATAATCTGACCTAATCAAAATATGGCATTGGTACTATCTATGCTCAACCAAAGAGGGTTTTGTCAAAGAAGACACACAGCTCAGTATGACTTTGGTGTTTGAAAAAATAGAAAGTGGAATAAATATCTGATTCTATTTATGTAAAAACAAGATCAATTTGTGATTGTGCTTGGTACAAGCTTATCATGTTTCAAATGACCTCTGTGTAGACTGGAGTTGCAATGATTAGTCAATTAGTTTGATAATTTATTAATTATTTAAATAATTTTTCATGCAAATTGAGCTCAAGGAAATTGTGAAAGGCATTTTTCACAGTTTTCTGTTGGTTTATGGCCACACCATTTCTCAATTAAATCAGGAAAAATAATGGGCAGAATAATCGCCCATAATGAAACTAATTGTTATTGCAACACAATTTAATTTGAAATATTGGTCAGAAAATCACAATTAGATCATTGTTCAGCCCTGAGAATAACATATATGTGTGCTGTCTGAAGGAAGAATATGAGACACAATATGTTTCAAAATGACACATTTCTTTGAAGCATGACTGTGACCAGTCATAGGTTTTCAGGTCACAGACGTGGTAACTACAAAAAACTAACTGAATCCAGATCTTTAAGGTAGTTTCAGTTTTACACCTGCACCCTCCCTCGCCTTGTAAGGCAGTGCTGCAGCCCAAAACCATCACACTTTGCATTACAGCCAATGCATTTTAAATACAAAATTACCTTGCTGAGTACTCCATAATATTGCCTTTATATTAATATTAATAGCACAGAGAGCCTTGTTCAGTCACTGACTCTGTGAAATGAATCTGGCCACTGCAGCACTGTGACACAGTAACCTTCAGAAATGCCAGTGGCTCCCTTTAAGGCACAACCATTATTAATCAGTTGATAAAGATTGAGAGCAGCCAAACACTAGCACATTTCTAATTGGCTACAGACTTGCATGCTGCACAGCAAAACACAGTATATCCCTTTAACAAATAACATAGTCAAATACTGATCTTCAAATGTGATTGTGTAAGTTATTCCTCTAATAAAGAATGGTGTGACCTTTGAGTGTCAGTCTCTTGATGTTGGTGTTATTTTTTTCATGAGTTCAGTACAATGACACTTGCATGCAATGATATCTTGAAACAAGAGAAAGTAATTTGGTGGTGTGCTATTATCTCACTTTTGTTTGGCAGAGCACTTATTCCATTTGAAAGCAGATGACTAAACGTGTCAGCTCATATTCTGTCTTAACCTCAAAACACATTTCCAAGCTCTAACCTGCCTACTTCACCTGTCACTTTGTGTTTCCTGCACTCCCTCAACCCAAACACAAAAACACACAGCCCCATAGATATTCATCATGCATACCATACAGCCAAAAAATAAAGAGGGCGTCAGATTTATAGTTACGTGTAATTTCTTCACTCACTGAACTGTGCCAGTAAAACATGAACAGACACAATCAGCAAAATCAGTGTGGAAAAAAAAAGATATGTTTCATTTACCTCAACTGATATCAAAACTAAAATGATAAAATAATACCAAGAAATGACTGTATTGATTTTTAGTGTGTACTTAATGGGACCACACATGGAGGCCTCGTTCACATCAGTTTGTTGTGTAGTCACACTGGTTTAGATTAAATGGAAATATGCAGCTTATTTTATCAGCTTGTTGTGTCACAACAGTTAGAAAGCGGAACAGATTGCTCCATGTGATATGAATCACAAAATCTCTAATATGTGAGTCAGTTTCCCCTCAAAGCAGTTTGGCAAAAACCACAGTCTACACAACACTTTTCAACAAGCTTCAAGGCCTTTTTATCAAAACAAGAAGGACTTTTAATTCTCCACCAGAGTTACATACTGTAGCTGGCAGTATAGAGAAGGCTTTGAAACAACTTTCTGTTTGATACAATTCACAGAAAATAGAGTTCAACGGTTAAGTTAACAAGGAAAATGTGACATTTTCTCATTTCTTCACGTTTTTGGAACATTTTACACTAGGTTGGTGGGTAGCTATAATTTTTTAGGTGGGTGGGGTTCTGCTGAGATGATTTGGACTCTCAATATGTAAAAGAATCCTGACTATGCTCTACTTAGCTTAAAGATGCATTAACTAAATGAATGTCCTGCAATCATTTTTCTTTTCAATTGTTAATTCTTAAATCTCTCTTTGGCAACAGAACATGAATGTTGGGAGCAGAAGATGACTCAAAGAGACCCACCTACTCACTTTCAAATGTTAGAATGTGTCACAAACAACTTGCACAATATTTTATATAC
Organism: Thunnus thynnus; assembly: GCF_963924715.1. NCBI lineage: Eukaryota > Metazoa > Chordata > Actinopteri > Scombriformes > Scombridae > Thunnus > Thunnus thynnus. The sequence goes on from NC_089536.1 coordinate 25,751,243, forward strand.
GGGCTATAAAAAAGACAAAACTTAGTTCAAATGTCTGACATAAAAGATGTGTTAGTAGTAGTAATATTAGGTTCATAAACAGACAAAACTCAGTTCAAAATTCTGATATTTCAGGACTTTGTATATTAGGATAATATACAATAAGTGGTCCAGACCAGTTCAAAATTCTCACATTTTAAGGCAATGTTTACCAGCTAAACTAAAAAGGGGCCCACGGAATACTTGTGTAGAACTTCACCCAAGATTAACTTCTTATGAATTTAGTCTTTCCTATATTTGGTATGTAGAATATAAATAGTTTCCGTAAGATGGGGTTGTTCACCATCTTCGGTGTTTCTGGTAAAAATGCGTCATAAAAGTAAATATTTCACTCAAATCAGCTCTGCCTGGTGGACTTAATGTGTGGCAGATTTAGAGGCTTTACTACCTCATAGACGTCTCATGGCAGTGTGTGTATATTTTCACAAAGGCAAAGTGAAATTGCAGTTTAAAACACTGGCTTTGCTTGCGGTGCCTTGATAAAATAGCTTCCAGCAAATGTCGACTAATGTTATTTAAAAGATCCTTATTGATCCAACAAGTTAAGAGACAGTCTTAACATAATATAGGAAAGAGAAAGTTGTGGGTTTAATCACCTCGCCGTGACTGGCACTCCGCCCCTGCGGGGTGTCCTCTGGTAGAAAATAAAGTTTGGAGCTGGACAGGAGTTGGAGTTTGGTCCTCTCCTCCCAGAGCAGCTGCAGTTCGGCGATGCAGAGCGGCTCTCCCGGCTGACAGCGCACCAAGAAGAAGTCTCCCAACGACAGAAGCCTCCGTTTACCGTCAAGGTTAAACCGAAAAGCCTTGTAGAATGTATATGGTCCGTGCAAACCGCAAGGTGAACCTACCCACTGCGGAAAAAACAGTCACACAGTGTTATTTTAGAAGGACTGAGAGCAAGATCAACACCAACGGTTCAAAAAGCATAACGCCTGATATAGTTTGTTCAGTCCCAATAAACTTTCACTTCATGAGCATCATCAGAAATTATTCAGGAATTTCCCTATAACGACAATGCACTATATACATACAACCCGCCTGTAAAGCCCAATGACCGGTCGTAATAAATTATTAAAAAGTCATGATAAAATGAGCCTACCGCCAGTGAATCGGGCTCCATCTCGTCTCTGCAAACTGATTAAACTTACAACATATTTCTCCAAACTTGTGGGCTTGAAGGGTTAGCACGGCCGTCCTGGAAGGCTGCGTAATGAGAGCAGAGAGGAAACAGCCCGTCGTCAATATGAAGAGGAAACAGCTCTCACACACCGCCGCTAAAATGTACAAAAATGACGCCCAATATTTTCCCCTGCCGTTCCGTTTACACTGACTCATTTTATTTGAGGATTTTCAGCCGGTGAAATCATTTTAAAATGCCGAAAACGTCGCAGTGCGCCCCGCCACCCTCAGCTCCTTATATAATGTCAACCCTTAAAAATATAAAAAAGTAGTACGATCGCAGCATACCGTCATGCAGGAGGTGAAGTGACTTTTTCTACGAATATTGTAAGAGTTTAAATATTTTATTGTTAACAAGTTAGGGCTTAACTTCACCCTTTGTGTTATTATCACTCTATGGATTTGCTAGGACCTGTAGCGAGGACGTGTGTGTGTGTGTGTATGTGTGTGTGTGTGTGTGTATGTGTGTGTGTGTGTGTATGTGTGTGTGTGTGTGTGTGTGAGAGAGAGAGAGAGAGAGAGAGAGAGAGAGACACCTAGGTGCAGCAGGTAATAGAAACACCGGAAATTCGCGGTAGTTTTCAGAAATAAATTTCTAGTAATCATGTGTTGCTTGAGAATGGAAAACATGTAAACAAACAAACACAGAAATAAAGATCAACAGTACAGAAGGACAAACTGTCTGTCAATAAAGTTTGTACATTGCCTGTGTGATATGTGATGTGGGTGTTATGGGAAGTTGTGGTACACTGTTAACTTGAACTGAAATACAGAAGTAATCGTCATGCTTGCTCTACACCAGTCAGAAGTAGAGAAGTACATTTTTATAAACAAAACTACATTTTTCAGATGAAACACAACAGACTCAACAGAGAGCAGACGCTTTCAGTCCACCATAAAGGTACAAAGTGGCTTCTACCAGTTCAGCCTGAAGTAAAGCTGCAGTTGCTCTGGTATCACACCGATTAAGGTGTGTGGTTTCTACAGAAACTAGACTCTGTTTGGCTGTTCTGGAAGTATTTTTAACAATTCTGTATTGTATTTAATTACACCCTCAGTGTTACTCAACGTAGAAACACAGGTCTCCTGGATAAAAGGTTTGATATACTGAAGGTTTATGTACGGACCATCAACTTTAATCATTTTAATTTAATGTCAACCTTGTTGGATGCAATGTTGCAGCAAGATTTCAGAGCACTCACAGTACTTTCTGACATCTACCCTGGCTTCAGGCCTATTGGATCCTACACTGAACACATAAATTCTTAAAAATTGCCTCACAAATATAATGTTTAGTTTTTAAAAAGATTCAGGTATTCCCTAAAACAGCTGGTCACTGCAGTTTTTATCAAATATTACTGAAATTTGAGGAAATAGTGCATTTGTTGGGGGCTATTTTTAGTGGTGAATGAATCCACATTTGGTGTTTGAGTGAGTATTGAGTGGCAGCAGGACGGTGTGTGTGGGATTGCTTCAAAATAAGCTACAGTGTGTGTGTTCCTGGTAATGAAGGCACATGTCACCCAGTGTGACAGTGTGGCTCATTGATGTGTTTTTAATAGTTTTTGGAGCTTTACAGCACAAAGGAATAAGATACAGTACCAGTAAAAGGTTTGGACACACTTTCCCATTCACTTGAATGAGGAAGTGTGTCCAGACTTTTGACGTAATGTATATGAGGCTTTGATACACACACAATACTTGTTAGTAGATCAATTCATTGTTGGTTTGGCTCTGTACATAAGATTTAATGACAATAAGAAAAATGTAAAATATCACAAGACTGATCCTTTATAGTTTCCCACATGTAATGTCACCTGACTATTGAAGAAGTTCTGAAACCTTTTACTCAAGTAAAAGTAGCAATTCCACAATTAAAATGCTCTATTACAAGTAAAGTTCTGGCATTCATACTACATTCATTTACTTAAGTAATAGTCCAGTTACAGTAACAGTAGTATTGTCAGCAAAATGTACCTAAAGTCTCAGAGTAAAAGTACTCATTATGCAAACTGTCCCCATTTAGAGTTACTGTATATTTATCATAAATATGTTATTGGATTATTAATACTGATTTATTGACATGTAAATGTAAGCAGCAGCTGCTGTCAACGCGCAGCTGACTATAACAATGTTATTTCATCGTTATGTTATAAAGATGATCATGTATTTTATGTATGGAATATTGATCTGAAAAGTACTTAGTAATAGATGTAGTGGAGTAAAAAGTACAAAGTAGCATAACAAGGAAATACTAAAGTAAGGTACAAGTACCTCAAATTGTACTGAAGTGCAGTACTCGAGTAAATGAAGCTTAGCGAAAGTTCAGTCAGGAAGACTATCTTTTGCATGCTCAGGTCTGTAGTTTTATTTCTCAAACCATCTGTCATTCCCATCCCTCACGCATGCTGTCATTCCCCTGGGTGTCAATTAGAACGTCAGCTGTCACATCAGCTGGTCACATCTAAGCGATACCATGGTAACCGCTGTCATTGTCATATTGCATTACGTTTTTTTCCCTCTCTGCCTTTCATGGTGCCATTTTGTGCGCCCCACCACTTCCCCATCACTGCCCAGTCTTTGCAGATTCATCAGTGCATCACTTCATCAACCCCATCAGCCTTATCAGTCTCAGCAGAAGTCATCAGCCGCCACCACCAGTGTCTGGACTCCAACGGGGGATTTATCTTGCTGCCTCTCAGGATTGATGTCCCTCGTTTCCAAATCTCCCTGCAGAGCCTAAGCGCCAAAGACTTTTGACAACCCTTAATCATCAATATCATCTGTATAATAAACAATAATTTTTGCTTCATTCACTTGTCCCTCCTGATTGAAAGTACTCATTTACTTTTCAGCACTGCACACCTGCCTTATGCCTCAGCTGATAATGGCCTGACGAAAATGAGCGTCAGATGAGAAACTTGCTCATTTTATGAGTGTGGATTAGAGGTTAACAAACGTGAACTGCAACGTTCATGACAGATATGAACTTCTCTCCTTTCATTTCCTGTCATCTTTAATAAAAACATAAGAATGCCTTCTCTTGCCTAGAGCAACAACATCTAAGATGTGTTCTGTGACATTGACCTATAGGAGCACAGAGCACTCTTCAGTGCACAGCTGTAAACATGGACAACTGAAAGATGTTTGATTTCATTTCAGTGAACATGTAACCATTTGACTCTCAGCTTCAGGTCAGGAGCTTTATATCAAATGAAGCCCACCTGTGGGTGTGACGTCACCCTCTCACCACACACACTCACCCTCTTTCTACTGATGTGAAAATAAAAAGACAGAGCCCACCTTCACCGCCCGGTGACCATGATGGTGTCAGCTTCACTTTCATTCATAAAACACTGAGTATATGTAAACATTAATGTTGATACTGTCAGGTGGAGCAGTGAAGTCACTGTACGGCATATAGGTTGTGTAATATGCATGGTATGAGTGGTCAGAATCCCACATGTGGTCTGCTATGTCTCTCAGCCAAGTCACTGCAAGAATTTATGACTCAAGGATCACCTGATTTGACACAAAAGACAAAAATATCATGCAGTCTGATCCCAGCATCAGTTTGTCTGCTACACTCAATGTACAGAGCTCATATTCTTTTTGATTTCGGCAGCACAAGCTAGTATGTTGATAAAGTCTGACCTTTGTCACTGTTTTTTTTTTTCATGACATTATTTTCCTATACCTTACTCTACACCCCATTCATATATCCACACAGCCAGGATAAGCATTATGGCACACAAAAAAGCACTGACAGGCAGTTAGCTCATATATTGCAGTCACTACAGTGTGATGTTATGTAGTGAGGGATGAATGATTAATACAGAGAGCCATACAATCTCTCAGTCATTATGTAAGCAACATTAATAATGCCTGAGAGGATGAGGAATAAATCTAATTTAAGACAGGGGGTAATGAAGTGTACCTCTGCATGGAAGAAATAAACAGTTTAAATGGAGCCTGTGACTCATGCTTGTGGCAAAATGGGTGAAACATGCAAAATTCTGTGTTTTCTTTCGGCAGGGGTGGAAGTTGGGATCTGTGGTGGTAATTCTGCAGTGAAAACTGGGTTTTGGATTACATGGTAACGTAGGAATGTGCTGGGAGTCAGGAGAGGCAGGCAGACATGCACCACCAACAACAACATCTGGACACATCAGACTGGGACTGAGGATGGGTGTGCCTGTGTATGCACCCATAGGGAGAGATTATGGTTATAATATGTTACTACAGTAAGAACACTGCACTGGTTTCTGTGTTATTGTTGTTGTGTTGCTGCAACTGTTAATGAATTAAACATGAGTTGAATGAACATTTCTTATTATGAGGAATAATAAGGTCATTACACTCTACTAATATGATCGTAGTAGGCCTGTATATTAAAGGGTTGCATCACCCAAATTATTATGTTTTGTTTTTTCTGGATGGTCCACAGATTGTAAAACATTTTATGTACACTATTATTTCCAAGTTATCTTCATGAGTTGTAAAAATGTAAAACCAACAAACTTCAGTTAACTCAACCAGAGATAACAGTCACACTGACATTACAGTCATATTTGTTTTCCATCAATATTTTTCCAGTTTGAAGAATCAGCTTTACATTCGTCATAATGAACATACAGCTGTGGCTGCTGCTGCTGCTGGAGCCACCTTATAGCAGAGTCAGTATAAAGACAACATGCAAGGCTGCTCTCACCTCATTCAATTATGGTTAATATGAATGTTTTACATGTTTTTATTATTACAAAAAGAAACATAACAACTTATCTTAAAGGACAAGGCTGGCCATCATCAACAAATCAGATATGCAGAGCCAAACCAACAATGACATGATCTACTTACAAGTATTACATGTGTATCAATGCCTGATATATCTTATTCCTCTCTGTGGTAGACCACTATTGTTGTCCAAAAACTATTAAAAAAAAAGTTTGTACTAAAGTTCACAGTGGTTTCTGCTGGACAAGGAACTACTTTGCCTGAACTGAAAATGTGATCACTTTTATTAGTCTTTGAGCCGTTTCTAAACAAACTAACGTGACAGTTATCTACATGGTGAAGGAACATGTCACCCAGTGCAACAGTGTGGCTCACTGATGTGTTTTTAATCGTTTTTAACAGTGGGTGTCTGTGGCACAGAGGAATAGGATATATCCAGCTTTGGATACAGAGACAGTTTTAACTTTCAAACAATGCATGCTATGAAGATTTTTTTAGAACCTTAATTTAATGAGTTGAGTGAACTTTCAGCAGCACATTCATTCAACTCATCAATGCAAGTCAAAGACTTCAGATCAGATGAACTTGTATTTATAAGTTCTGAAATAGTATACAAATACAAATCTGAAAAGTTGAGTTAAGTGAAATTAATAAAGTTGGGTTAAGTAAAATTAATAAAACATTTATTTATGTTAAAAATGAATTTATTCTACTAAGTTCGTGTATCGCACACTTTTGAACACACTGTTGACAGCTGTTATTGAAACATTTTTTCAGACACACATATCTCAAAGTCAAACTGAAAATCAAACCACTTGAGGGAAGTGCGAAAATGTGTGGTTATTTTACATAATTTATTTATGTAATTAATGTGAAATGTTCCTTCAAACAGTTAAAACTAAATATATATAAATATACATTTAAACTGCTAAATATATTTGAAGATACCCTGTTGCACAGTTCTGTTCTCACCAAATCCTTCGGGTATAACAAACGTGTTTTTATTTCCTCGTAAAATATTTGCAAATCCAATATTTTAAATATGTGTCCTGCATTTTTTCTATCCATATTTATTTATTTAAATTTACCACCACCAACTGTCCATCGGTGGAATAATGTGAAATTGTTAGAAATTGTTCTCATGCGTGTGCACGACAAACAAAATGTGCACTCACTAATAAAAACGGTGCTGCTCTACAGTTGCTCCACAGTGCTACCAGTGGTCATAAATGCCACAGATTACCATAAACACCATAGTTCCATAAGTACCATTGATGATGGGAAAATAACATTTTCTCTGCATTCTGTAAAATCCTCACCTAATATTTTGGTCTCTATGCATACTGAGACAAATCTGTCTATAGGCAGTGGAGCAGACCAGTTAAATTTACAGTATGTGCCACTTGAGAGAAATACAGTGTCCAGTTTGTGAGTTAATGTTAATGTTTGCATCAGTTCCATCAGGTGAAATCAGCCCATTTGTTTAATATGTCTGTTTAATATGTTTCTTTTTTATTCATTTTCCAGGTATGGTGCAGTAGGTGACCTGATCTGTTCCTCTGTTTCTATAGGCTCTGTTTCTATCCAGTGCATGAGTGGCATACCGTGACCCTGTCATACTAGGAAAGCATCACTAAATGTTCCCATTAGTTGTCCTGCAGATATGAGTGTCAAGTAAGAAAACATTCATATACATTGTTGTGGAAGGAAATGATAAACAGCTTGTTGTGTCATTGCAGAGTACCAGTTTAGCGGAAACTGCTCTACATCACAGCTAAGCTAGTCAAATGCTAAGTGACACAACACCTTTTTTTTTTTTAGTATATTTCATAAAGTGTTACAGCTTCAGCAGCCAATTTCATTGCAACACTTACATATGAACAGAAAGGAGTAGCTGTGGTCAGGAAACTTTGACCCACCTGCAGTATTTATCAAGTATATCTGTTAGCTGGTGTTAATTCCAATCCTGAAAGCATAGTGGGTCAGTACAAATGAACTTAACAAGCTGAATCCAACGTTATCCTTGTTTTGATTTTCCTGCGGAAATCCAACCAGCCTCAGGAGAGTGATGTAAGTGTAACTGAGAGCAACAGTGCTGGTTCAGACTCAGGTTCTTATGAAAGACGTAACTGGACATCTGGATTACGAGCTCAGTGCTGACATTTTGCACTGACTAAAAGCAGTAAATCTTTGTTAGAATGGAGTCATGTTTCTACCAAAGCTGTTGAGTGACACTGAAGTCATTGTTAGAACAGAGGCAGCTGTAACACCAGAAATACTGTTTTTATAGGAAACAAGACAGTCAAAATTACAGACGCTGGTTTTCCTGGTTTGCTTTGTGTTCTCTCAGTTTATTGTTGTGACTGTGTTCTTGCTTTGTCTTTGAGCTGATGTATTTGAAATGATGGGACATAATGTAGGGTAAGGTCATTAAAAATTTAAAACAATTGCATGTCAAGGACTGATAAATTTAAATCTTTGATGGTTCTGAATGTTAGATTGTATTTATTTATGCCCAGTAGTACACATTAGTTTAAAAAATGTCTGGTGACCATATGAATACAAAAATGTATATTTACCTCTCTAAATCAAACAATTTAATCAAAAATGTTTAAAACAATGAAAAATACAAAACCACATCATTTCAACCATATCCCACAGTCTTAAACACTGGATGTTGAACAGTCAAACTTTTCCACTGAGCATTTTTAGGATTTTTCATCTGTGTAGGCTGACAAAATTCATTCATGACCTTGGAAAAAGTCAAGTAACTTGAGTTAACATTATATTGTCACGCTACAATTCCCAAAGTCATGAATGAACACACAAGTCTTATTGAAAACTCAAGCTCTGTCCATTAAAAATATTGGACAAGTCAGTAAACTGTTACAGATGTTTAGAGCTGTTTGGGTAATAATTTTACAGTATATTGTCTCTTCCAAATAAGTCTGACTTACTGAGCGTGGGATTTTGCTTCCAATGTGTCTGATTGTCTGACCGCTCATGTTTCTTACTTTTAGTGATGTGGCTGCGTTTCCCTGATCTTTGCAATTACGTAAAACCCAAGTTGAATTAAACTGTAATTTGCCATTAAGCCAACATGGAGAGGAGGTTTTCAGTGGAAAAGACTGTGGTTAAAACTGCAGTGTAAAAAAAAAACCCAAAAACCCACAGGAGCAGTTTAACATTAATTGATCAAGACCATGAGATGAAGTGGAAAGCCCCAGGAAAAGCTAGTGGGTGGACCTTGATTTTTTTATGCATTCACCTATCCACTGATTTATGTACCCACATGTCAGCCCTGGGATTCCTTTCATGGGAGGAACATAGTTGAAAAGTCTATGATGATTTTCGTTGTGTCTGCAATGTGTGTTGTTGGCCAGAAGGGGGCAGCCTATATCTCACAACTGTTGAAATAAACACAAGCTTACAGACAAACACACCCTAACCATAATACTTGTCTAAGCCTAACCTTAACCTAACCCTAACTTTAACATAGTTAACACATACACACACACAGTTGTTTAAGACTGCTTTCCCTCCTACTCCTCCCAAAAGGTGATTACAGTGATTACAAAAGTGTGATTACATTAAATGTGAGCTCATGAATCATGTTTTTCTTTTTCTTTTGGAAAGGACATGGGGCCTATTCTGGTCATTTAAAAATGAAACAGACACACACTCACACAGCCTCTAACAACACGCAGCATTCACCAATAGTAAAATTATGGCGGGGCAGAAACCATCATGAAAATCAATACATATCAAAATGTCAGAAATGTTCAAATAAATGTTCTTTGTTTCTGAGGTTGGAATATCTGAACCTTGCTTTTAGTTTTCATATTTCCTTATAAGGAAGACGTGCTGTAAGAATGTCTGTATAGTAGTATAAGTGCATATCTGTATCACCCATACACACAGATGTAGCTGCCAGCACATAGATCTCAGAGTAAAAGCTGGGCGTAATAATAAAGGCTGAAGTTTGTGTAAGTATTTCACATGATGTGGGTGTGACTTGATCCATCCAACAACAGGATTTTCTTGTATCACTAAAATATGTTAAGTGTAATTTATGGTGTTGATGTCAGCACTAATGCGATGCTGTATATACTTTATTTGGATTCCTCAGCAGTTTTTCTACCAGTTCCCTTATAAATGGTCTCACATTTTGAAAAGACTATGACAAAAATAAGAGCTGAATATCACAACCAAATGAAGACAAAGAGAAGAAAAACAGTGAAATACAGCAGTGTACCAAAACTCATCATGACACACTGGAAATGCAGCATTTGTAAGAAACCTCCGAGGCATCTTAATGTGGAGACTTTCATATTAAATATGCAGCTTGTAATGAATTCAACAAAACATGTCATTAATAAAAACAGAATATTCATTTTGATAGTTATGGATAAATTAATTTAATAGGGTTGTGTAATATTATTGAAGATGTGATATATTGTAAGTATTTGGCAGAGCTGATATTCAGGCACCCTGGTCTGGCAGAACTTTTCTCTTCAAACCTGCCTGAGAACAACACACACACACACACACACACACACACACACACACACACACACACACAATCAGCAATCATGTGGATGTGACAGCTTCCACATCTGATTTGTGATCAGTTTATCATCATTGTTTTTGTTCTAGTAGCACTTCTCCATATTGTTCTGCATAGAAAACGTGTGGTCTGGTGATATTCTTACATATACTTTTCTCAACAAATCCCATGAAACAAGAATGAATTGATCTACTAACAAGTATTGTGTTTGTATTGTGTAAGTCTGACATATTTTATTCCTCTGAGCCGTTGAGCTCTGTTGTTGTCAAAAAACCATTAAAATCACATCAGTGTGTCACAACGTTACACTGGTGTGTTACTTCATCCTCGCAACAGTTAAAAGTCTTATAAGGTTTGGCGTAGCCTCTTGAAATATCTCAAGAAGACATAAAAAACAATATGCATCATATTATCATGTTTTTTCTAAGCGGGGAATTTTTAGCTCGGGGCTCCCTTTATTCGCGTGAGTTGAGATTCATTTAACCGCTATTCCAAAGGTCAAGAATGAACTTTCAACTCAATTTTAGATCATTTTAATTATAACCACACATATATTCTACACTGTCTACAGCCTCACAGCATAGCTCAATTTATTTTCTCTGTGTCACTACTGTATATACTTCCGCATGAAACTGTTCCAAATCCACTTATGGTATTCACCCTCTTCTCCAATTTTCAGAACATCAACCTTATAAGGCCTGATGGAAGCCACATGATAAGTTAGAACCCTGGGAAACTCAAATATCCTCCTCACTCACAGACAAAGCAGAGCATTTCATATCTGAACTCTTCCCCCTTGTAGCAGTTTGAGTTTGCCCTGATAAAAGCTTTCTAAATAAAACATGTGGTGATTATTATGACCACAAATACCACTGGAACAGACAATCTGTGACAGGCTAAAATCACAGCTGACACTAAAATATCCTGCAGAATGGAAGGCTGAAAGCACCCGGGACACAGAATGGTGTTCTTTATTTATCATATAGTTCACAGTAACAGCACTATAGGACAAGAAGTGAAAGTGCACTGTTGACTCATCTTCTGTTAAATTTGTGTTCGGCATTAGAAATGACTTGAGATTGATTTACAATGACTGAGTTGGATTGTTTCGACCTTGTATTTTCTTATCTCATTGCAAAATTGAGGACATACTGACAACAGACTATGCCTGTACACTTTGGTGATACCATTTGGAATACAAACACATAAGCTTGCAATATAAGCTCATATATTATTCACAGATGTTAAAATCCCATCTGAAATTCCTGCATTCCTACCTGCATTATTAATCTTCTCTGACTCTGCTGAGGTTTACAGTATGTCTGTGCAGTGGTCAACCAAAAACATCCAAGCTCTGCACTTATTATATTTAGATTTATTATACTTTAATGAGATTTTATTCTGATTTTAGATGTTATTATAACAATTAGAATTTAATCATGTGCTTATAGAGTTATATGTAGCAGATTCCTAGTCTTATAGTGTCCCCCTAAAACAAAAATAGTAGTTTTTACATTTGTGTTTGTGTTCAGTTTAAATGATTAGTATACAGCGTGTTTATCAGTGAGCTTTACAGGTGTTGTTTAGAGGGGCCAAACTGGAATCATTTTAGTAGATTCAACTAGGCCACAGTTGGCAATACATTATGAAATTAGTGTGCGTGTGGTGGTTTCAAATGACATATCAGGACCAGGCAGCCCTCACTGTGCAGCTGTTCATTTAAACAATATGATCTCTCTTTCTTCCTGTTTCTTAACGCTCTTTCTTCCTCTCAATTTATTTCTTTTTCAACTAATGATCCTTCCTATCTCTTTCCACATTATTAGGTGTAGGGCTGCCACTAACGATTATTTTCATTATCAATTTATCTGCTACTATTTTCTTTTTCTCTCTAATTTATAAATGATTTAGTCTATGAAATGGTTAAAAACAGTCTAAACATTAAGATATTTAGCTTACTGTAATATATTACAAGGAAGCAGCAAATTGTCACATTTGAGAAGCTGGAACCAGAGAATATTTGGCATTTTTGCTTGAAAAATAACTAATAACTGATAACGATTAATCAGTTATCAAAATAGTTGCAGATGACTTTCCTGTAAATCGATTAATCCATTAACCAACTAATAGTCGCGGCTCTAATTAGCCTCTAAATGCTTATTTAAACAAGAGATATACCAGTTATGCTTTTAATACAGCATGATCCTCCCCTGCACTGGTCCAAACTCTATAGAAGAGGTTGCTGATCTGTTACAAGTGACGAAAAAACCTCTGGATATCAAACAACGCCCCACTGTGGACAATTATGTAATGACTAGTAACAGCTGTCATCATCACCTCTCCATCCTCCTGGATAGCAGGCAGGGCCCATCACTGGAAGTACAGATGAGTAGAGATACCTTCCTCCAACGGAGTTAGAGCATCCTCACAAGTGAACACCTCAATTGTCCTCTGGAAAAAAAAGCATGTTTAAAATGTTACTTAGATGCATGTGGACAGACAGACAGACACACACACACACATGCGCATGACTTGCACACAGCTTTTGCGAATTACAAGCTGTCTCACCTCCATGCCTGTCAGTAACTCCTCTCTGGGTGTGGTGAAAAGAAGCTCATAGAGTCTGTATTTCTGAAAGAGACTTACAGTCCACAGAACACACAGCTGTTTGAATAACGATTATTAAAACCTCAAGTACAAAATCAACAGAAAATGATTTATACTTTTACTCTATGAAATACTTTACTGGCTGTAGTTATTAATCAGTTTGCAGATAAAGATTTTACATACAAAATTTATGATGACTATAAAACAGCTGCATTATTATAGATACCCAGATAGCAAGTATATACAATATAACACACAAATAAAGTAGTTCGAATGAGCTCCATCCCGACTAGGTACAACATTAACATATCATGCTGCGTACATGTTAATGCATAAAAAAACATACACAAGAATATGCTTATACAATTCTGCAAAATTGGTCATTTTACTTTTGACACATCACTATAAGTACATTTTTGCTAAGAATACTTTTGCACTTTTTCTTATGTATAATTTTGAATGCAGGACTTTTACTTATTAATTGAGTATTGTTACTTTTACCAAGTAAAAACATCTGTTTGATGGAACAGTAATGAAATAAATCTCTCTGTTGATGACAGATTATGAACTTGGAGAAAAAAATCTTATTGTTAACTCAGTCCCTGACTATAAAGACAACATGGAAATTGGTCATTCAGAAGAATTATTACTATTACTTTGTTCATTAAGTTAGGAAAGTTATTGGAAATCATCAAGTATTCTAATAATGCCAGCAGGGGTTCAATAAGCTTAGATGTGTATAGCAAATTAATATCACTGAATGCTAAAAAAAATACATCTCATGAAGTACAATATAAGATCAGTCATAAACTAAATGTGACTCTAGTTAACAGATCCAGGCATGATAGTGAGTGTAATACAGTCTGTGTGAAATGTGACATGGGGGAAATATATGGGGCTATTATATTAAACCACATAACAGTTTGGATTTTTATTATAGCAACATTACAGACTGAATAACATCATTTACTGCATCTCACAGTACAATCAGGTAGTTGTATTGAGGACTTGGCAAGTTCTGAGGAGGACGCTTCATAAAATAAAACAAAATTTAATATAGACTGATCTGTTCATTTTAATACATTTATATTTAGAGCTCCAGAGGCTCTGTTCTGTCCAGTAAAAACATGAAGCTTCACTTTACATTTAGATAAACTAATGTGGCAGCTACAAGTGTTATATTCCATCTGTGAAACCAACATTTATCTTCCAAAAGGAATTATATCATATATCGAAATGCTGCCGAGACATTAGAGCCAGCAGTAAATCACCAAAGAGCTGCATATCAGTTCATCGGATCATGTTCCTCCCAGGATGACAATGCAGGACTCGGATTACTGCTGTGAGATGACCGACTGGTCTCACCTGGCCAGCAGCTCCTCACATCTCCAAAAACGTTGCAGCAAACAGGCGTTATTTGGATAAACTGATCACATGGTTACTTTCTGAAAAAACTATTAAATCTTAATTAAGTGAAATATTAACAGTCGTAGAGCGAAAATTACAGCAGTCTGGCTCAATGAGTCGGGAAGCCAACAGCAAAGTCTGACTTTACTTTTAACATCATCAGATGAAGAGAATTGTCCTCTCCTCCTCCTAGTAACATCTTTTTACTCCCTCATGGCAGAGTTTTACAGCTCTGATCAGTCTGATCTCCAGCTGTGATTGGCCACTGCTGCAGGCCTGTGTGGCGCCACTGTGGCCAAAACACCCGCAGCTGAAACGCACTACCCCCATTCAAATGAATGGGAGGACTGGGGTTTTCACTGCATCGCCTGATTTAATCTGAATAAGGCCCAACTGCTCCAGTGGAGCTGCTCAGTGGCTGGCAGGTCAGACTGTGGTTTTACTGGGCAGCTTCCAGGTGTGAATGTGTGTAACTTTGTGAATGTGATCAGGGTATTTCTGCAAAAGAGAGGCTTCCTCTCAGTGAAACTTCCCTGAATGAATAAAGGTTAAAAAAAATAATAATTAGAGAATTAAGTAACATAGCACTGCTTCCAGTGAGGGTGTGGTGTGTTGGTATTGATGTCTTTATTTTGAGCGTTTAATGTTCTGTATTGTAATTTTATTGTGTCATTGTTTGAGGGGTTGGGGGTCAGTGAAGATTGTAAGGATGCTGTACATGAGCAAGAAATGAATTAAGGGGAAACATGTATTGTGAGGTTATCAGTTTTATTTAAATTGGATGATTTGACTCCCCATAAATGTGATGTACTACATATGAAATAAATATGAAATAAAAAATATTGGCGACACTAAAAATATCTGAGTACTTCTTCCACCACTGTGGCTCTGTCCACAACTACATCCTTGCTGATATTACAATAATCTTATATTTTACTTCAATATTTACAAAAGAGACCGATGAAAAGTTCATGTAATCAGAGCTCAATATTGTCATAAGGGTTTTACCCCCCAAAAAATGTCCTTGTTTGCACACCTACAGTGTTTTACTAAACATGCTGTGACCTGTGGCTTTGCAACATGTGATACCAGCTTCTCCAGGATGACCCCCACATTGTTACTGATGACCTGGCATAAAAATGTGTCTGTCAGCTACATTTACTGTACACCACCTATGTTGGAAATTAGGCCAGTGTGGGCTACAAGTGGGGCCCAGGCAAGCAATTATCCTCAAGACCAATTTTTGAATCTGCTTACAGTATCTGGGCTAATGACTGGAGAGGTACAAATGGCTCCTTATGTGCTAAACAGGGCCCTCTGTTTGTTGTTAACCATGTAGGTTAAACATTGGCTAGTGTAGCTTACCGTACCAAAATCCACATGAGGCCTACATGAAGCAAATGGATGGACACATGTTTATGCCAGCATATCTCTAACGCATGCTGGGTCCACATGGACATGTTGACTGGGATTTACACTAGGTGAGCATTTGTAACCATTCAGGCATCTCTGAATAAATCATAAATCACAGCTTGGAAAACCCTCTAAATAGATTTTCCCCCCAAATCCAAAACCATTTGAAGGATTCCTGGTACCTGTCTCTGGTGTAACTTATGAGCGCTGTGGCTGCTTCTCTGTCTAGAGGTGGAGTGCTGCCTTCATCTGAAGATGAGCACTGGCAGGCAGCAGCTAAGGCCTTAGCAAACTCCGTCAGGTTATCCACTAAACTCATCTGTTTCTCTGGAATATGATGAGAACGCAGCTGCTGTGAAACTCACATATTGGATAGGGAACATACTGTAGTTAAATAGTACACTTACCAATCACATTTACATTTTAACTACATCCTACATTCACTGAAATACCAGAAACAAAGGAACACCTGCACTATCTGCTGCATTAATTATCACTGCAATAAATCCTACCTTTGCTAAACTTGTAATATTCTGTTGACACTACTTCTGGAAGGTGTAGATTCAACACAATGGTCATTTTAAAGGCCATAGTGGTGGTTTAGTACTGGACCACTATTTATTGAGAGGTATTTGTAATATTGCAATATAAAAAGGTAGGATTTATTGCTGGACTATTGGATTAGATTGTGACATGTGACAGTAGGAAAACCACATGTGTAAATAATCTAATGAAAGATGGCTGAATTCCATTTAGCTGCTTCAGTTTCAGGGTCTTGGTGTTGTGCATGCTGACTACATACAGTAAGTTTCTTCAATCCTTTTCATACTTGCAAAATCTCATCGCTGTCACATATTTCCCTATTGTACACACGTCTATATTTAAATTTGCCACTGTTCCCTGGTATTATTTGTTGACACAAACATCCTATAATCCCACAGAAATTAGATTTTAAAATTCAAGTTGTATATTTTATACATTTATATGTAATTTTTGTACTGTTATCAGCCTTAGTCTCCATTCATTTCTATACGGTTGGTAAAAAAACATCTAAATCTCAAACACATCATGGTTCGCAAAATGTTTGGACTTGATGTAAGGTATATTTGATTTGTACTAAAGGGGCTGAAATATGCTCTCATTTCATCTGATCTGATGGAGCATTAAACTGGAGTACAGTGGCTAAAAGTAACTGATTACTGTGAGTAAATTCCAGATTATCAAAACCATGAATGTGCTGCTATTACAACCCAGAAAATATTTTCCTACCTCCCTGTCTCAATGCATAAATACTACCTTTATTTCAAGTACATAAGTAAATTAAAGCACTTCTCAAAACCAGTGTTACTGGTGCTTCACATTTACAAAAAAACTACCAACTAGCATCTGAAAATAAATAATTAATATCTAAATCAAAGACAATCAAGAATTGTTGGAGGAGAGTAAAGAAGATTAAAAACAAGTCTTAGTAATTGTGCAGCAAATATTTGATCTAACTGAACTGTGCAATGGCTTCTTGGCTTGAACATGAATTCAGTGCATTATAATGGGTGATCTGCTCTAGAGTACTTTTGCAATGTGTCTTAACTGAATAACTGACTGTCTGGCTGTCAACCTCTTTCTTCCCCACCTCGTATGTTATCCAGCAGCATGTGTAGTACAGCCATGGTGAAGGAAGTCTGTGTAGGGGTGAATTTGGCCTCTTTTGCCCACCAGAAACCACAAACATAGTAATCCAGCAGGGCAGCTTCCTTCATACAGGTCTGATGGTTCCTGAAGCTCAGGATCTCCTTCAGTTCCCTACAGACAACAGAAAGAAGATGTGGGTGAAAACTATATCAGTTCAGCAGTAATTACACAATGACAACAGTGTTTATTAGGGCGTAGCTACCACTGGGGACAACAAGGTCAGTAACATAATGGGTATTTAAGAAGTTGATTCCAGTACACTCAGTATGTTTCAGTTTAAATACTTTTAGGCCAACAAATAATAAATAAAAGAAGGTTTCAATTTTTCCTACAGCATTTTATTCCTGTGGAGGTGTGGAGAAAGCGCTGAAACATCATTTCATGTTGGAAAATAAAATTTACATAAAGAGCAACTGAACAATTTACTGAATAATCAAAACATGAAAAATACAAATAATTAGACCTTCTTTTTGGTTTAAATATTTTCTGAGTTGTGAGGGTCTCATGACTTCAGTATTTCTAAAATTCTGGCTACAGTCCTGTTTTACATCATCAGAACCATTCTCATCGGTGCCTGAACTATCCCTCAAATTGCATCAGCTTAGTGTAAAATAATGATTACATCTCAGTAGCCGGTGTTGATGCTACGTTGATGCAGTTGTTTTCCAAAAACCAAAATAGATATCATGCTGATATATTATAAAAGTCACTCCTTTGACTAATTTGTCCGGTTGGGCGGTCACAGACATTTAGCTAGCCTGTATTCAGCTCCGTCTCAGCTGGCTACTTCATTAGTTAACTAAGTTATTATCCATGGTTATTATTAGACACAACTTACGAGTGAAGTTGATCCGCACTTCTCTTCAGCAGGTCTTGGATCTGTCGGAGTGGCATCGCTTCCCACTGGAGGATGACAGCTTCCTCTTTCTTACGAGGGAGTAACAATAATGGTCAAAGTTATGTCAAAGACGCAAACACACAACACAACACAACAAACACGTATTTGTTTTCTGAGAGTTGCAAATATTAGGTTATTATGAGTACCAGTACCTTTTCATCCTTTACTTTTCGTTGCTCTTTCTTGTCACGACGTGTCGCTCCTCCGGACATGTTGACGCTCTAGTCGTTGCCATGGCAACACCCCACCATACTGCCGATGCAGTGCTGGTTAAAGGTGTTTAGGGACACTAGCAGTTTGAGCCTTGCATGTGTTAGAGGCACAAACTGAAGCTAGAAAACAATTTCCTTCGTACAGTTTAAGGGAAACATAGGAGCCTATTTGCCATCACACACATATACTTTACATCAGCGTTTGGGATTAGCTAGTAATTACTCGTCATGTGGTTTATTACGATGGTTTCACTCCATATCTCTTATATATAATTCCTCTAATGTGACTTCAATGGCATAATAATCCCCACTCTAGTCTGGTGATATAATTTTATCCTTATACAGTGATGTATGTGATGTAGTAGCCTAAAGGTAAACTAGCCTATAATCAGTTGACACCACAACCATTATCACAGAAGTAGCTTATTATACATATTAATCAATCATAATTGTGTGATTATTACTTTAAAAGACCAGTTCCTATTTTTACCATATAAATCTGAGCTAAATTCACATTCATAGCTGGAGAGTTTGTCTTTATGATAAAAAATAGTATTTTGTGTGTCATAATTGAAACTATGGTCAAATTAAAAGATCTGTCAGTCAGTTTGAGAACGATGGCAGGCTCCAGTCCTTTGTTTTGAATTTTGTGGATGCAGACAACTCACTCTGAGATTAAATTCTTGCAAACTTCTTGGAAAATCGACCTGTGTGCCTATTACATAAGGCGTTCTTTCACAATGAATCAGACAGTGCGCTCATGGCTCTTTGAGCGCACTGTCTGCATAATTGGTTCAGTCTTCTTAAAAGTAGTTGGACAAAAGCTATTTATATACCTTCCAGTAACTTATGTCTATCATTGTTGCTATTACAATTTTAACCTGTGTGTGGATATACTGTAGTTATTTTTGCTGGAGGTGGAGGAGGTGGGGTATTTTTACATTGCCTCTGTGCCAACCTGTTAAAATTCCTTTGTTGCATGGCTCAAGTTGATACTTGCCTGGCATACATCTTTTAATGTAAAAGATGCTTCTTTTGATAGTCATGCACCAAATTTTTTTTCATAGTGCCTATTGTGTTTGTGTTTTGTCAGCAGTCTATTTGGTCCTTCAGCCCAATGGAGAAACCACCTCTAATATTCTTAGAATATTCTAATAGTTTTAACGTTGCAACATACCCTCACAGTATTTCTGGACCACTTGGGATTAAAATTGATTGTGGTTAATACCATATATATGTCATATATGTAATTCTAATTGAAATGACTACATTAAAACTCTGTGATAGTGTGATAGTCTAGTTTGAACCTTGTGTGTGTGTGTGCGCGCGCGTGCATGTGTGTTGCATGATTGTGTGCACACATCTTGAGGTGATTAGAACCCATAAAAAAGCTTGCCCTGGGACTACTCATTACTCACTGATGCCTCTGCCTACAAATATATAGTTTCATTTGTAAAAACACTCACCAATTTCCACTGGGCACTGTAGTTTTTAGTAACTGTTATTAAACAGGAGGAAACAGTGCATTTGCTGGGGATTATTTCCAGTGGTGGAATAATACACAGCAGCAGGATTGAGTCAACAATGGAGCTCTATGCCACAGAAAAATAAGCTATATCAGAGTTTGGATACACACAAAACTAGTTAGTAGATCAATTATATGTAGGATTGGATTTGCACATTTGTTGACAATAAGAAAAATCTACAATATCACATTTTGGAAGCATGTCATACAACTGTGAGACCTTATATTTATTATTGCACAGATCACAGCTATTCTGAGTAAAAAACTGCATGTCTACAGGCAACTGGCATATTAAGACTGGAACAACATTGTAGTAATGAAGCAGGTTGCTGGAGGCGTGCCCCAGCTCCCGCCCACCACCAACACTGAAATCCTTCAGACTTTTCACATATAACTCCTCTGTCCCCTGTAGCAGCTGGGACTTCCCGCACGTCTCCACTGTGTTTCCCAAACTCAAAGCCTGGCGTCATGTTCTTCAAGTTCATTTGTGCTGTGGTGACCAGGTCTCTCTTTATCCTCATCTCTCTAATAGGGGTATGGAGAGTGGTGTGGGTGAAAAACAATGGATTCTACTGGTTTCTCACTATCCTCTACTTGCCTCTGGTGGCTGAGATGATCCTGACGCTGAGAAGAAGAGGGAATGATTACAAATGGTACAGTATGACCTATTGTAGTAAATATATCATACATGTTACATATGATTTGTTATTCCAAGATTGTAACACTGTTTGTGTAATGTTTCTCTCCATTCAGGTTTTCTCCTGCTATCTTTCTCTTCCTCATCAGTATTATCCCATCATTATGGATTTTAGAGCTTCACCACCAGGAGAACAAATCCACCAACTCAAGGGTATCATCCATGTATTCTGTTATTTTCTATTCTGAGAGTTCCATGTGATAATACTGTGTTCACAAATTGAACATTATCAATGTTAAACTGTGTGTCTCTTATTCTAGTGTGATAAACTCGACTCAACTGAAAATATTAGGAGTATTTTCAATTCCTGGATGAACTCAACTAATGGCAGTGAGTCACTCAAGGTGAGTTTCAGGGTAAAAGGTTACAAAAATTGTAAACAAGTTTGAAATATTTAAGCACTAGAATGTTATAGTCTGTGGAAATAAATCAGGTTTAACATGAAAGCTTCAGTGTATTAAAAAAAATTATTTAAAAGCAGTTTCAAATTGTGCAAACTAATAGACAAGTATTTTTGTGAGAAATATGAGGCGTGAGGTGTTTTTTCTGGTAAGGTAGGGTGACATCTCAACAAAATAATTCTTCTTTGTTCAAAGTTAGTAAATGATGCACATATTTGTTTAGCTGAGATTTGCTTTTGCTTTTCCCTACATGCCCTCACATGTCTAGACAGTGGGGCAGTGTTTGGTAATGCGGGTTCACCTCAAAGAGCCTATTGTAGGGCTGCGGGTGTTTTTTCCCCTTATAACTCAGGCACATTCATAGAGCTGGCTGCTTTCTAATGAAATGGTCCACCCTCAATAAAAACAATTACAAGCCGAACATGAAAAGTCTTTGCTGACTAGTCTGTTTTGACAATATTCTCTTTCCTATTTTCAGTACAAAGGAATACTTTAACCTACAGCACTTTTGTTAAACTACAGATTTTTTAAAGGTGTAGATTAAGATGAATATACAGTGTAGTTTTTGTGAACTATCCATAAACAAAACTAAGAATCTACAGCCATGCTAGCATCTCTGGTCCTTTGCGCTTAATGCTAACATCAGCATGCTAATTTACACACTATGACAATGCTAACATATTGATATTTACAGGGTTTAATATTTACCATGTTCATCATCTTAATTTAGCATATTACCATGCTAACATTTGCTAATTAGCATTAAACACAAAATACTGATGAGAGTGGCATTAGTTTTGCAGTTATGTATGTGGTCATAAACCAAAGTATTGGACAAATTCAAATTTTGACCTGATGGTAGCACTTGCTGAAAAGTCAGAGGATCAGAGTTATTACAATTCAATTATTACACCATGGATGGCTTTACAAAATTTCACGACAAACCAAAAATGGCAACCTCATGGTGGCACTACAGAAAAAGGGCACCATCTCTAGATAGACAGATGGATAAATTCACGCATCAGAAGTCACATAGGTTAAAGTCATTTGTAAAATAAACAGACAATAAGATAAGAATTAAAATTAGTTAGAGAACTAGAGTCACACTGGTTAGGAATATACTCTCTCATATTCAGTATCATGTGGTACAGAGATCTCAGAAACCTCTATGCAAATTGATTAAAGGAACAGTGAAACATTTTGGGAAATATGCTTATTTGCTTTCTTAACAGTAAGACGAGAAGATGAATATAAATCTCATTCCATTATGTTAAATACAGAGCTGGGGCCAGGATGTGGTTAGCCTAGCTTAGCACAAAGACTGGAAGCAGGGGGGAAACAGCTAGCCTGGCTCTAAAACGCACAAATTTACATGTTATATCTTGTTTGTTTGATACACACAGAGGGAGTTACAGTATGTGCTTGAAGTATTTCTTTGCAAACAACAGCCAGGTGCAGCTTCCTGAAGTCTTTCTAGTCTTTTTTTTAATCTTTATTAGATCATGACAGTACAGAAATAACAGGAAATGGGTCCCACTGGGGATCTTGTGGTTCATGGTCATCATCTTAACCGCTACAGGCTTCTTTTTATCACACTCTCAGAAACAAAGCAAATAAATGTATTTCCCAAAATGTTGAACTGTTTCTTTAAGGAAGCTCTTCAGCTTTTGATTCTGTTGCATTTTTCTCTCCTGTGTGACTGGGTGACTCCATAATGAAATGTTACAGATACTTAAATAACTAATATTTAAAAGTTGGCCTAATGGTGAAAGATAAGGCCTGTAAAACACTTTTTGATCCTCTAAAACTTAATTTAATTTCCACACTCTACCCAGAACATCCCACTGTCCACAGTGTGTGCCAACGACTGGATCCTTGCTTTACACCAGATCCTGCTCATCTTACTGATCTTGGGGAAATGGCTGCTGCCCGCTGCTGGGGAGCTGACCAGAAATCAGCTCTCCCAGTTACTGCTGATCTTTGTGGGCACAGCTGCTGACATACTGGAGTTCACCTCTGAAACACTGTCTGACATCAAGTAAGTAAGAGGGGAGGAGAAGGATGATAGAAAAGAAGGAAGATGTTACATTTAAGTTGTTATTTTATAAAATAATTTGGTGAAGTCAGTCATATGTGTGTGTGAAACAGGGATAGCAGTCCAGCTATGGTCTACATAATTCTGGGGGTGTGGACATGGAGCATGTTGCAGTTTCCACTGCATTTCTCAGGTACGGTACAATAACTGCACTAAAAGATAAGATTCTACTGCTATCTTTTTGCTAAAAATACAGTGCTCTTTATCAGCATCAGCCCATTTTTGATAAATAAGTCGATAGATATTCACACTAAAAGCTGAACAGAACACACTTTGTACTGCTGTTGTTAATAATTAAAGAAATATAGCCGTACACCCAGGGCTGGATAAATCCATTAGAGAAGCCAGAGGCAAAAATGAGCTGTTTGTGGTCATTTAATTAAACAAATTCATTTCGATATATGCATCATAAAGCATGACCAACCTTAAGTTTCTCTCTTTTTTCTTTATTTTATTAGTGTTTATATGATTTTACTTTGCCAATTCATGTTTTTTCAGTTTAGATTTGACTGTATCAGCCTATGGCTTGCTGATCTCTACTGTCACATCTGTTTCACTTCTGTTATCTGTTTTTATGCTGTTTGTAGAGAGCAAATTAACTAAATTAAACCTAAAGCTGGAGTGTGGGACTTTTGTCTCCCCCCTCTGGCAGTGAGAGTAATTACAAAAACACTGTTGACATGCTTATGTCATAGGCTCCGCCATAGCCTACTCTGTTGCTACTATTGCTGCTATAAAACAATGGATAAATTGTTTTGAGCGACACACAACCCCCATGAACTGACATGTTTCACCATTCATCAGAATTTGATCCATTCTGTCTAATAACATTTGGAAAGTCTAGAAGAGGAATAGGATTAAATTATTTTACACCCATTCAAGTTAGCAGAGGCTAACCGGAAGTTAGCCAGCGGGAAGACTCTAGACTCACACTGAGCATGCTCTATGGGCAGAGCATGCTCAGTGTGTGTTCATCTGGCCAGCGCAGGAATGTCAAACTCAACAGCAGATTAAAATCTTTGGTATATTGTGAAATACAGAGAGATTCATCTGGTGGTGATAGGCTTAATCAGCATTGTGTGAATTTTTTTGGCAAGGGCTTGAATGTGAAGGATGTTCATTTATATGTGAAGTAAGTAAGTTAGTAAGGTTCTGATCCTTTCATTTGATATTGTGCTTTGGTAATATTCCCAAAAAGATTTCTACAAATCAACTGGCAAACAATGAATATGTGGGCAGGACAGTTGTACACTTTCAAATCAACAATTAACAGGGGCCAAGCAAACACATAGAATTGTAATACTGTAAGTGAACGATAAGGAGGCTTGCAGTTTTGTGTAAAACAGGCATATTTATTTTTAAAAAGGTCAGATGCTCCTGCAAGCTAGGAAATATACTGTAATACATTATATATATTGTACATAAATTATATACACTGTACATACATTATATATATTGTACATACACTACATTGCCAAAAAGATTACAACAAAATTGTTAACATCTAATAAAATATGAAATCTTGACGCTTGTAGCAACAAACTACCAGCTCAGCACCAAACAGCAGAGAGACACAGTAAGCAACTAGCTGGTCAACATAGTGAAACTTTTTTTAAATTTTATTTTTTACATTTTTATATAATACAGTAATTATATCAGATAATGTTACTCAAGAATAGTTTAGGACTCTAAGAGGATTCAAACCCTGCTTTGAGCCTCAGTAAAGGGTTGAATCACCCTGCACAGGCAAACCAGAAAAGATCAACATGTAGGGTAAAATGGACATTTTTTTTCAATGAAAATATGTCCTATTGGAGTTCTCTTAAATGTATTTTTTCCTTTGTCCCAACAGTAATGCATGCATCTTCAGATGACCTCTCCGAACCAGCTACCTCTCGCTTCTCTCACCTCAGGACTGATATCTGGAGCACAGTGGAAGCTTTGTTCATCCAGGATGGGCCTTTCCTTGTGGTTCGCCTCACTGTCATGATCTACTTCAACGTGGTGCACCAAATGCTGATCTTCTTCGCCATTAAAAACTTCCTGGTTGTAATTCTCAACATTTATCGGCTTTGTGTCCTTATCTGTGACAGCAAGGCCTCCTGAGACTGGATGTAATCAGCAGATTATAGTAATGCTGTTACAGTATATGGCCTTGTGAGTGCATGTCAAGTTTCAATGTACCCTCCTTCCCCCAAACTTAAAACTACATGTTTTAGATAATTTTCCAATTTATATAGATAATGTACTGTATATCAGACCTATGATGTGGCAGTTGTAAATATATCACCATTGTAAAGTCATTAAAACACTGACCTCATGTGTTAAGATAAATATTTCCTGTTAGAGTATAAGAACAGTCCATCAATGTGAAGGTAAAAACTATTAACAAAAAGTGAGAACAAAGAAGCTCCACAGTGAAATGGAAGTGGATGATATTTTAATCCAATGGGACTCTTGGTATGATATTATAATTAGATTCTAGATTTTTCTGTAGAGTTTTTGTTTTTCAGTTTGGTTTCAAAAGGTTTTATTCTATCAAAAGTTGAGATATCTAATTCACACACATTTCATGGTTTCACAGTCACATATTTTCATGGCCACTATAAACTAACTGCAGCTTGTTCTGTCCTGAATAAGCACTAACATAACAATGAACACTGGTAAACACATATCTGTCAAATGGCTTGTCATGGCTGAACCCATATATTAAAGTTTGGTACTGGTTAACACTTGTAAACTGCCCAAAGGGAAAATTAAAGATGTACTGCATCTGCTGGACACACGCATGACTTCAATACCGCATTTACACCTGGCATTAAAATATGATGTGTATCTGGAATGCGCTGGATCAGCCAGACCACATTTGGAGGTGGTCAGGCTCTCATCGTGATCAGATCTCAGCAGGTGTAAATATACAGCCTGACTACATTCATGAGAAAGAAATGGGCCCAGTAAGTTGAAAGGTCTCTTCCTGCCAGCTAAAGCAAGCCGGGCAGAAGATACAAGCAGCAGCAGTCGTTACATGTGTTCCCTCAAAAAAAGTGATTTAGAAATGACTGATGTCCACTGGTGGCAGCAGTTTCCTGGCCTGGAAGGCTGTATGTTTGTTGACAAGTCTGTCAGCTCCACTTAGCTAATGGCATATGCAAATCCAATCACAATACAGGGACAAATGAGAAAACAAGGACACATTTTAATACCAGGTGTAATTGTGTTTTTCTAAGACATTCGCCATAACAACTTTATAATGGGAGATATGTCAGTGTTGTAACTTGCTGCACAAATAAGACGACCTACAGACAACATTTTAACTTAACATTTAAAATCTTAAGTAAAAGTACACAAGTGTCAGGAAAATGTACTTGTATAAAAGTAAAATTATAAAGAATGGGTTGTAATGAGTTATATCATTATATATTATAACAAAAACACAAACACACCAAAGCAGACTCAACTGTCAGTAAAACAGACTTAAATAGAAATATCATTTAGAGAGAGTAACACACAATAACAATAAAAAAATAATAACAATAAACAACACAATAAGAAACAGCAAGCAAAAACGAATTAGTTAAAGTAAATTAAAACCGGTAAGACCAGCAAATAAGAACAAGTTAAAAAACCCAATAAGACAAGGACTGTCTTTTTGATACAAATGCTAATTGCACATATTTAATACAGATATTTCTGCAATAAAATCATGTAATTGACTCTCTAGCTATTAATTTGCACCTGGCCTCAGGAGTCTATACCTCCGCCCTGAAGGAAATAAAAAATAAAATATTCCTCCTCAGGAAATACAGTCGCTGTTTCTTTTCAGACTTCCTCTGTATTTGTGCTGAAACTAAAGTCCTGGTCAGTGATTGCTGCCAGGTTGTAACTTTCCACAACATTAATTCTTTGTCCTCTGGTGTCCATGAAAGGATGTGATGTTCTCCAGAAAATATAGGTGCCAAAGAAATGTACCGGAGTAAAAAAGTACAATAGGCTATATTAAACAAGCACTTTATTTATCCCCAATGGCAACTGGTTGTAGTGGAGTATAAGTATGAAGTGGCAGAAAGTTGAATAAAGCCAGAATAGGACAAAGGAAACCTCAAAACTGTACTCAAGCACACGAGTACATGTACTCATGTGTCATTTCAGCACTGAAAATCCTATTTGCCTCTTTCTAGTCGGCCTACATCTCCAAACACCTCACTCTGATCAAGAAGCGTTACCATAACTGCCACAACCCGCAGCTGTTTGACTATCAGCTGATAGATGAAACGTCATCCCCTCCTCCGCCACATGTGCCGCCTGCACTCTGGTCATAGATGTATAAAAAGATCTTATAATACATCCATGACTCTGGTTAACCGGGGTTCCCCGCCCTTGCTGCTACGTAACATGCGGCACATCGTTACGGACAAATGGAGCGCAGCCACTATCTTCACTGACCTGGATAGAGGAGGGTCTGGATCCCACTCAGCTGAGAGGAGAAGACTTCACTGTAGGTAACTCAGCCTTTTTCTTTGCATAAATTATCGTTAATACAGTCCCATATGATCTTTGTGTTACTCATTTGATTCATTGAGGATTTTCTATGATGGACATATTTAGAGAAATAGTTAAACTCGT
The DNA here is from genome assembly GCF_963924715.1 of Thunnus thynnus. NCBI lineage: Eukaryota > Metazoa > Chordata > Actinopteri > Scombriformes > Scombridae > Thunnus > Thunnus thynnus. Next base: position 25,779,329 of record NC_089536.1, read on the forward strand.
ACATTCTCTGTTCAGAATCACAGTCTAAGCGCACAGTCAAATCCTATTAATAGCCACGTTTCTATACTTGAGAAATTATAAGCGTGTGTAGTTATAGATATAAGCTATCAGATAAACCGTGACCATGGGTACTTTTCCTATCACTTCAATATCTTGCCTTTATAAAATTGCTTATATTTCGTCATTATGATCATTTTTAATAACCGTCCCGATGTTTGCTGAGCGTGATCATGTGCCATCTTTCCCACCACCCACACGCATGCTGGCGAGAGATGGAAAGTGTAACGACACAAAGGCAGATGAATCTTCTGCTTTGATTTCCTCGGTCAGTGCTGTCGTGCAGATGGAGTCGGGACCGGGAGGCTGCGGCTGCCCGTCAGCGCTGCTCCTGGACCCGCCAAGCTGGAGGAAGAGCACCGGCCTGATGGAGAAACTCCTGTGATCAGATCATCCTCTGCTTCACTTGGAGAGCCGGAGAAACAACATCAACCTGCTTTAAACCCTCTTCTACAATCCTAATACTCTATATGGAACCGGAGGGCGCAGGGTAGGGGGGCAGCAGGGGCCTCCGGGAGAGACCAGAGTTTCACTGCTGAAGTGTAACTCCACTAAGACTAATGGTAAGTTATTATACACTTTGATTTGCCTTTAATGAGAATTACTGCTTTCATGGCTGCCTGTCTGTGTGCAGATGGTCTGTGTTGCATGATGTTTTTTGCCACAGTGTAGCTGAGAGCATTAACTTCATAGCAAATTCAAGTTACAGTAATCCCCTAGTTAAGTCATACATTAAGGGACAACTTTTGGGAAAATATTTCTCAGCTGACACTCAAAGGGGTAGCTTATTATAAATCATTAAGGGCCCAAAGACTGTTTTAAATTCTGTGTAGATTTGTAAAAACAAAAAAGGACAATTGCACTATCCTATGTCCAGACTAGGACTCTCTTCTAGCACTGCAATACTGAGGGTTAAATGTAGTTTTCAGCCAACATCAGTTGTAAACCTACCAAACATGTCACTGACACACAGAGAAAGGGACAATTATTAGAGTGGCTCTGCTTGCTGCCACTCACCGTGTGTAATTAATTGAAATTATTGGCTGCTCTTTATTTGTCCGTGCTGCTCTGTGGCAACTTACTTGTAAAGCTGTATGTTAGGAAAAGGTCTTCAGGGGGCTCTGGTGGCCCGAGGGTTAAAATCCCTGCTTTGCGTCAGGTCGGGGATCTTTGTTACATGTCACTACTCATTTCTCTCTCCCCTCATCTCACAGTCATCTCACTGTGCTATAATAATAAAAGGCATACAGTACCAGTCAAAAGTTTGGACACACCTTCCCTTTCACTTGGATGAGAACTGTACATTACTCGCAAATTAATAAATAATACAATTATAAATAGTAATTATAAATAATTTAATAAAGGAATAGAGGTCTTCAGGCAGGGGTGGTTAACACATATTTGTTGTTATTTGTTAGGAATATGCATTATTTAAGCACAACATAAACTGAAATGATAAAGGCCTTGAAACTGGATTTGAACTCAGGGACCCTCTAGAAAATAAAGCCTCAAGATTAGGTAATAATTCAAGTATCGCTTTGGGGGTCTTATTATTTGAGTTCATAATGTGCTTTAGTGGTTCATATTACCCGACAAATTTGTAGTTAAAGGGGAACTCTGCCAATTTTTTATGTCGAAGTTAATTTACTAGTCACGAGGAATTCTACTCAGCCTGTGAAAACACTGTGTAATGTCTGCTGGGGTTCTGTTGAGTAAAGTGAGAAAATCACTCTGTGACACTAAGCAATCTCAACTTGTGTTTGGACAGCATTTATTTGTAACAAAAAGTTTGCATTATAGACTGGAGTGGAGTTTGAAAACATGGGCAATTAGCAGGAAGAGGGGTGAGGGTTGTATATTGAAAGACAGTGTGGAGTTGCATTATGAGAAGTGTAGGATCCAGTGTTTCTGGAGCTTAACTCATACTATGGTAAGGATATCTCAGACTGTGCTGCTTAGATCTTTCCACCAACTTGTAAGTGCAATACTCAGTCACCGGAGTGCCTGTGTAACAAATTTACTACAACTTATCGCCACGCAATAAACCTGTAGCTTCTGGTCTAGCACCCCGGGGCAGTCGCCCGCTTTGCCTGGTTGGTAATCCTGCCTTGTCTTTAAGGGCCCACTCGTACTGCCAGTGTTGACACTCTCTCTCTGTTTGAATCATTCTCACGTTCCCTCTTGGTTCGGGTGTCTTGTTGTTGAAAATCAGTGTATGCATGTTGGGTTCAGGAAGGTTTTCCATGTGTCAAGGTCAGTTCTAAAAGTTGGGACTTCTAGTTGGGAAACTGAGTTATAACTGGATAACTGGATTCAAAATGAATCAGGCTCCCTTAATAGATAATACCAATCAATTAAAGGACGCCTTGATCAGCCCCAGTACATCCAGCAGATCCACTCAGGACATCCTCGATACTAATGAAACGTGTCTGATACATTCAAGATCAATAATCCTCATGAATGCTTGATTTAGCTTGTACAGCTCACAGAAACATAAACAATAGGAAGTAAAAATAGGGGGAAAATAGCCACTTTAACCTCTATTGATTAATATAAGAGATTAATGCTCCTACCTTCAAACAATCAATCAATGTATGTATGAAACAAATGTGATTTTGCTTTTTTAAAGAAACTTGTGTCTGGAGTCCTTCTAACACTTGGAAGCTAGTGTTAAGCTCTGATGCTGAACAAATCATGCTTACACAAAAGCACAGGCATCAAATTGGGAACAAAATAACCCTAATTACAAAATCTTACGTAGTGACACAGCGCGTGGTCAGTCATCTGAGATAAGTGGAGAGTAGTGCGCACAGATCTCTGCCGCTGTGTGTGCATGCCTGCTTTTTTTTCATTTTATGGGATCTGCAAAGGATTTAATCAGTCATGCTCTGTCTAATAGATGGGTTGTTCAGTGGAGCATGATGAGAGAGCATGCTGTCCCAGAGAGAGAGAGATGAGAGGAGGAAGACATGACAGTGTCTCTAAAATACAAGGCCTTGGAACACAAAGGAAAAGCGAGTTGACGCTGTCGTAAAGATGGAGCCAAGTTAGCTCGTGATTGCTGCCTCCACAGGAATCTTCAGCTTGAATTATGCACGCGCAGGAGTGTGTTCCAGTGAAAGAAAGGAGAAGGGCTAACTGTTGTTTGAAGGCACGTTTTGCCTCTTCACACAGAGGGAATGCTAGACCTGTCCAGGAGATGCACATCACTTACTGTATATGAGTCACTTTCTCTAAGCCTCCTCCACATTCCTGCCTCTACAGCTAAGCCTTCTGAGCTTGGTCAAATGATATAAATGCAAGTGCATTAGAATGAAAGTGCAGTTATTCCCATTTCATAAAATGTATTTGTTGGTAGTCTTAGCGATTTGCCATCACCCAAAATGACAATTTATGTTTTAATGTTTATTTTTCCTTTAATAGTTTGCACTGAAATGTCATTCATGTGGGTCATTCAGTGTGAATTAAAGAAATAGTTTTTGGTATCATGCTTATTTGCTTTCTTTTTGAGGATGAGATGAGAAGATTGATCTCAGCATAAAAGCTGGAAGCAGGGAGGAGGAGCTAGCCTTCATCATTTAAAGGTACAGTGTGTAGAATTTAGTGGCATCTAGCGGAACGGACATGGTAGAAATGGAAAATAATATTCATAAGTGTATTTTAATTAGTGTATAATCACCTGAAAATAAGAAACGTTGGTTTTTGTTACCTGAGAATAGCCCTTTATGTCTACATAGGGATCGAGTCCTCTTCCACGGAGCCTGTCATGTTGCATTGCCATGTTTCTACAGTAGCTCAGAATAGACAAACGAAACACTGGCTCTAGTGAGGACCTTTTGCATTTTTCACGAGTTTTGCGGCTACCCTAAGTTTTCCTACATGCTTTGAAGGGGAAGGGTTATCAGTTGGTTGCAATCTGCAACCTCACCGCTAGATGCCACTAAATCTTACACACTGGTCCTTTAAAACTGCACCAATTAAAATTTTTATATTGACAATGAAGAAAATTACCATGTAGAAAGACAAAGGTGTCACTCTTAGTGATGGACCACTGGATGTGTTAATAGGCAACTGATCATGTTCAGTATATCAGCTTTATTGACTTTATGCAGCCTGCCCATTTTTTGGATTGCACAGACAATTTAACCTATTGGCTGACTTCACATCTAACTGGAGTTCACTGAAAATCTGTGATTATTCACTGTTATCCTTAATCATAGTTTGCACCACATTGCCACTAGTAGCCAATCTGGTCATTTCTAAAACACCTTAAGTATGAAAGATATATATCCAAAACATACGTATCTATGAAAACAATATGTGATCCTGGCTATACTTGTCACATGTATGCCCCTACAAGCGGTGTTGTAGTCGAGTCACTAAGTCTCAAGTCCAAGTTGAGTCTCGAGTCCCCAGTGTTTGAGTCTGAGTCTGAGTCCGTGTCATCCAAGAAGAATCCGAGTCAAGTCTGAGTTGAGTCCCCGTTACCTGAGTCTGAGTCCAAGTCTGAGTCATCAAGATTGAGTCTGAGTCGAGTTCCAAGATGGGCTCCAGTGCTCCACTCTGGCACGGCCAAAGAGCTGACATACAAATAAAAAAGTTCTACCTTAAACAAAAATGACACAGTGACTGTGATTTCATATTAATATTAATGCTACCCTGAATGCAATTTTTCTGGGCCAGGAATATAAGGAATAAATTTTTTCTTTTTGGATTCAAAGGTATTACACATTGCGAGCTTTGTGTCTTCTTCACTCACGCTAAAGAACTTCCATACCAACGACATGTGTATGTGTGGCTGTGGCTTTCTGTGCGCTGTGTGCGCAACTTGCATGTTTTTTCTATATGTGCGTGTGTGGCTGTGGCTTTCTGTGCGCAACGTGCATGTTGTGTGTGTGTGGCTACACTGCATGTGCTGCACCTGCTGCTGTGTGTGTGACGGGAACCATAGTGAAGCTATGTGAAAATTTGACGGCAAAAATATATTTCTTTATCAATTAACAAGTTTGAGTCCTCGTCTTCAACTTCCGAGTCCGAATGCAGTCAATGCTCGAGTCCAAGTCTGAATCTGAGTCATCAGTGCTCAAGTCCAAGTTCAGTGACTGAAAATCAGGACTGGAGTTGGACTCGAGTCTGATTCCTGGACTTGAGTACTACAACACTGCCTGCAAAACATCAAGTCTTGTGGAAATAACCATAGTAGTATAGCAGTATGGAGTCAGATCAGTTCACAATTAATGAATGCACACAGAAGGATTCACAAATGTATTTTGGGATTTATATATAAATGACTCTCTCACAAAAATTTTTTTCAAAACACAAAAATATTTATCGTTGTATATAATTGTAAAAACAATACACATATAAAAAATAAGGTTCATAAATGTATTCTGATGCACACACAAATATTTCTTGTTTTTAATATATGTAATAGAAATCCACAAATATATGTATTTAAAAGTATTTGCAATTTTGATCAAAATTTGATACATTTATATACAAACTGTTGAACCTGCATTTACAGACTGCTTGTCATTTGTGAACTTCACTGCATTTGTGTGTGGGTTTTTTGAGGCTCCCCTGCTGTGGCTCGATTCACAAATTCATCTTTTTCAACAGGTCCGGAAACAGACATAGCTTGCCTTCAAAGTAAAAGTTACGCATTTTGAAGCGTGTTGGCTGCAGTGGTCAATTTAAGGAGAGCTAAACTAAATAAATTAACAAATACATTAAATAATGAAAATAATTCATAGCTTCTTTTACACACTTTGGAGATAAAACTGTGTAAAAGGAAGAAGAGGCCGCGGAACCAGCCCTGGGGATTTTCAAAGTAAATGCTCTGAGATGCAGTGCGCCGCTGCAGCAATTTAAGTAAGTCCAACTTTTATGTGTGTTCATGGTCTTGTTGTGTGCACGACTTTATCCAGCAATGCTAGCTGTGGTAGCTAACAAATTGCTGTTGTATGCTGATGTTACTTGTTTATTATTATCAGCTTTTTTGCACCTCATTTGGATTATTTGCTCATCTGTGTGAAATGCCTACATTTGTGTTAGAAGTGAGTTAACTGGACTCTCTTCAGTCATATTTGTAAAGATTAGAGGGGTTTGATGTACATTTTTGATTTATTAAGCTCTAGTGTGGTCAATGTATTCACAAATGTGTATATTACCAGCAATGTGTTTGTGTATGCACACTACAAAGTAATGTTGTAAATAATATAATAAATGTTGTGTCCCATTTTTATAGGTGTGGGTCCACCACTGGTCGGCTGATGCATAAACTCACCCTATGACTGCACCGGGAGAACCTGGAAACAGCCAAGGGGAAACTAGCAGCTGGTAAGTAAAGAGTAGAGTCTGTCATTTAGACAGTGATACATTTAGGTTGTTTGGGCTCTGGCACATTTGATTTGAAATGAAACAATGACTGAAGTGAAATTGCTGACTTGGTTTTAAGTAGTTTCACTGTGTTCACATCCATGCTGCGTGAACAGTGAAGCAACTGTAGCCCGCCTCCTTTTTTAGGTAGTCTGTAAATTTTAGGACAATGCAGGAGGAGGATGACTCTAAATATACAGGAAATGCAACCAGGGAGTTTTTTATGACCCAGCAGTGGGATGTTCTCGACTGGCATTGTCATTCATCTGACCTCAGTCCAGGTGAGCAGGTGTGTCACTTGCTGAAAATCAGGCCTAAGGCAAAAGTCCAGTTTGCAGTTCAGGTCTGGCATAAAATCACCAGGGGAGATATAAGTGTCCTCTGGGATCACAGACTTCAGGCAGTCAAATATTACACATCATGACTAAAGTTGGTCAAATGATCTTCGGTCCACTAAAGTTAGAAAACTTTAGTTACAAGTAAAAACTAAAGCTACAATTCCTACACTGTTCATCTGTGGATGTAAACACCATCAAGGTAAAGAGGAAATATTAACCTTACACTCATTTATTTTCTTTATGCAATCTATTTAAGACATCTGTTTTAGACTTAACAAAATATTTCTTTTATTACAGAGTTTCCAGACACAAGGGAAGACAGCTGTGGATGGAGTGTCACTCGCCTAGGATGCTTTTGCTTGGGTTTCACATGTCTGCTTTTTGAGTCCCTAACTGTATCTACCAAGACTGGCTTTTACAGTGATACATACACTCACAAAGCACTTCATTAGGAACAGCTGTGCAATCTCATTAAATCCTACACAACAGCTCTGCCATAAATTCAACTTTAGGAAACCTATACATATTTTGTCTACCCTGAGGAGGTGAACTCTTTTCAGTATAATGCACTCCAGCACACCACCGCCATCCACTACAACCTCAGTAATAAATAAGTAGGATTGTTATCTTTCTGAGAATGTCAACAAAAACTGAAAATGAATTTAATTGAATTTAAGCCCTGTCTTTTAATTTATTGGATAATTGGAAGAGATGGTTGATCTTTGGACAGTTTATGTACAAATGTATGTACAAAATGTATCATCTTGTTTTTGTCATATGACCTCTGTCTTCTTCAAAATAAATAAAAGGTATACTCTCTCTTTGTTGAAAATTTCATCCACTTTTACCTGCTAACGGGCCAAGCACTTCAGTGGCTCAAATACCAGTAACTATTTTAGTGTTTTAGTATTATATTTTGCACCATCAAACCAGAGACCTTTAGATCTTCAGTCTAACACTCTCCCAACTGAACTATTTCAGCCCACAGCAAGGCAACTTAATAGTACGAAGTAGCATTTTCTTGGCCTACCAGTTTTCACCTTTTTATTTCACATCGAAGTTAAACAGAGGCACATATTCTGCGCAGTCGCACCAGGTTTACCACTGTAAGCCTTTTTAGAGGATCCAGTGTCTAGCCAAGCCAGGGTTTCATTTAACATGCTAATTGAGAGCCATCCCACTAAGCTTAATCACTTGAGACACCAGTGCTCTACATTCGACCAGCACAAACACTGGTGTGCTTGCAATATTTCCAATGAGGTTAATTCAGAATTCATGCGTGCAGATGTGGCAGGCGAAATATTACAAATACCAGCAAGTGTGCTATGTAAAACCGCTGCTCCGATATTGGTCTACTGTTGGGTCTAAGGCTCAGTAGCCAAAAACAATATTGTGAGAAGCACCATATTGAAAGAGGAATTGTAGTATCCCATGAAATTGCGCTCCAAACGCCTGAACAGGGACTTGAACCCTGGACCCTCAGATTAAAAGTCTGATGCTCTACCATCTGAGCTACCCAGGCTCTGAACCTTTGGCAGAGGGATTTTTTTCTAGAGAAAAAGTATCTGAAAAGGCCAAAGGATGGTTCTTTCCACAAAGCGTAATGTCTGGTAGGGGCATACGTGTGAAAAGTACAGTCAGGATGGCATAATGTTTGGTATGTACGTATGTGTTTGATATGTAACTTTCACTATGAAAGTGTTGTTAAAATGAGCAGATTGGCTACCGGTGGCTGTGTGATGAAAACTATGTTCACAGAAAACACTGAATAATTAGCAAGTGTCGGTTAGACGTAAAGTCAGCCAATGGGTGAACTTGTTTGTGCAAAAGCGCTCCTTCATTTTCAAAGTTGCAGCTTCCAGGAGTACTCTGCATACATCTTAAACTGTCGCTCTTGCACATGAGTGGAGGGCGGCAATGAATTGTGCAGAGTAAGATCTTTGTTGTGCTTTTCTCTCAATCTGCTTGGAGAAAGGCCACCAGCAGAAAACCCCCGCACGACTGTAGCATTGGCATCTGTGGCTGACCGACAGAGACAGCCCAATTTGTTTTTGCCGAAACCCGGGATCGAACCAGGGACCTTTAGATCTTCAGTCTAACGTTCTCCCAGCTGAGCTATTTCTGCCCGCATGAAGGCAACTTAACACTAGAGGGTAGCATTTCCTTGGTCTACCGGTTAGATCCAGTTTTCACCTTTTGATTTCATATTGAAGTTAAACAGAGGCGCATATTGTGCGCAGTCACACCGCGTTTATCACTGTAAGCCTTTTGAGAGGATCCAGTGTCTAGCCAAGCCAGGGTTTCATTTAACATGCTAATTGAGAGCCATCCCACTAAGCTTAATCACTTGAGACACCAGTGCTCTACATTCGACCAGGACAAACACTGGTGTGCTTGCAATATTTCCAACGAGGTTAATTCAGAATTCATGCGTGCGAATGTTGCAGGCCAAATATTACAAATAACAGCAAGTGTGCTATGTAAAACCGCTGCTCCGATATTGGTCTACTGTTGGGTCTAAGGCTCAGTAGCCAAAAACAATATTGTGAGAAGCACCATATTGAAAGAGGAATTGTAGTATCCCATGAAATTGCGCTCCAAACACCTGAACAGGGACTTGAACCCTGGACCCTCAGATTAAAAGTCTGATGCTCTACCGTCTGAGCTACCCAGGCTCTGAACCTTTGGCAGAGGGATTTTTTTCTAGAGAAAAAGTATCTGAAAAGGCCAAAGGATGGTTCTTTCCACAAAGCGTAATGTCTGGTAGGGGCATACGTGTGAAAAGTACAGTCAGGATGGCATAATGTTTGGTATGTACGTATGTGTTTGATATGTAACTTTCACTATGAAAGTGTTGTTAAAATGAGCAGATTGGCTACCAGTGGCTGTGTGATGAAAACTATGTTCACAGAAAACACTGAATAATTAGCAAGTGTCGGTTAGACGTAAAGTCAGCCAATGGGTGAACTTGTTTGTGCAAAAGCGCTCCTTCATTTTCAAAGTTGCAGCTTCCAGGAGTACTCTGCATACATCTTAAACTGTCGCCCTTGCACATGAGTGGAGGGCGGCAATGAATTGTGCAGAGTAAGATCTTTGTTGTGCTTTTCTCTCAATCTGCGTGGAGAAAGGCCACCAGCAGAAAACCCCCGCACGACTGTAGCATTGGCAAAAGTGCTCCTTCATTTTCAAAGTTGCAGATTCCAGGAGTACTATGCATTCATCTTAAATTGTCGCCCTTGCACATGAGTGGAGGGCGGCAATGAATTGTGCAGAGTAAGATCTTTGTTGTGCTTTTTTCTCAATCTGCTTGGAGAAAGGCCACCAGCAGAAAACCCCCGCACGACTGTAGCATTGGCATCTGTGGCTGACCGACAGAGACAGCCCAATTTGTTTTTGCCGAAACCCGGGATCGAAGCAGGGACCTTTAGATCTTCAGTCTAACGCTCTCCCAGCTGAGCTATTTCTGCCCGCATGAAGGCAACTTAACACTAGAGGGTAGCATTTCCTTGGTCTACCGGTTAGATCCAGTTTTCACCTTTTGATTTCATATTGAAGTTAAACAGAGGCGCATATTGTGCGCAGTCACACCGCGTTTATCACTGTAAGCCTTTTGAGAGGATCTAGTGTCTAGCCAAGCCAGGGTTTCATTTAACATGCTAATTGAGAGCCATCCCACTAAGCTTAATCACTTGAGACACCAGTGCTCTACATTCGACCAGGACAAACACTGGTGTGCTTGCAATATTTCCAACGAGGTTAATTCAGAATTCATGCGTGCGAATGTTGCAGGCCAAATATTACAAATACCAGCAAGTGTGCTATGTAAAACCGCTGCTCCGATATTGGTCTACTGTTGGGTCTAAGGCTCAGTAGCCAAAAACAATATTGTGAGAAGCACCATATTGAAAGAGGAATTGTAGTATCCCATGAAATTGCGCTCCAAACGCCTGAACAGGGACTTGAACCCTGGACCCTCAGATTAAAAGTCTGATGCTCTACTGTCTGAGCTACCCAGGCTCTGAACCTTTGGCAGAGGGATTTTTTTCTAGAGAAAAAGTATCTGAAAAGGCCAAAGGATGGTTCTTTCCACAAAGCGTAATGTCTGGTAGGGGCATACGTGTGAAAAGTACAGTCAGGATGGCATAATGTTTGGTATGTACGTATGTGTTTGATATGTAACTTTCACTATGAAAGTGTTGTTAAAATGAGCAGATTGGCTACCGGTGGCTGTGTGATGAAAACTATGTTCACAGAAAACACTGAATAATTAGCAAGTGTCGGTTAGACGTAAAGTCAGCCAATGGGTGAACTTGTTTGTGCAAAAGCGCTCCTTCATTTTCAAAGTTGCAGCTTCCAGGAGTACTCTGCATACATCTTAAACTGTCGCCCTTGCACATGAGTGGAGGGCGGCAATGAATTGTGCAGAGTAAGATCTTTGTTGTGCTTTTCTCTCAATCTGCTTGGAGAAAGGCCACCAGCAGAAAACCCCCGCACGACTGTAGCATTGGCAAAAGTGCTCCTTCATTTTCAAAGTTGCAGCTTCCAGGAGTACTATGCATAGATCTTAAATTGTTACCCTTGCACATGAGTGGAGGGCGGCAATGAATTGTGCAGAGTAAGATCTTTGTTGTGCTTTTTTCTCAATCTGCTTGGAGAAAGGCCACCAGCAGAAAACCCCCGCACGACTGTAGCATTGGCATCTGTGGCTGACCGACAGAGACAGCCCAATTTGTTTTTGCCGAAAGCCGGGATCGAACCAGGGACCTTTAGATCTTCAGTCTAACGTTCTCCCAGCTGAGCTATTTCTGCCCGCATGAAGGCAACTTAACACTAGAGGGTAGCATTTCCTTGGTCTACCGGTTAGATCCAGTTTTCACCTTTTGATTTCATATTGAAGTTAAACAGAGGCGCATATTGTGCGCAGTCACACCGCGTTTATCACTGTAAGCCTTTTGAGAGGATCCAGTGTCTAGCCAAGCCAGGGTTTCATTTAACATGCTAATTGAGAGCCATCCCACTAAGCTTAATCACTTGAGACACCAGTGCTCTACATTCGACCAGGACAAACACTGGTGTGCTTGCAATATTTCCAACGAGGTTAATTCAGAATTCATGCGTGCGAATGTTGCAGGCCAAATTTTACAAATACCAGCAAGTGTGCTATGTAAAACCGCTGCTCCGATATTGGTCTACTGTTGGGTCTAAGGCTCAGTAGCCAAAAACAATATTGTGAGAAGCACCATATTGAAAGAGAAATTGTAGTATCCCATGAAATTGCACTCCAAACGCCTGAACAGGGACTTGAACCCTGGACCCTCAGATTAAAAGTCTGATGCTCTACCGTCTGAGCTACCCAGGCTCTGAACCTTTGGCAGAGGGATTTTTTTCTAGAGAAAATGTATCTGAAAAGGCCAAAGGATGGTTCTTTCCACAAAGCGTAATGTCTGGTAGGGGCATACGTGTGAAAAGTACAGTCAGGATGGCATAATGTTTGGTTTGTACGTATGTGTTTGATATGTGACTTTCACTATGAAAGTGTTGTTAAAATGAGCAGATTGGCTACCGGTAGCTGTGTGATGAAAACTATGTTCACAGAAAACACTGAATAATTAGCAAGTGTCGGTTAGACGTAAAGTCAGCCAATGGGTGAACTTGTTTGTGCAAAAGCGCTCCTTCATTTTCAAAGTTGCAGCTTCCAGGAGTACTCTGCATACATCTTAAACTGTCGCCCTTGCACATGAGTGGAGGGTGGCAATGAATTGTGCAGAGTAAGATCTTTGTTGTGCTTTTCTCTCAATCTGCTTGGAGAAAGGCCACCAGCAGAAAACCCCCGCACGACTGTAGCATTGGCATCTGTGGCTGACTGACAGAGACAGCCCAATTTGTTTTTGCCGAAACCCAGGATCGAAACAGGGACCTTTAGATCTTCAGTCTAACGCTCTCCCAGCTGAGCTATTTCTGCCCGCATGAAGGCAACTTAACACTGGAGGGTAGCATTTCCTTGGTCTACCGGTTAGATCCAGTTTTCACCTTTTGATTTCATATTGAAGTTAAACAGAGGCGCATATTGTGCGCAGTCACACCGCGTTTATCACTGTAAGCCTTTTGAGAGGATCCAGTGTCTAGCCAAGCCAGGGTTTCATTTAACATGCTAATTGAGAGCCATCCCACTAAGCTTAATCACTTGAGACACCAGTGCTCTACATTCGACCAGGAGAAAACACTGGTGTGCTTGCAATATTTCCAACGAGGTTAATTTAGAATTCATGTGTGCGAATGTTTCAAAGTTGCAGCATGCATCTTAAACTGTTGCCATTGACATGAGTGGAGCAATGATGAGTTGTACAGAGTTTACTTACCAGCTGCTAGTTTCCCCTTGGCTGTTTCCAGGTTATCCCGGTGCAGTCGTAGGGTGAGCTTATGCATCACCCTACCCATGGTGGACCCACACCTATCAAATAGGGACACGACATTTACTTTATTATTTAGAACATTTCTTTATTTTGTAGTGTGCATACACAAACACATTGCTGGTAATATACACATTTGTGAACACAATGACCACGATAGAGCTTAATAAATCAAAAATGTATGTCAAACCCCTATAATCTTTACATACATGAGTGAAGAGGGTCCAGTTAACTCACTTCTAACATAAATATAGACATTTCACCCAAACTTAGATTAGCAAATAATCCACCTGAGGTGCTTAACAGCTGATCATAATAAATGAGTAACGTTCGTTAGCTACAACAACTAGCATTGCTAGTGTCGGTTATCTTCTGAAGCTAACAGTTAGCTATGCCAGTGGGGAGGTAAAACAATTTAAAAGGTGTTTGTTTGGAGAGGTTAACTGGATAAAGTTGTGCAAACAACAAGACCACAAACACTCATAAAAGTTGGACTTGCTTAAATGGCTTCAGCAGCTTTGTGCATCTCGGAGCATTTACTTTGAAAATCTCCGGGGCTGGTTCCTCCACCTCTGCTTCCTTTTACAAAGTTTCATCTCCAAAGTATGTAAAAGAAGTTATCAATTATATTAATGGTTTAGGCTACTTGTTTATATTTAGTTCAGCTCTCCTTAAATTGACCACTGCAGCCAACACTCCAGCCATGTTGAAAAAAGATGCATTTGTAAATCGAGCCACAGCAGGTGAGTCTCAAAAATCCCACACACAAATACCATGAAGTTCACAGATGACAAGCAGTTTGTAACTGCATCCAAATATGTTTTTGATGAAATTGCAAATACTTTAAGATACATAAATGTGTGGATTTCTATTACATATATTTCAAACAAGAAATATTTGTTTTTTCATCAGAATGCCTTTGTGAACCTAATTTTTTATATGTGGATTTTTTTTTACATTTATATACAACAATAAATATTTTGTGTGCATTGAAAAATATTTTTGTGGATAGAGTAATTTATATATAAATCGTAAAATACATTTGTGAATCCTTCTGTGGGTGTTATAATTAATTACGAGATCTGACTCCATATTGCAGATATTTTTTCTCTAGAAAGATACCCCTGCACTACAAGATCAGAGCCTGGGTAGCTCAGACGGTAGAGCATTATACTTTTAATCTGAGGGTCCAGGGCTCAAGGTCCTGTTCAATCTTGATGCAATCTGTTCAATTGCAATGGTTTCTGCTATTACTTTTTCAATATGGTACTGCTAACAGTATTGTTTTTGCCAAGTGAACCTTGAACCCAAGAGTAGATCAATATTGGAACAATGGTTTGGCAACAGGCTTAAAGTGGTAAAAGTGGTGCGACAGGGCGGAGTTTGTCCATTTGATTAATATCAATATGAAATCAAAAGGTGAAAACTGGCTGTAACTGGTAGGCCAAGGAAATTGTACTTAGCAGTACTAAGTACCCTTCCTGTAGGCTGAAATAGCGAGAGCATTTGACTGAAGATCTAAAGGTCCCTGGTCTGATCCGGGGTTTAAGCAAAAATAAACTGGGCTGTCTTTAGAAAGAAACACTTCAATTAAGAAGATCAAATCCTGGGTATAGTATAGAGATAACAGAGCACCAGACTCTTAATCTTAGGGTTCAGGGTTGAAGTCCCTGTTCAGGCTGGTTTGAGTGCAATTGCAATGGTTCTTGCATTTGTTTTATCAAAATGGTATTGCTCACAATATTGTTCCCATGTTCTTTCAACTCTGTCAATCCTTCATGTTGTACGTTAGATTATAACTGGTCAGGTTTTTACTAAAATGTAGATACAAGGTGATCACATAGCTTTTTTTTAAAGAAAAAATGTCAAGCATTCCTTGTTTTCACCTTCTCAAATGTGAATCTTTGTTGGTGTTCTTAGGTTCTTATGATGGTAAACAAAATATCTTTGGGTTTTGGACTGTTGGTCGGACAAGAATTACAATTCAAAGACATTACCTGGGTTTTTAGGAATAGGGGCATTTTTCACTGTTTTCTGACATTTCAGATCAAACTTAGAGTAATAATCTCGAAGACCATTTAAATAAATGTCTGGTAAGTCACTATCACCGAATGAGGTAACACAATGCTGACTGAGGCCACGACCCACAGGTGAAAGCCCTTGCATTTGCAGTATTACGAACTGGGTGTCAGTGGTGACATTCCCAGGAAAAATAACAAGCAGCACACTGTTAGTGACACATTTTTCAGCAGTGGCTGGTCTGCCAAAGAGGAAAGATGGTGCTAACGCAACAGACTCACTTGTCTTCAACTCACTTGTGTGTGAAGTGGCGTACTGTTTTTTTTCCCAGCCTCTGCTAGCGTTGCCAGCTGCCAACTGACTGACATCACACAGGTGACACTGTTTGGATCTCGGGAAAGTGAGGTCCAAAAACACAGCTGCAATTACTGCTTATCGCCATAGGTGCTGCCAAAGAGAACGAAATTGAGATGTTCCAGATTGTTACTTTAATTGGGAATATAATAAGTAGAGTATTGGGCAGTGAAAATAATAGTTTGTTGCAATTGCATTTTTTAGCAAGGACTGGCTTTTGCAATGGCTGGTCAGTGTGGCTCCTCTCATTCTGTCAAACATTATCTGGCTGGGAGGAAACTGCAGTTGGACTTCTCAAAGGAAAAAAACGTTCTTGTCTGATAGTTCCAAAAGGCAAACAGCCCAAATATGCTGCTAGGGTCAGATACTTTAATGTGTCCTTTGTTAATTTGATTTCATTTTTCAAGAGACACTAAAATCCCTGTTACCATGTTTTACATGTTTAATGATGTGCACCAAGTTATTTTAAGACAGTGATGTCAGAGCAGTACAACACCATTGCAGTGACTTCCTGCTTACATCTAAGGAAAACGAAGGGGTTTGCTTTAGATTTAGATAAAAAGGGAACACTTCTTCAGCCCTGCAATAAATATAACCTTATATAATATATATGCTGTAAATATTTTGAGGATATTTCTTGACTTAATTCTGTTGTAGGTTTTGAGACTGTAGTCATTTTATATTGGACAGTATTATATTGAAAGATATTTCTAATACTTTGTCCACCTCATTTACAATTATAGAGGAGAAAGAATAATGCAATTTAAATTTAGGTTACATTACTGTACATTTACATTACACTTCAATGCACACAGGCTTGGGCTTTTATTTTTCTCGTCACTCAGTGTATGTTGCTGGATCCTGGTACCATGTGAGGAGATTTTATTAATGCACCAATACTGGAGGAGGCTTGAGTAATTGTGCAGGGCTTTGGAAACATGCAGCACATTCCTGCCTCCAGCAGCAAGTCTTCAGGCTTCATGTGCTCATTCTGACTAGCCTGCACTCATGGCTCAGGCTCAGGCTGGATATTATAGATGCCCCT
Organism: Thunnus thynnus; assembly: GCF_963924715.1. Taxonomy (NCBI): domain Eukaryota; kingdom Metazoa; phylum Chordata; class Actinopteri; order Scombriformes; family Scombridae; genus Thunnus; species Thunnus thynnus. The sequence goes on from NC_089536.1 coordinate 25,795,930, forward strand.
GGTTCATGGCAGCATTGTTGGCAGCTTCACTCTCTGTATGTGCAGAGGAAACATAATTATTTCTTTTACAGGCATTCTGAAAGCTTATAACAGCATGTTGTTGTCAGTGTCAGGAGCTGGAGGCATGAGTGCTACAGGTTGAGCTAATTAGGTTATTAAAGAGCACTGATCAGTGATTGGACAGAGAGATGTGACAAGCTTGTTTTAGGCTTATTTCTTTTTTTCTTTATTAGTGAAGTAAACACACCATATAACATATATGTATGCATGAGGTAGATACATCCATTGACTAGGAATTAAATAAGAAGAAAAATGTAAATATAATTATAGTTGAGGGTTGCAAGGAGGAGAAACAAAGAAGAACAAAACACAAATAAGTTAGTGGCACGTAACAGATGCAATATTAATACTTGGAATAAAATAAATAAAGCTATAGATATTTGGCAGACATCTGGCTCAAAGGGTGAGGTTGTAGCAAAGTTGAAAGGGATAGGGACTCACTCAGCTCCTCAGAAGAGAGGCTGGCGAGGTTCGGCAGTGCCCCCAGTAAGAGAGAACAAGATGTCTGTGGCAGCGTTTTAAAATTCACTTGAAGAAGAGTGAGTCAGTGTTGCCCGTGCGCTGGCTGCACCCAGAACTTTAGGAGGAGGCTGACCAGTTGGGGGTGATTCCCTGTTTGGTATAGTTAGTTAACAGAACCAGGCCCTTAAGGAGGGTGATAGCCCGGCATCTTAAACCAGAGAGTAAACCAGAAAAATTTTCAGTGCTGACTTGTCTTAATTATGCAGGCTGATAAATTAACCATCACACTCTTAAGTCCTGATTGGTTTAGATAGATCAGCACAAGAGGGAAAAAGGTACACTCCAAACTCTTCAGGGAGTTCTGTTTGAATGTTAATTGTATTGTTTTGCATTCCAATTGTCGATACCTGTGATCAATTTACTTTATTGTTTTTCAGTTTGGTCACTTGTGGCAGATTACCATTGTGAGATACTATGAGATCTCACTGATCAAAATATTGTACAGTGGATAAAAAAACCACTGTGGATTCTACTTTTTGCTATTAGATGAGCACAAGACCATCTGGACAGATTTGCAATAAATAACTCTTGGCAACAATAAAGCAGTTCAAATTATCATGGATTATTTTTCACTGAACAAGCAACAATATCTCTGTTCATCTTTTTGTTATCCGTCCTTGTGGATAACAATAGTACATTATTATTTATTAGTAAACTGATAAGTGAGATGTAGTGCTCTTAGGTAATTCTCTCTGTTCTGTCCAACTGCAGGATTTGAAGAGAGTGCTGTCCTTCCCACCATACCCCGGGGATTACCTGCATCCAGTGGTGTATGCCTGCACAGCAGTCATGCTGCTCTGTCTGCTCGTCTCCATCATGACTTATATTGTCCATCATAGGTAAGAAGTCTTTAACAGTTGGTGAAGGGCTTGGGTTAATATTTATTAATCCTTTGAACCCAGTTGACGAAATTTGCTCGAAAAGTCTTACTTCTCCTTCTCAGTGTCATTACTCTGTCAGATCAGAAAACACACTCATACACACTCAGCACCACTCACTCTTTCCAGTGATGTTGGTATCTCTAACATGGATAAACATTCATAAATCTGCTTAGAAAATAGAGCATTAGTAGCTAATGCTGTGTCAAAATCAAAAATTTTGCAACATTGATACATTTTTGTAGCATTATTAATCATTTTAATGACTCATCAACATGATTCTAATATCCCTGGAACTCTCCTCCATCAATTAATATACTGATATTTATGGTGCGTTGAAAACATGTGGACATACAGGCAAAAAATACACGTAATTCCAAGTTACCAAAAACATACTTTTTCCATAAAAGCTGCTCTAGAACATGTACAGTACCACTTAAATGCAAACTGATTACTTTTTTTAGTAGCCCAAGTTACCCTCACAATAATAATACATGGCATGCCTAGCTAAGATGTGTAGAAGCAAAAGCCTGCAAATAAAGGGAGTGAAAATAAAGTATAAAAGTCAAGGGTCCTCTTTTTGTGATTTGTGATTGAGATTTTAGCAGCATATGTCATAGCTGTCAGAATGAATTATTCACCACTACAGCTGCACTTACGTTACTCATTTAATTTTATTTGCTCACTCTTACACATGTACGAAATGTTACTTCTTCCACTTTTTCTCAAAGCCAGAAGAAGTTCCAGTCAAATTAGCTTTCACAATAATATTGTTTTCAGAAACCTTCTGGTTTAGTGTGAGTACACAGCAGTGGGTAAATAGTAGGTTAAGTGTGTTCTTCTTAATAACATTTACTTCTATTGATTTTTTGCAGTGTGATCCGCATCAACAGGAATGGCTGGCACACACTCCTCAACTTCCTTTTTCACACTGGGCTGACATTTGGAGTTTTTGCCGGGGGCATCAATCAGATCAACTTACCTTTTGTGTGTCAAATTGTGAGTTGTTCTTTCCTACTTTCTCAGCAAATATTTGTCAAAGCACTTGAAAATGTTTTCTTTATGGTATGTTAATTCTGAAAGAAGTGAAAGCCTCCTCAGTCGTTGGTTGAGCACATCCAGTGTCCACAGAAAACCTGATATTCACTGTTCACTGATTGTTAAGTTAAATGGTCACCATTTGCTTATTAAGTGAATAAGTGGGGTGTGGTTCACTGGGACACTGGTACCTCCGGCTCAACACTGGTTCTCAGTGGATGAAGTATGATAGTATTTTTTTCTGTTAATCATGATGATACATGATTAACAGAATGATACATATGCTAAATGCTAAAATTAGCATGCTAACATGTGCACAATACAATATGAAGTATTACTTTTAACTGAGTAAATTAGCTCAGGTGCTGGATGACAACTGCTACAGTATGTCTCGTCAGAACACATAAGCAATGTTTGTTCTTCATTCCAAGTGTAATTAAAGATTTATGATTTAACATAGAAATTAAAAATGAAGTACTGTTCAGAGAATGTTCTTTTAACTTATACTAAATTAAAGGAACATTTTGACATTTTTGGAAATAAGCTTTTTTTTTTGTTGGGAGTGAGATGAGAAGATACTACTCTCATATCTGTCTGTAAATATGTAGCTGGAACTAGTTTAATTGGGGAAACAGCTAGCCTCTCTGTCTAAAGGCAACAAAACCTGCCTACCAGCAACTCTTTGTGCTAAGCTAAGCTAACTGTGTCCTTGCTCTAGCCTAATAATAGATATCAATCTTCTGATCTAGCTGTCAACAAGAAAGTGAATAAGTGTATTATCCAAAATGTTGCAATGTCTTTAATTCAAACTTGTAATGTATAAGAATGAACTGTTGCAGCCAGTACAAACAGATTTGCATAATTATAAATTGCATCCAGACATTCAGCAGGTACTAGTTAAAACCTTTTTAATCTTGAGAATGGTAGAGTTCAGCTATACAATCTAACAAAACTAACATTAGCTGATTTGGAAAAAAGGGGAGTTTTTCCTTACCACTGTCGCCAAGTGCTGCTCATGAGGGAATTGTTGGGTCTCTGTAAATTAAAGAGTACGGTCTAGACCTGCTCTATGTGAAAAGTGCCCTGAGATGACTTTTGTTGTGATTTGGCGCTATATAAATAAAATTGAATTGAATTGAATTGAATTGAACTGAATTGAAATGTGAAGGTAGACGCACAAAGCTAATCACTGAACTGAAGAGGTACATTTGAACTAAATAAATGAACAAACAAAGCTTGTAGCCATATTACAAAATACCAGTTATAAATACATTTACCTGTATCCAAAACATGAAGAGAAGTGAGAATAGACTTACCACAGACACACTCTGAACTGATTAATTAGTCTTGATTGAATGCAGCTGGCTCCAGCTCTGCCTATTAAAATGTCTTGCAGGTGGCCCTAAAACATTGCTTAATTTAAAAATTCTTGGCCTTTTTTAACAATAATGTTTGCTGTACATAGTAAACAAAAATATTGGAGTAGTGTGGTAGCATACCAACATTTGCTAATCAGCACTAAACATAAATTACAGCTAAGGCTCATGGCAATACTGTATTAGTTTTGGAGGAATTATAAACTTAAGTATTGAACATGTTGAAAATTTGACATGATAGTGGCACTGGATAAAAAGTCAAGAGATGACCAAAGTTAGACCAGAGTTCATCCAGAGGTGAACATGAATGTCTGTACCAAATTTTAAAACAATCCATCCAATATTTGTTGAGATATTTCACCCTGGACCAAAGTAGTGGACGAAACGACATTGCCTTCTTCAAAGCCCCACGTACATCCACTATGATCTGATCAGATATTGAGTCCAAAGGGAGGGGAGTGCTTTATATAGGATCAGTACTGTATATGGCTTTGAAGGACCAACATGACAACAAGTGACACTGTGACACCGTAACTTACTTCAACAACCACAGTATCACATCACTGTATATAACTTGCATACAGATAAATATGATAATAAAGTCATTTTTAGTTTTAGTTTCCTATGTCTTCAATGATTCTGTATCTGCACAATTTTACTGTACTGTAACTACAATGAATCACAAATTAAATGTAATTATGATATGGGTGTAGTGCATTTTTAACTCTTGCCCACCACAACATAACATTGTGACTATTCAATTAGCAGCATGATGCAAAAATAGTAGGACAGAGTGCAATTTGTGGTGTGGTGATTTCCCAGATGTCTCAGATACATGTACAGAACCCCAACACGCACACACACACACACACACACACACACACACACACACACACACACACACACACACACAAGCCAATTTGGACAATGGACGGCTCAAATCAATCTCTGTTTATATCTTCATCTATCTTAGGTTGGGATCGTGCTCCACTATGCCTCTTTGTCTACGATGCTGTGGCTGACGTTTACTGCTAGAAACCTCTGTAAAGATGTGTCCAAAGACCCGCTTCGAGCCCATGACAGGAATAAGCCAGCCCAGACTCGCACCAAACCAACCATCCTCAGGTAAGCTTTGCAGACTTCAGGATTCTAGTCTGTGTTTATGTGCACAACGGGGCTAAGCAATGTTTTGATGAAATCACTAATCAGCAATGAAGTGAATTAATCATAACTGCTTCACTGGGTTCTGTCAACAAGCAGCACCCTGCTTTTCAATATCATCATCAGAGTTTGATGTTAGAATGCTTGAAAGATGTTACTGTCCTGGTAACACAGTAACAATTATAGCTTTGTCGATAAAGACAGAGCAGGCGTGTTTTGTGTTGTGATGAGCCAACTGGCCCTTATTCAATTCATCCTTGAGTACCCTTGAAGACTTGCAGAAAGTCATTAACAACAATACTCGGCTATGTGATCCTTCCCCAACTTACTAATCTCAGTATAGTTTGACAGTATGAGGAGCTGTGAAGGCAATAAAATCAAATAACTGGCAATATACGGAGGTTAGATACTCTCGAAATGCCATTTCATCTGGACTTTAGGCCGTTGGCCAAGAGCCAGCACATCTAGTCATCCGTGGTCATTACTCTTTAGAGCACATGGGCCTGCACTGTGACACTATGGAAGAAAAACACGCAAAACGTTATAAAACTAATTCATAGGTTTAATGGGTCATAACAGAAATTGAGTACTTCAATTTGACACAACCGCACAAGCACTTCATCCCAGTGCTCCCCAGCGCTTTTGTGCCGGAGAGAAACGTTGTATGGACATAAGTCCTTACCAAGGTTGAGACTTACCAAGTGTTAACAGCAGTGCATGGTTTGCAGGTGTTTTTTTTTTAAGGAGTCACTTTTGTTGATCAAACTTTTACATAAAAGTCAAATATACAGCTACAGGTAAAGTAGAATTGTTTCAGGTATTATCTATTATTTGAGTCAGTGTTTAATGATTAGACTGAGTTTTTTTGGGAAACATTAGTGAAATGTAAAAGTCCATCATTCAGTTGTTCATCATCAAAAAGTTGTGTCAAATTGTTTCAGCATGTATCCACAAATTGAGACAGAGATCTTTTTACTTTGATGAGATCATTTTATTCAGCTGGATTTTCTTAGAGCTTGTTACCCTGCAAAATCCTTTAACCAGCATCTACACTTAATAATTTTCACTTTTGTATTAATTTCTTTTTGCAGATTTTATCTTGTAAGTGATGGAATCCCTCTCATAATTGTTGGAGTTACAGCAGCATTTGGTATGGATAACTATGGGAGCAGAGATGACGCTTTGTAGTAAGTATTCACTTTTTTCTAAGCAATCATGTTTTCAGTCATTGCAAAGAACTAAAATAAATGTTTTTGTCCCTGTTTGTTTTTTTCAGTTGCTGGATGGCATGGGAACCAAGCCTGGGAGGTTTCTATGCCCCCATGAGTCTTCTGGTCTTAGTCATGTCTGTGTACTTCTTGTGCACCTACATCCAGCTCAAACGCCACCCAGAGAGGAAGTATGAGCTGCGGGTCCTGAGTGAGGAGCAGCAGCAGTTATCATCCAGTGAGTCAAACCATCAGTGCCACACTGACACTGGGGCAGCTTCTGGGCTTGCAGCAGATTGTCCGTCATTTGCTACAGGTATATCAGTGCTGGCCAACGAGCACTCATTTAAATCTCAGCTCAGGGCCACAGCGTTCACCCTGTTTCTGTTCCTGGCTACCTGGGCATTAGGAGCGCTGGCAGTATCACTGGGACATTTTCTGGATATGATATTCAGCTGCCTGTACGGGGCGTTTTGTGTCACGTTGGGACTCTTTCTTCTCATCCAGCACTGTGCCAAACGTGATGATGTGTGGCACCGATGGTGGGCTTGTTGCCCATCCAAATCCAAGACAGAGGATGGAAATGGGAACGGACAGAGCCAGAGGCAGGAGCTCCATCAGCCACACTGCCACCTGAACTCCCCGTGCTCAGGCAAGCAGCCGCTACTTTCTCCTCACCTTGTGCAGAGTTCTTACCACAAAATTGCACCACCTCAGAGCCTCACACCCAATCACACAGGTCCATGCTGTGTGGCTGTCATGAGTCCTGTCGCTGCAACCCCTGTCTCACCTCTCACTGAGCCGGTGCCCTCGCCACGTCCACAGTCGCTTCCTGATGAGCTCCCTCGTCCCGCTCTGCCACTACAGAGCTGCCTTACAGACAGAACTAAGTCACGCTCTTTCAACCGCCCACGCCCATGTCTCCAGGACTACCGCTCTCACATAACATCCACCAGTATGGACGGGAGTGTTCACAGCTCCCACCTGGACAGCCCACACACTGTACACCACCTCGAAGGCTCACCGCTGGTTTCCAACAGCCCACACCCAGACCTCCAGCTGCCCTGCCCTAGCCCTCACTTGGATAAGCAGCTAGCTTCCTGCCATGGTTTGCAACGCCAGACCTCCTGCCACAGTGTACAAGACTCAATGACTTCCTGCCACAGCCATGCACACAACATGCATGACAGCATCACTTCCTGTCACAGTCTCCTTCTTCCCTCTCATGGGATCCACACCTGCCAGTGGCACATGTATAGCTCAGCTGATCACTCTTCCACAACAAGCTGCTCTGAAAAACCCGATCCCTTCACCTTGCAATACCAGCAAGACCCAGACACATACAGCTACATGTCAAAGACAACAGACAAAGAGAAGGATAGTCTCTGCGTAGAGATGGAGCAGAAAGGTTTCCCAAGAAATACTCTGCCTCGGCATGGTGCCATCAGCCGGCGAGGCACCATCGGCCGAAACAGGAGCCTGCAGGAAGATGGCCTGTTTGGGTCAGACGCCACAGGAAACATACGGACTGGACCTTGGAAGAATGAAACCACCGTATAGTTTTCTTATGCTCGTACCTGTGAGACCACCCTGTAATGATATTACTCTGTACGTATTTGGGTCTCATTGCCTTCAGATTTGCCCTTAAACCACAGGTTGAGTTTTCTGTGAGGCCTCATGTCCTGATGATCTTCCAGAACCCTTTATGACAAAGTTATCTTAACTTTTAGAGTGATACAAAATCATTTTTATAAAGAATTTTTCAACACCAGACATTTAAATTAATGTGGAATTAATTTTCTGCTCCATGCTGTTTAAAGTTGAAATCAGTGACTCAGTGTTTAGCACAGTCACAGCAAGAAGGTCCTGAGTTTGAACCCCACCAGTTCCATTTGGGGCTTTTTTGCGTGGAATTTGTATGTTCTCCCCATGTTTGCATCAGTTTCTCCAGATTAATCCTACAGTCCAAAGACATGCAGGTCAGATACAAGGAATACTCCTGCCTAGAGGTCTTCATACGTACAAAACTGTGTGCCCAATTTTGAACAGACTAGTGGAAAATGTACCCAAATTACACGTCTGAGTCACAAGGAACTGAGTGGAATGGTTAAGACTATTCTTTACTCCTACTAATGCCCTTCACCAAGGCACTGTGATTGATTAGCATAATTTATTTCAGGTGTTGACTTGCAAATTTCAAGCTAATTACCTGTTAGCTAACCCAGTGTTTCCAAATCACAGTTGTTTGTCACTCAGAGATATGACAACCAAAATAAATTAATACTCTTTAAAGATCTCAAACACAAGGCTCATTAATCTAGCATTTGGAGAATCTTAAACTTGAATATTGTTTACAGATCTCAAACAGCCACAAGCTCATTAGCTAGCAAATGGAAGCTCCAATCATCTTTCTGATCCTGCACCTGCTGTACTGTAGGTTAAGTTGGATTTTGGAGAAACTAAACCAAATGCACAGTGCTTAGTTGGGGCCTGGGAGTGTAGAGGATTCCCATCAATTCACATAACTATGCCTGCCTGCTTAAAGAGCTTGAATTCTCAGCAGCCATCATGGAAGAAAGAGCAACACCTGCAAACATTCCCTAATATAATATGCAATACTAACTGATTGCACCTTTAAATACTTGGACTGGTCTGTTTGAAAAAGATCTATATTTGTTTGTTATTATGTTTCTAGTGACATTGCTAGACACACAATATAATTTGTAATATGAGTGGTTACACATGTGATAACACTTGCGAGCATGTGTGTGTTTTTTATGTGTGCAACAGTGCATGAGTAGATACATACAGACGTGGTGTGTTTGTGCTATATGTATTATTATTGATCCACCCTTGCAGAATTTTAAATTTATGAATATCTTGATTAGATTAGAAGATTAATTTGTGAAAACTATAAAGATTTTCTAAAGAGACACTTTATGTATGCTGCCAAATAGAGTCAAATAGACTCTTGTCTGACAAATATTGCACTATTTCTATAGTAACCCTCACTTGGTGAGATAATTCCCCCCCAAAAAAAGAAAAAAAAGAAAGTGCAGTGTGCTATAATGCAAAGACTTTGTATAGTGCCAAATTGATGTGCCAGTTTTCACTGTGATGAGAAACTACACACAACTCATTGTGAGTTTTGTGAGATCATACAGAGTTTGTAGCATCATACAAACTTGAACTCAGGTTTTAGAAGATCATCAGCAACCCTTCCAAGTTGTTCCTGGAACTTCTATATGTTTTCATCAGGAGGTGTTTCATAAAGTAGGAATACTCATTAAGCTTAGCTTACTTCAGTAAATCAGGCTTATTTTCTGTTTCATAAATCAGGTGGTGATTAGCCTAGCTTAGCATAAAGACAAAGCAGGGGGAAATGGCTAGCCTGCATCTCTCAAAAGTACAGAGGTAAGTATAGACGAGGGGTGAGAGGGGGTAAGTTAGGGTACTTATCACAGATAAAGTGAACAAGCTAGTTTCCCAAAATGTTGAACTATTCCTTTAAAGTCATGAACGAACTTAAATCATATTAAATTAGTCTGATCACATTAGCTCTGAATTAGCCATATTAAACAACTTGATCCTATGAGCATTCATTCTTGACCCTTAGGAACAGTTGTTTGAATTACGTAATCTTAACTAAACTCAAAGTCGACTTGCTTTTTCCAGTGCTTTCAACCTGACAGCTGCCTTGGTTGTCTTAGAGTTAGCTCACGTGATGACCACTGGACTTCCCGACAACTGAGACAACTTCATCTGCTGATGCACACTGTGATATGTATCATTCTGTGTTTAAGAAATGTTTTTGTGTGTTTGCTATTATCCACATAAGTGCATAATAATAACCTCTCTTTTTTTGTTTGCTCAAATTTAATTATTCTTTGCATGGTAATTTCTCTACAATATAATTTTGCTAAAAAAAAAAAAAGGTTTTCTGTGCTCAAAATGTCCCATAATGCACTGAGAAAAGAGACAAATATGATGCCAGAGATGCAGTTCTGGAAAAAGCTAGTCAGTGGGCCTGTATTTGTTGTGTTATTATTATTTTGTCAGGTTTACTCCTGATTCAGTTAATTTTGTTTACTCAAGACAAGCACTTCACATTAAAACCTGCTTTTCTGAGCCTTCTTTATGAAACACCCCTCTGATTCATGGTAATTCAGTGGCACATTTGGAACAAGTGAAGGTGCATCAATCTTTTGAATTTCACTCAGTTAAACACATTTTCTTCTACGTTTAAACCATTATGAGGCCCTCTTACAGGAACTAGTGCTAATTGAAAGAGGGATGAGTTATATCACTCTGTTATATATTGTAAGTTAAACACAGATGTTCACTTATGTATAAACATATCCCAGTTTGATGGAGGCGTAGATGTGATCATCAAACGACACTAACCCTCAGCCTAACGTTGATGACTGTACATGTGATGTGTCATTGTGTCCCAGTGTTGCGACAGATTTAATGCTTCAGGGTTTCCTGAACATTTTCACAGGCTGGGGGTCAGGTATCAACTGAAAGATGCTGCCCAAACACAAAACCATTTTGATGTGGCATTTTTCATTTCCCACTTCTTTTGTGGATTTTTCAACTGTGTAAAGAAACAAAGAGACACCTTGTAAGACAACGGGAGTACCAATATGAGCACTGTGTGTTGTCTGTACTAGAAATAAAGATTTACTGTGATACACCGCATTATTCATTGCTCTTGTTTTGTACACCATAGCCACTGTTGAGGAATTTTTCTTTTCTTTTTTTCGAGGACTTTGGCTGTAATTACATGATACAATTTAAAAAACTAGACATAGTGGGTATTTCATAAACTCATTCCAGTATTTTTAGACTCAATGTGTTTAAATTATGTGTTAACACTAACCCTAACCCCTTTGGACCAAAAACAAATGATTTTGATACAGCATTTAAACCTTTATTCGAAAATAAAATAAGCTTACTTAGTATATAATTGTACAGTTAAATATGAATACATTCCTGAATACATTTACATTTTTACTTCACTTAGTATTTTCTATTTTCTTCTTTAATTTCACAGGTGATTATTTCATTTATGCTACACTTGATTAAACACCAACTCTGGCTAGTAATGGAAAGCTCAGAGGGAGCATGTGGGGTGTCATCTCTACAGAGGCCATTCATTTTTATTTTATTTTTTATTATTGTTATTATTTACCATTGGTTACACACAGTTGGTGTATTGGTTTATGTACTGTTTGCTGGTAGTAAATATTTAAGGTTTAATGTGGAGCTCAGTACTGGGCCCTAAACGTTTCATTTTACACATTAACAATTTTTAAAGGGTCAAAAATATTGTAGTTTCTTTTGTTTGTTCTGTAGATGATTTAAAAGCCCCCAAAATGTATTTTCTCAACCACCTTTTTACTTTGAGTGATGGGATTCTACATTAACTGACAATTTTCTGCCAAAGTTAGAACAATTTTGGTTATTTCATGTGAGATGTTTCTATCTGTACTGTTTTGTCTGAGCTCTTCTCACTGGTTTGAAGTGATCAGGGCAGTGATCATTGCACCAGTCAGGATTAGACAATATTTGAGATCAAAATCTAATCACAGTTTTGTGATTGTTTGCTTTTGTTGTCAGCACAGTCAGTCAAATCTGATCCATCCACACCCACACAGACTTGATGAAGAAGACGAGTTAAGTTTTTGACTGTTGAACTCTTCATAAATAATAACTCATAATTCAGTTTTCCCCCCTAAACTTTCACTTTTATTGTTGCTTATTTAGTCATGAATATTTAATGTTATATAGAATTACTTAAGATGTGGTTTAACATGTGGGTGCATTGATGTGGATAATTAATAACTAATAATAAAGCTAAATGGAAGGCGTGGCTTTTTTGATTTTTTTGGTAGGATCAAAAAGTTATGAAGTCCCAATATATATAGACTGAGTTAATATTGAAAGCATGTTCAGGACATATTTTGGATGTAATAATGTAGATTAATAATGGACCATAAACTCTCTTGGAAACCTCACATAGCTTACAAGACAAAAGTGTCCAAACATATTGTGTATCTCTGAACTAAACAAAGTGCGTGTTGAATTATGAGGCACTTCAAATGTTGTACAACAGAAAAAAGCGATACAATTTATAGATAAGGTGGAATTAAGGAAACACAACAGCAGAAAATTCATCAAGACACATGTAATGAAACATTAATTTAGTTGAAATAAAAGCTCTGTTAGTTATGTATAGAGCCAAAACGAACATTTGCAGAGGTGGTTGTATTGAGATTGGATGATGATGATTGTAGGAGGAAATTTTATTTGGGTTTGTGGAGTCAAACTATGGAGCCCTCTCTGGAATAACTTATTAATATTAATTATTGATTTAGTTCTATGAACATGCTAGACATTGATGGTTTCACATTATATGTATATGGGATAGAAAAGAAGATGATGTGTTTACATATCAGAAGTGATCAATAGCACTTCATAGAACATCCATCCCATTCATCCATTTTCTAGAGGGTCGCAAGGCAGCTAGAACCAGTCTCAGTTGACATTGAGCGAGAGGCGGGGTACACCCTGGACAGGTCGCCAGTCAATCGTAGGACTAACATATAGTATAGAGAGACAGACACACATTCACACCTATGAGTAATTTAGAGTCACCAATGAACCTAACCTGCATGTTTTTGGTCTGTGGGAGGAAGCCAGAGTACTCAGAGAGAACCCACGCAGGCACAGGGAGAACATACAAACTCCATACAGAAAGGCCCCAGCTGGCGGGTGGGTTTGGACCCAGAACGGCAGTACTAACTACTGCACCAATGTGCCGCCTGTTTCAGAGAACACCTAACAGCATTTAGACATACATAAATGGGTTTGAAGAGCCATTGGTTAACAATATTGTCTACGACACAAAAAATGACAGTTGACATGAACTTAAACCACCAAATACAAGGACAGTCTTTAGAGATGTGAATTCATGAACTTGTTCTGCATGACAGCTCTGCATAGTTTTAATTATATTGACACATCTTTGTCACATTCGCCTAGTGGCATTATGTGACTAAACACTTGACAGAAGAGACCTAACATGTTTATATATACAATCCACAGCCTGTTATCATTTTACACCCATCAATGTGATAAAGAAATCACTTCAGATGAAAAGTCTTCAGTGTGTTTGTGTCTCAGCATCTCTGACGATCATATCGTCCCATCCCCCACACACAGCTCTCCTCCACAGCCACGGGCCACTGGCCTGAACCACTTCAGCAGCAGAGAAGTCAGAAAAATTATGCAGACGTCCCTGATGTGAACATGACCTATTTCAAAGCCCTACAGAAGCCTGCAGACCTGGCTGTCTTCCTGCTGCGTTGGCCTATTGCCTGCACCTGCCTACATGGTATGCTATACACACATGCTTTAAGATTCAATCTCTTTATGGCATATTTAGATTCACAGATATTCCTATGTAATTATTGCTGATCAACTGCACACATGTCCAGTCTGTCTGCTGCACTGCCTCTCGTTTGGACATGTTACTGCACTTTCTCTACACATAAAACGCTTTCCCCTTTTATACACATTGTATCTCCACTTATTCTTTACTTATATATTTATAATACAACAAAATGTTTAAAGTTCAACTGGGCATGTTGCATCATTTCATATTTATTTGATTTTATGGGAAGGGGGTTGTATGTGGGTTCTTGTTGTTCTTGCTGTGTGAGCTGACCAAACCAAATTCCTATCATCCATGTTGAAATGGCAATAAAGTATTGAAAAAGAAACCTTGAATGTTTTATTTATAAGGACAGTTTATTCCAATGTCTTGCCTCTTCACTCACCTTCATTTTCATGTGGGAAGAACTATATTTAATATAAATATATACAATGATATATAAATATATCAAAGCCAGTGTATGAGGCATGATAATATATATGCAAGCATTTACACCACACTCAGTCATCACCATTCACACACACACCACGCTCCATACACATCATCACTAAACAGTACAAATCAGAACTGAGCTTGTATGAATCTCTGTGATAGTGTTACACTGAACAATTCATATTATTACCTTTTTTATTCATCACTGTGGTTGAATATTGACTTGAAATTGATTATGCTAAAACATTTTAGCACTGAAATTAGTTGATCAATTAGGTGGCTAACAAATACTTTACTGACAATTTATTGATATTTCAAGCCCTCAAGTGCAATTTTTATTTGAGTGAAATGTTTGTATTTAATAATTTATTGCAATGTCTTCATTTCATCACTTACTTGTGATATTTTGTCTTAATACACTTTGCAGTTTCTAATCAAATGTGTGTGTTTTACTGCTTCATTATGTATATAGTAGATGCTAATAATTAGGTTGCTTATCTAAACTATGCATCTGTTCTCGTACTTCATTTTGTTGTACGATAAAGTCGATCTCATCATATGATTGTGACATAATTAACTGCACTTCATTTATATCTTTTTAGACAGCTGACTGGAGGGAACAGACCCCAATCAGGCTGTCATGGGCTAGCTACCCATGGCAGCAGTCCCTAAAGCTGTTTCAGTATGTTGGAGACACCCACTAAGTGCTATGGAAAAATAACAAAGAAATATACCCGTAGAGTCTGTGAGAATGGGGGCGCAACAACAGCTCACCGATTGACAATACGGTTACAGACCCAGGAATGGAAACGACCACGAACAAAAAGAGCATGGTATATGAGACAACCACAACAGGTTGGTTGGGAGAAAGTAATACTGGCAATAGGTTTGAAGATCCAACAAGGTAAGAAAAGGTGCTTGAGAGAACAGAGACAGGGCCTTCGCATTGACCAGTACCTAAGAAGCAGCAAGTCAACTGAAGCACAGCAATGGGACACAAAACAAACTTTGCAGAGCATCAGCACCCCTGTCACTGAGGAGGTTAATATAAGCACAGAAATGCGGGTGGAGGGACCCACGTGACCACAGAGATCTCCAATGGAGAAAAAGATCAAAGGGCACAGACCTTGTACAGACCAAATCAGCAACTGTGCTTCACAACAGTCGACTTCAGTACAACATTGCAGCACTTAGAGGTAGGCATCATGGCAGGCTGCACAATAACACCCCTGGCCTCTGTCTTCACCTATAAGGGCATACATGGATGACATGACAACACTGACCACTGCTGCAGCACGCACCGGGCTGCTACTTGGAAAGCTGCAGGAGAACATCAAGTGGGCCTGGATGAAAATCAAGCCAAACAAATCTTAAAGCATCTTCATAGTTTAGGAGGTGCTTAGGGACAGTTTCTGCATCGGTGACGACCCAACACCAACAGTGTCCGAGCAGTCTGTCAAAACAGCCTGGCCAGATAGTACAATGCAAGTCTCAAGGACAAAGAGCAGGTGCAGCGACTAAGGCAGGACATTCTCAATGGTCTGGAGAACATCAACAAGAACCTGCTGCCCAGGAAATTGAAGCTCTGGTGCCTACAGTTTGGACTTCTCCCCCTGATAATGTGGCCACTCATCGTCTATGAAGTCCCAATAACAACTGTGAAGAAGATGGAGCGAACCATTACTTAATATGTGAAAAGAATGGCTTGATGTCCCAAGATGACTAAGCAACATCGGCTTATATGACAAGGGGTCCTTGAACTACCTCTCACTACTCTTACGGAGGAATACAAGTGCTCTTGTAAGACTCCAGATGACACTGAAGGACTCCAGAGACCAGGCCATCAGCAATGTTGCACCACCCCTATTAACTGGGCAGAAACGGACACCATCTGATGCAATGCAGCAAAGTACAGAGTCATTGTGGGGCCAGTCCAGCAGGGAAGAGGAAACTTTGGCCTGCCAGCAAGAAAACCAACTCACCAACATCAAAGTGGAGGAAATAGGTGGTCGAGGAGTGCGCCTACGGGAGGAGACTGCAAGAAGTGCAAAGGCTGTCTCCCTTGCTAAACAGGGGCAATGGATGCGGTGGGTGTGGGGAGGAGAAAGATCAGCTGGAGGGATCTATGGGAAATGGAATCAAGCAACATTAGCTTTATCATCAGAGCTACATATGACGTCCTTCCATCACCAAAGAATCTCCATTAGTGGTTCGGTGGGGGTCCAACTCTGCCCAACTCCAGTGACTCTCAAACACATCATGACAGGTTGTAAGACCAGCCTCATGCAAGGCTGCTACACCTGGCAGCACAATCAGGTCCTCAAGTCTGGTATCAGCTCTTGAGAACAAGCAGGGGGTGACCAACTCCTTGCCCCTGAGAGCAACCAATCCCCTGAAGGCAACATCATTCATCCAAGAAGGACAGAAAAGGCCCAAACGTCCTTCTACCAAGCCAGATACAGGACAGCTATACATGGCCTGCAACTGGAAGATGCTGGTGAATATCAGTCAGCAGCTACTCTTTTCACCTGAAATTGTTTCCACCAACCTTAGATTGGATTTGGTATTCTGGTCCACTTCACTGATGACTGCTTACATCATGGAGCTCACAGTCCCATGGGAGGATTCATTCGAAGAGGCCTTTGAGCATAAGAAACTACGCTATGCAGAGCTGGCAGCAGAAGCAAAACAGCATGCTGGAATACCAAAGTTTATCCAGTTAAAGTTGGAAGCAGAGGATTTGCAGCCTCTACCCTCAGACTGCTGAAGGAACTAGGAATCCACGGACAGGCTCTACGGCAGACCATCAGACCAGAGGCGGCTGAAAGAAGCAGCTGGGATGCCAGAATCCACTTCTGAGCCCTCTGGAGATGTAGTGAGCCAATCAACAAAACACTGAGGATTGAGGGTGCCCACTTTTTTTACTTTAGTTGTCTCTTTATTTCCTTTATCATATATTATTGTTTTTTTAAAAAAAAAAACTATTTCATTATAAAATATTTTGTGTTACAAAATATAATCTATTTGATCATTGTCTCATGTGAAGCACTTTGTAACCTTGGTTTTTAAAAAGCGCTCTATAAATGAGGATTATTATGATTGGAAAGTTTAGTTGAGTTTCAGTTGCAGACCCGATAACCTCTGTTAAAGCACGAGTACTCATTACTGCAGCGTGGATTTTACCGTTCATGTTTACAATATATTGCTTGTGGTACATCCTCTGCTGAGTCTTCTTAGTGAAGTTGCTGATGTTCAGTTCCCACTTGAGGTCTGGCTGATGATGGTTCCAAGGAAGCAGAGGGACTCCACAGTGTCGACTGGGGAGTCACACAGGATGATGGGGGTGGGTGGGCAGTGTTCCTTCTGGAATCCACAATCATTTCCACTGTCTTTAGAGTGTTGAGCTCCAAGTTGTTTTGTCCACACCAAGTCACCAATCGGTCAACCTCCCATCTATAGGTGTTCTCATCTCCACCAGAGATGAGCCCAATGAGAGTGGTGACATCTGCCAACGTCAGGAGCTTGATGGACTGATGACTGGAGGTGCAGTTGTTGGTGTACTGGGAGAAGTGGAGAAAGGACAGAGCGTTGAGGCGAACTGATGCTGATGGCCTGGGAGTCTGAGGCCCTGTTTACACCTGGTATTAACATGCATCTCGGGTTATCTGATCATAAGTGGACAGCTCTAAATGCAGGCGTAAACGCACCCAAGACGCATTGAGGCTGGAATGAGATCCGATCACTCAGACCACATTAGCAGCTGGTCTGGGCCGCATGTAGCCACATTCTTTTAGTAGTGTAAATGCAAGGAAGGAAGGACCACCTACTCAACTGATGTCCTCTATTTTCCGGCAGACTAGTCACAGGACCCTCTGTCCAAAGCTGTTAAACATATTTTAAAACAGGATAAACAAATTATTTTGTTTTTCATGTGAATTAAAAACGTAATCCACCTCTCGTTTTTCTCGCTCCCCTTACCGGTTTCCCTTTTCAAGTCGACAATTAGAATAGAAATTAAACCATTAATTTTTCGCTTGTCTGTCTAAAAAATATTTCAGAGGCTAAACGTAGCTGGATAGTTTCTTCTGTCCTGTCAAGTTGATAACTACAGTTTTTACTTTTGCTGCGCCTCGACACAATGAGCTCAGGATTTATCAGGATGACAGCTGCTTTACTCCAAACAGTTTCACTGTATGAACCTGGACTGTGTGTAACAGCTGACCTTTTGATGTGTAGAACACAGAACATGAATTAACATCAGATCCTGACGGATCCTGTCGGCGTGTCACAGATTTAAATAATCAATGAAGTTATGCTGCTGTGTCTTGTGCGTAAATGCGCACAGCGTCTCTGAATGGAGAGATGCAGCTGCAGGGAGATAACTGCATATAACACACACACTCTCTCTCTCTCTCTCCATATATATATATATATATATATATATATGTATTCCAACGCGGCGCTAGAGCGAATCAATAGGACGCGCATTTGATTTTCGTGAGGGGACACAATGCATTGTATATTTGTTTATCCTGTTATCAGACAAGTTGAACACACCTTTGGACGGAGCGGACCCCTGGTCCGGTCCTCCCGCCGGTTAATCATGAACGAATTTCGTCTTTGAAAACGGAAATCATAAATCATGTCCGTGTTTATTTGCAGTGGAGAAGTGAGATCTGGTCACATGTGGTCACTCAGGACGTATGTTAATACCGAGTGTACACGGGGCCTGAGACGTGTTTCCTCAGCTTCACATGCTGCTTCCTGTCAGACAGGAAGTCAGTGAACCATCTGCAAGTTGAGTCGGGCAGCTGGGGGAACTTGTCCTGTAGCAGCGTCGGGATGATTTAGTCACTGATTTTAAATATCTTGGTGTGACATTGGATCCAAATTTAAACTTTAAGAAACATGTTAAAAAACGGTTAAAACCATAAAGTACAACTTAGCAAATTTTAGACATAATAGAAACTGCCTCTCTTTGGATGCAGCCAAGATATTTATGCATGTTATAATTCTTTCCCATATGTCTTATTGCATCACATGTTGGGCAGGCTGGAGAAACAACCATAAAACTTCTTGAGTCCCTATACAAACAAACTCTAAAAACTCTGGACAAAAAGCCAATGCATTTCCATCACTGTAGGGTACTGGAGACATTTACTGAGCTTTGAGAATTTTAGATTATTCTCAAATTTGTGCCTAGTATATACAATTTTAAATGGTTTGACCCCTCCTCCACTATGTGACTTTGTGTTTCACTCGCTCAGTAAGTTCTATTAGATCCTCCAGAATATCCTCTATACAAGATTGTACCATACCATTTTGTTGCACTGCATTTGGACAGTCAGCTTTCTCTGTGAAAGCCACAACTCAGTGGAATGTCCTACCTGATTATATGAAGAACTGAAGTTCAATCAGTACGTTCAAAAAGTTAAAAAATTAGCTAGAAGCTAACTCTGGTGCAGTATACCAAATGGTAACATTTATGTTTGCCACTGTACATCGGTCCAATAAATACAATACAAACGCATGATGGTTTTGAAGGCAGAGCTAAAATCCACAAAGGATCCTGATATAGGTTCCTGCAGTGTCTAGACGCTGGAGGATGAAGTGGAGGTCCATGTTTACAGCATCATCCACAGACCTGTTGGCTCTGTAGGTGAACTGCAGGGGGTCCAGGAGTGGCCCCCCTAATAAACTGTACACAGAAAAATACAACAGGCCACATATCTATCTCGTATTATTCCTTTGGAACTTAAAAATCTAATGTTCAACTGTGTTTAGGTTGTTCCTGTACTCTTGCAGCAGAAGTATTAACAAATGGAAATCAGACTGTGGGAAAGTGATCCGTTAGTTTGCACACATTAATGTAAAGAGTACAGCAAAGTTTAAAGATTAAAACACAAGTTGTTTTAAGGTTAATGTGCAAGCTGAGCCAATAAATGAGAATGTGAAATTGACAGAAAAATTGTAATTGTACAATGACACAATATAAAACATAACATAAAAATCACTTCTCATGCATAGCCCATCCAGTTTTTCTTTTCTACTCTGTGGATCATGAAATACATTGTTTGTCTCAATTCAAAGATGTTTTTAAATCAATTACTGATTGTGTAATGTCACTGTAGCTTATAAGACTCCCTTCATGATTGGTTGTCGGAGCCTATATAAAGATGTTTTTCCATGCTGTGAGTCACCTGACAGCTCAAGTCTCATTTTCAATAAACTTAGTGCTGACTGTGCGGGAATTCATGGACAGAGTTTATAAAAAGCTTTGGGGAAAAATAAAATCCAGACAGGATTCTAAATTAGCATTTAATGTGTCTGTGGAGGAAGCTTGATGTTGACACATAAAACAGAGAGGAGTTTTTTTCTTTTATTGAAATAACATTTCAACAGTTTGTCATTATCTGTGCAGAGCATGTATAGATGGCATTTGATCGGTGTGCTTCTTGTATATTCTTAGAAGTCTCCTCTGTAAATTATATGTTTCTCTAAATTATGTAAATATATACAATTTGAATATATACAACTTTATAATTAAAACATCCTCTAACCCAATCTATATATGAATAGAAAGGGTTAACCAAAAAATAACATATGGATGTATATGTGTGCTCTTGCAAATTGCATTTTTGTTTTTTGAGGTGATTTTACTACCGTGTGGTTTCAAATCCAAATTATTACTCTGAGGAAGCCTGTTGTAGAGGCTCACTTCAGAATTATCTATAGTACGTCAACAACATGTTTGGTTTCAAATTTAGGCCCAAATAAAATCTGAGTCACAGTATTGACTGACTGATTCTTCAACTCAACACAATTTCGGTAGGAAATCCTGTAACATTTTATCCTGTGCTGCCCTCATGTGGATCTTTTCAGCATCATCATCCTCATTCAGGCTCAAAAGGACAGGTTCGGAATTTTTCAAGTCTGTCTTAAACAACAGTCAGGTGCCCAAATGAACATTTAAACATATTTTTCTTGCTGTAATCATTCCTCATGTACAGACTGACCATTAGAAGATCTCTTCATAATGCACTTACAATGCAAGTGATGGAGGACAAAATCCACAGTCCTGTCTTTAAAAGTTTATCCGAAGCTAATATGAAGCTTCAGCGTCCAAATGAGTCAAATCAAGTAGATATCTTTCAACGTTACAGTCTTTTTAGTGCCAATGTCCCTCTTTTTGTTACTATACTTCCACCACAGCTCAACAGGGAAACACTGTCCGAGGAAACACAAAGAGGGAACTTGATGCTAAAAGACTGTAAATGTGGCAGATACCCACTTGATATGACTAACTCAGACTGATGAAGCCTCATATAAGCTTCACATCAACTTTTAAATGCATTTTTGCACAAACTGACCTGAATTTTGGCCCCCATCACTTACATTAGGAGCACATTTGAAGGGGATCTTTTAATAGCCAGTATGAACAGGAGGAATGACAACAGCCAGGAAAACCTCTTTCACTGTTCATATGAACACCTGACTGCTGTTTTAAGACACACTTGAAACATTGTTAACCTGCCCTTTAAAGTGGAGGGACAGACCAATTCATTATTTCACTATATTATCACTAACAGGTGCGTCATGAATCGTGATAGTCAACAAAATTCACAAGCAAAACAACCCACGGACCACAGTCTTTCCATAAGGTATGTACATTTATTAGAGGAGAGTGAAACACTAAGTTGCACAAAAGAATACCGTACACATTGTCAAACTGCCAAAGGACGTTTGAGGCACTTAGCATGAGGAAAAAGATTCAGTAAAGATCTGAACAGCCTGCTGGACAGTAACAGTATACTGTACATGATGAGTTCAGCATTTGATGTAGTATGTGTGGAAGAGGAGAAAATCATCAACCTAACAGCTGAAAGGGAATGCAGCAGAGGGATATACTGTAGAAGTTGTCTGTGTATAAACCAAAATTGATGTCAATGTATTAAAAAGGAATAATTACTGTTGTTCACTTTTAATTTCAGGCGTACACAATGGACGAAATAAGCTGAACTAGTAGTGTGTCCCCATAGAATGAGTGGTTTGTAGTTATCACAGTGCAGAACTCATTTGTACAGTTAGAAATGCTATCAGCACTTATTAATTTTTAATTATAAAACCAAATAGTTCTTTGGCCTGAGAGAGGTAAAGAAGCAGAAAAAGAGGAGGAAACAACAACAGGGCTGTTTTCATGCCAAACTTTCCTATCATAGAAATGAAACCATGTGAATCAGTCAGAAACCAGCTGAAAGAGGACCTGGGGTTCATTTGGTGTTTGCATCCATTTGCTGTAATCAGTTCAAGCAGTCTCTAAGAGGGGAGTGAGTTACATGATCAGAGAGTAGGTGGGCCAACAAATTAGTAAATACAGTGGGTTTTAGTTAAATTATTGCATTAAATATGCACTTAACACTCAATTGTGTCAACCTTGTGATTGGCCTGTTAGATCAATCGTATCACTACAATACTGTCATCAGATTCTCATCATTATGCAGAGATGAGTCACTTTTCAGTTTAAACCAATCATCACAAAACTGAACATACCTCAAAATATTATTTTAGTATCATTGCAATGGTGAAAGTAAAACTATCAGAAACCTTAAGTCACTTTATATCTAGTTATTTTTACCTTAAATTATAAGCAATATTTTAAATTGTAGCCCTTGATTTGAAGAATTTGGTTACAAAAACCACTATTTGAATAGAGAAATATAAAACACATGGCTATTTTAGGACAGGAGATAACTTAAATTCTTAAACCACAATTAGGTATAACAGTTCATGGATCTTTATGGTGTTAAGACATTTCACAGGCTGAATGTCAGTTTGAGATTATTTCTTCCCCTCCTAAAACAGAGTACAGCAATTTGGGTAGATTTTAAATTCTCACTGGGTTGGGATGTGAACAAAATAGATTATTTTTTCTTTGGAGGACATTATTAAGAAGAGGGAAGTTAGCTTTCTGGAGCTAGCTAGGCTGGTTTGATTAAAGAAACAGTTAAACATTTTGAGAAATACACTTATTTGCTTTCGTTCTGAGAGTGAAACGACAAAATTGATATCAAGTTTGTTCTTTGTGTTGACCATCGTTAGCCTAGCTTAGCATAAAGACAAGAAGCAAAGGGAAACAGCTAGCCTGGCTCTGTCCAAATTTAAAAAATAAACCTACAACACCACTAAAGTTCAGTTTCTAACATGCAATCTCTGCTATAGCCCGAGATGCTGCACAGAAGGGCTTTGTGGATGAATAAACAAAAAGAAATAGTTCCAGCACATAATTCCAACTAAAACCAAAAATTGTCATTTTCGCATTTCTGTTTGTGTACAGGTTAAACAAATGACATAAATTTTAATCAGTGAAATTTAGAGGTGTTAATGGGTGGTTTTTTTGTTGTTTTTTTAACTTTGGACAGAGCCAGGCTAGTTGTTTTCCCGTTTCCAGTTTTTATGCTAAGCTAGGCTAACCTCGCCCTGACTCCAGCTCAGAACTGAAAATACAGACATGACAGACATTGAACTTCTCATCCCACTCTAGAAAATAAAGCAAGAAAGTGTGCCTCCCAAAAATGTTGATGAACTATTTCTTTAAAAAAAAAAAAAGCTTGTGAAATGTAGCTACAACTGATGCCACATTTCTAGAAGTTTCAGATAAAAGAATGTAGGGGAATGAAACCAATATAAAATAAAATGCCCTGTTGTTGATGGGAGCTGTTAATTAAAATGTACATTTAGCAAATGTCGGCAGGAAAGTGGACATGTTCCTGCAGAGGACAGAGCTTCAGTAATTGGAGGCTGGCTTTTTAGAACCACTCTGAAAGTATAAAAACATTAGCATGGCTTGCATTGTTCAATCACTTTTGCATATTGAATGGAATAAAACATTCATTTCCACGATTCAATCATCATGTGATACAATCATTAAAACCCATGATGAAAATGCAAAGTCCATGTCCTGTTGCCATTTCAGAAAAAAAAAAGTCCATCAAAAAAAAAAAACCAAAACAAAGTATGTCAAATGTAACATTAAAATAAATGTATGTACAGCATACTGGACTTTGTTCATGACTGAACATTTTTACAGTACAACGTCAATGCAATAAAAAAAGGTGAAAGTTAATGCTGAGTCCAAACTCATGGGTTACGTTTAGGGCTCCTACAACACATAAATGTCTACAGAGAATGAAAAACTAACAGAAGAGTAACTCTTAAATCACCTCTGAAACTATTTGATATTAAGAAGCTAGTTTTAAATGTAACCAAGAACAGTTTAAGGTATGAAAAATGTCTTTTCTGTGTTTTTATCTTTTGTCTCTGGGTGCAGTTTTGTTTTGTTCTATAGCAACTTTATGTTGTTTCACATTTCTTATATACACTCTCTTTTATTCGTGTGCAGTGTAAATTTTTGTACTTTCAATAAAATGTTATGAGATTTGGGGTGATCCAGCCATCCCCTCCTAACACAAAAACTGCTGGTCTTACCATTGTCCTTATTGTAACCAGCACTAGCAGCAGTAACACAGGTTCAAGGGGCAAACATTTTCATTTCATTTTTCTTTCCATATCCCAAAGAGCTGCGGTAGTGGTCCAACTGGCTCAAATTAAGTTAATTCATAAAGGGTGGCACAGTGAAAAGGGGCCTGATATTATTGGTTGCCCAGTTGCTTTTATGACAGAAAACCAAATAACAAAATTCTCAAATACTGGGGCCTTTATTTACCTCTGCCTCAGGAGAACCAGACCTTTATTTGAAACCAGCTTATAATAGAGACAGGCCTTTTGATAAGTATTCTTTATCATATTTTTGTAAAATGCATCCTTGTTTCCTGATCTGCTTTTTCTAAGGTGCTGTTTGCAGTTAACACAAACTCAACACTTCCTGTTGATGAATTCAAACAATCATGTCATACTCACCACTCTGGTGCTAGCAGTTTCTCCTCTAAAAAATTTAATGTTTAAATTATCTTTTTTTCTCCTTTTCCACTTTTTTTTGATCGCTGTTAAGCTACTGTCAATGAAACTTTACACGTCCTGCAGATGTTTCAAATTAAAAGCATACAAGGAAAAAATAGGATTATGCCTTTGAGCCAATGTTAGGCTTTTGATGAGAAACATCTGTGAATGAAGTGTGTTCCACTGACAAGAGAGGAAATGAGGAAAAATGTGCATGAAAACAATGTTTCTGTTATAGAGGAGAACCTTAGAGCAGCAGTTTGTTGAGTATGACATGACTCAAATCAAACTTTATTTGTATAGCACCTTTCTTACAGGTTAGTGCAATTCAAAGTGCTTTTCAGATGACTGACAGGCTGGTAACAAGACAGTACAAATGTAAACAGTAAAACAACTTGAGACCAATGTTCGAGTGAAGTGTTGAGTTCACTGGATGCTTGACAGCAATCAAAAATTTACATTTGAGAATCTACAGTAAAATGTTTCACAATTCTTGATTGATTATTGAAATATGATAATTTAAATAATTAAACTATTTTGTTAACTTGGGAAACTAAAAACTGATGTCTGGATATAGAGCCCTATGACAACCCCAGACTGTGACATTTACTGTTAACAGATTTTTATATCACATCACTCCTGATGTTAACATTCTGCACCGACATCTTTCATGTACAAACATTAAAAGACACAAAATAAAATTACAGTCTGAAAGCAAAACAAAACATTTTTGCATGGAAACTGCATAGGGTGTAGAATGGGCTGATCTGTATTTCTCAAGTACTGACAGTGAGCCATGAAGCATCCCTGTTTAAAAGATACTCGATCTTTCTTGAAAAAGGATTTTATAAAACCAAATGTCTATTTGCAACACTTGGCAAATGAAAGAGAATACCGTGAAAAATCTGTTCTAGTTAGGACAAAAGCATGCTACAAGTTGACAACATCCTGACAAGGAAACTGTAAACTAATCCTGACAATAGAATTGTGTAAAATGTTATCCTCTTCAATTAAAACATACAAAAAGGAATAATTTGGACCAGAGCATTTTCTCATCACAAGCGCAAAACACTTGAATTTATCTACCAGCTTTAGGGTTAAGCTGTACAAATACAGTTACCTGTCCTTGTGTGCAGGATAATAAAAGATACAAAAGTCCCTTAAGCTAGGCCTATACTTTTTTTAATTTATGAGAAAAAAGACAAACCAGATTAATATGAAATCACCTGAGTAATTTAAACCAACTCTGCATACAACCTTTGCTGATACTATCCCCTTTCTTTAAGCCAGTGCTCTTACCACATCTCCTAATTACAGTGTACCATTTTCACAGTTCAATTTGACCTGTGCATGCATGATATAAATCATGCTTGCAGTACATAATTTACCAGAATATGCACCTATGAAAAGATAAACTATGATTCACTTAAGAATATGTATTTACAGGACCAGAAATTGAACAAACGTTTAGTGGAAGGTCATTAAAAAATATACAACTTCAACCATTTGTTCCACCTCAAAAGGACAGAATATCAACCCATTTATAGTTGATGGAAAACTTTCAGAACAATTTATTCCAGTCTCTAGTCGCCTCCATAAGATGTCGCTGGCCATGGCCAATCCAATCTTCTTGACTGTTGAAGAGTCGCCCACAAAACCAGCAGTCAAACACCACAGGTTCTTGTCTACAACCTGATAAAGTTTCCACAACCTCGTACTTTTTTTTGCTTTTTTTCCTCAACTTCAGTTTCAGGAGGAATCGCTCTCGGACAGAACTCTGAACTGCCCGAGGTCTTGGATCATCGCTTTGCAACAATGCACCTTTGGTCGAGGACTTCTTCCCTAGAGCACCAAGCTCTGAGAGCGCTTGGATTGTTTTCTGAGACAGAGAGACCTTAGTAACAGCACCTTTATACCTGTTAACTACCTTCATGATATTGGCCACTTCAGGAATGTCAGCATCTGGATGATTGAGCACCACTACAGGTTGGTATCTACGAGGACATTTGATCTGCTGTAGAGAACTGAATGGAGCAAGTCTCAGAGTCCTTTCAACTTCTTTGGCTACAGGCTTCCATAACACAGTAGTCTCTTTCTCAGTCAGTACTTTATTTGAGAGTCTTCTAGCTTTATGCACTGTTGCTGGAAGCTCATCAAATAATGTTTTCCTGCGCCTTTTCCTTTGGCTTGGAGGCCGAATTGGCCTTGGGGCTAGAATAGGTTTCTCTGCTTCACACGGTTGTACCTTTACAGACATCTGTGAGGGTGAAATGCAGGATTCTTTAACATCCTTCTGTGCAGTATTTTGTATGGTGATCAGTTTCTTTACTCTATTGGAGACATTTGCATTAGTTTTGTTTGATGACACCAGAAAACACTGGGTCTGAGGTCTGGTGGCCAAAAACAAAGGTTGACTGCTTGAGGTGGGAGCACCACTTGTAAGAAGGCTGCCAGTAGAAGTGACAATTTTAAATATAACTTTGTTTCCAGTACTTTCATTGGTTGGGCTACACTGAGTTCCAGTCTTTGATTCTTGGTTGTTCAGCAGTAAGCCTGATTTGGGCGGAGAAATATACCGGAGCAAGAATGCTTGGCGACCAGTCTGCAGAGTGCTGGGTTTGTCTGTAGAGCTCATAGGCATGGCTAGAACTGGCCGTGAATTCAGTGGGAGTTGTGTACTTGCCAGTCTGAGGCCAGGAGTACTTGGGGCCTGAACAAATGGAAGAGACCTCTGTACCAAGTAGCAAGTTGGCTGTGCCTTTGCTGTTTTGTCTGTAGGATTATTATGTGGTGCGCTTGAAAGGAGCACAGGACCCTTCAAACCTGGACTGTTGATAAGGTAGTGATTTGAGGTGGTGCCAACACCTGGTTGAACAGCGGAGAGAAGTGTTGTCCCTTTTTCAGTAGCTCCTGGCTTTGGTGCTGATACACCTGTCCTCTTGTTGTTTGGAGTAAGAGTTACACCAGTAGGGTTAGTTGATCTTTCTAACCCTGGCTTCATGTAAGATACATTGATCTGAGGATTTGCAGTATTGGTTATCAGTTTGAAACCTGGAGTGGCTTTGACCTGCACTGGCATGGCAAATCGATTCTCAGTAGTCCTCAGGAGTACTGGCTGCTTACCCTCTGGCAATTGAAGAATGCGTAGAGTCGTTTTTGTTTGTTTTGAGGAATCACTGCTTGCACTTGAAGACTCTATTCTTTCCTTATTAAGCTGTTGGGTAATGATTGCATCTGAATGTTCTTCCACAAAACTGCCCAAGGAAGTTGAACTACTCTTTGTCTCGGACTGTTTTTTGGATATAGGAATGCTCTCCTCCTCAATTTTGATAATATTAAAGTCTTGGAGCACTGACTCAGGGTTTTCATCCTCAGTCGGAGGATCATCAACACTAGCTGTGCACTCATCAACTGCAGTGTCACTATCTGATGATTTCTTCATGGCCTCCCAATAATTTTCTTGAATTGAGTCATCGCCATTGTCACTTTCTGTCAATGGCTCTGGAGACTCTGCCAATGTCAAGCTAAACTGTGATGATTCACAAATACTATCTTTGTCTGCTGAAAGTTCGGACATATTGTCAAAGTTTTGGGTAGTGTTA
Organism: Thunnus thynnus; assembly: GCF_963924715.1. Taxonomy (NCBI): domain Eukaryota; kingdom Metazoa; phylum Chordata; class Actinopteri; order Scombriformes; family Scombridae; genus Thunnus; species Thunnus thynnus. The sequence continues at coordinate 25,824,622 of NC_089536.1, forward strand.
GGTGAAGTGCTGAATGTTTCCTTGGAATAATTGTGAAATGCAAAAACTTCTTGGCTTGGTGAATGCTGGGTGCAGTTTTCTAAGCCCATAGCACTTTCTCTGTGGGTATCTGAAGTGGGTGAGGATGACTCTGAAGGAGGAACCGGATTTGTCAATAGCTTTCTACCATTTTGCTGGCCGTTTTTCTGTTTAATCTGAGTTCTGACGCTATCAGGCTTTTCTGGAGTGCTTTGAGAAGATAGGTCATCACTTTCTATAGTGTTAAAAGACAAGTTCCCTTCGTGTTTGTCAGTGACTTCTTCTGCCCCTGCGTCATTCATTGATATCTCATCTGCAGCCCCACAGTTCTCAACAGTTTTTTTGCTGACTGGTTTGGAGAGAAGTTTTTCCTGAGCAACTTTGGAAGGTGAAGATAAACCAGTGACCTTCTCAGCACATACTGTTGAAGTATTACTAATTTTATAACCAATATGGCCAGTTGCATCAGTGTTAAATGTTACAGAAATTAAGTTAGTATCAAACTGACTTCTTTCTGAGCAGGCTGTTTGGCTTAGGTGACTTTGGTCACCCACATGATCAAACTCATTTGTCATTGGATATAACGTATCTGCACAAGCTGAAGATCTATTTAGTGAAGAATTAGTTTGTTCCCCAACATAATCTCGATGTGGAGTGGAATCAAGGTTGCAAACAGAGGTTTCTTCCTCCTCAATCTTCACTTTTACTGCCATAATATCATCTTGATCTGTCTGTATGCAAGATCCACTTCTTGGTGAAACAGCAAAGCACTGTGATGTTGAGCTCCTACTATCAGAGCATTCCCCATTCTCAACAGAAACTTTACCTTTATCCAACACAGAATCTGGTGCTGAGGATCCCACGTCTTCAACTGAGGAATGGTTCTCAGTGGACAAGTCTTGCTTTGCTGTTGGTATTACTTTGAGAACTAAATGTTTTTTGCCATCAACCATCTTAAATCCCATCACTTTGGTTGTACAGTTGGGGGGAAGGGAGATTTTGTTCTTGACCATTAGAACAGTCAGTCCATTAGGGTTGGAGTGATTTGCAGTATCAGAGCTTGTAGAGTTGTCACATTCCTGTAACACTACTGGCATTGACTGCTCTGTGTTATGAGAACTTTTGCTCCAACTTTTGTTGTCCTTTTTTGCTACAGGCCCGTCAATAAAGTGGTGGGTCTCCTCCAAGGATAACTCTGGTTTGATTAGCCTGCCATTTTGGTTTGGTAAACTCCCAGAGAGACAGCTCAGTTTTGATATCCGTTGAACATCCTGTGATTCACCACTCTTTTTTAGCAAAAATTTTACACTCGTAGATGAATTTGTGGGAGTGCCACTGTCTTCTATAGCCTTCCACACATTCCTTCTCTCAGTTTCCTCCTTGTGAACAGCTGCCATGTGTTTTTTTAGGTAGTCACTCCTTGCTGCACCATATCCACAGATCTGACAAGTGAAAGGGAATGTACCCATGTGAGCTTTCATATGCCTTTGGTGATCCTCTTCGTTCATGCTAATATGTCTGCATTTTGAACACTTCCAGGGACTTTCATTATGATGATGTATGTGTTGGACGAATGTCCCTGCATCCACAGTTGTAAACTCGCACCAGTCACAGTGAAACTGTCCATTTAGACTGTGACACATGATGTAGTGTCTGGTAAGCAAAAGCAGAGAGTACTGAACATCATCGTCACAAAGCTCACATGTGACAAGAGTATTCCTGTGCTCAATCCGATGGCGTTGGAGAGCAGGGAATTCATTTGTTACAAAACCACACAGATCACAAGGATATGTAGGAAGGGTTCCTTTGTGGGCCGCTCGAAAATGTTTAAGGAGATCATTGGGGCTATATGTGGAATCATCTCTACACACTGAGCATCCAAAACTCAGTATCTTTCCAGAGAAAACAGCCCCCTGCTGAATTTTACAGTGGGCTTTACTGAGGGTTTGTTTGTCTTTCTTGGTGGAACTCCCCTGTTCCTTAATAGGCGATTCTTCTGAATTATTGAAGAGTGACCCATCTGTCACCTCTCTGAAATGCTTATACACAAAGTCTTTTACCTTTTCTTTCTCATCCTCTATAACTGATATGTTGCAGTTTTTGGCAGAATCATGAGGTATTGTGAGATCTTCTTCCATAGCTGTAAATCTGCAGATTTCTGCAAGAGAAGAAATATGTTTTTCATTAATACTAGGAGAAGCACTTATCACTGCTGTAGTGCAGGAAAATAACAATGTATTGTACTGAGGTGCACCTATCCAATGGCACATAATAATCCCTGCTCCAAATAGGAACAGGGACATGTGTGATCAGATTGATCATTGCCTCAACTGCCCATTCAAACAAAAATTAAAGTTTAAATTACTAGACAAGGCAACTAGACAAGGCAAACTTGTGTCAGGGTTTCCTGCAGTATTTAATAGCATAGATGAGACACCTTGAAACACAGACTATCTCTACTAATATACTAAATTGATACACTTTTATGAAATAAATCTTTAAAACACTACATACACTACACTACTACGTACGTTTTAGTGTGTGTGGATAAACACACATTGTAGGCTCATTTGCTGAAATTTTACCAGTACTACTTGGTGTGTTGTTTGCATGTGCATACCTTTGTTAGTAGAAACTCTATCATTTCAATCCCTGACTGGTCAATTATGCACACAAACAAAAAATAATTTTTTTGCAGCAAAAAACTTCAATGGACCTGAAGTAAGAGCTGGTCTTAAAGACCTCCTTTCTCCATGACTATTACACAAAACACCATAGGACAATATAGGACAAAAAATTCTAAGAAAGCAGAGATGCAGACTGTAATTCTTGAATGCAGAGATATTCATCTTTAAAATATTTTCTATTATAAGTTTAATGTGGGCCTATTTTAGGCCCGCACAAAGAGTGTACTATCTATTTGTGTTACGTAGGAATACATATAAGTCCAGACAGATTAAAGGAATAGGGTGAGGACTCTCTCATTTAGGTGTGTGCTGGGAATGACAGAGACATGAATCATAGAATCAGGGATATAGATATGGGGGGGTCAGCTATGGAACAGTTATATTCAAATTGCATTTCAGTCTACTTCTCTCAAGAAATGCAAATATAAGTTTAGGACCTGTCTGAACCAAACGAACCAAATCACCAAACCTGTCTGAACACATTTAACTATTCGAACTGATCTTCTCTGACTATAATTGGCCCCCCCTCTCTCTCGCTTTTGTAAGGAGTTGACTTAACAAGTGTGCTTCAGTACGCCTGCGCACCCACTCACATGCACATTCACGTATACACACACACACACATCGAAACAGACACACCCTCATTACATGATTTTATTTATTTTATGTCTTTGCTTGATTTATGCTGCCTACTTTATGTTTGCTTTTTGAGCTTATGGTTGCTTGTTTGCTTATTTTTGTGGATTGCATGACTTTTGTATTTGCTTATAATGCATACTGAGGTGAGATTCCTTCTATAAACCTCTAGGGGTTTTCTGAATCTCACCTGCTCAATTTGCTTCTTCTCTTTTGTTGTTGTGTTTCCGCTGCTTTGTTTTACCGTGCAAATAAATAAATAAAAAAAATTAGAGCTGTTTATTACAGAACTTAATCAGAAGCCATGTGGTGTCAGTCTGTATTTACCATGGGGGCTCTTTCAGTGGGCTTATGGGGATCATTTTGGGTTTAACTTGATAATGGCAGTTCACTTACAGGTTGAGTCTGCTAAAAGGTACAATATAGTTTTTTGTTGTTGTATTTAAGAATCTCATGTCCCAATAACAAGGTCAAACAGTGGTACAACAATGAGAGCAAAGGTGTTAAATCCAAGCCAGAGTAACTAACCACAAACAGATCATGTTAAACGCTTTGAACAAAGGACAATCATAGTGTCTGGTCACATTACAAGGGACTCGTAAGTCCTTACAACCTATTACAGAAAAAAGTAACCACATTGCTGTAACGCATTACTTGGTAATGTCTCCTGCCCTACATTCACTTTTATTATAGGGTGTTTGTATACTGCATTTGAATGGTGAGTTTAGGTGTATGCCTTTTTACAGTATCCAAAGTCACATCTTAAAAAGGAGAAGGGGAAAAATGTTGGCATATTAATGTTAAGTAATTAAGTATTGAGAGAAAACAACTTGATTAATAAATTGCACGAGGATCGTTGAAGATCTGTATTTGGTTTATGTCCAGAAGTTTCTAGGATGCCATCAGATTCTGTACTTCTGAGTTCAAATCAAGTGTGGTTCAATAGTTTTGTCATTCTCAGCAAGAGTTTGTTGTGACTGACTTCAGGTAAGAGCAGATTTGTAGTCACCAAGCTCCTATGCTGCTGGTGAATAAATAGTAATGAGGTCCTGATGGTAATAACAGGTAGCCTTATTAGCAACTTGATGCATTTTTCTGTTTTTTTGGGAGAACATTTTTAAAAATTCAATTCTGTTTCCCTGTGAGACCACACAAAAAATGGAAAATGAAATAAATATTCCAACCTAAGCATGTTTTACTCTAAACTGAAAAGAATGTCAGCAAACTGAAGCTGGATAAATTAACTGATAACAGAGATGGAGAGTAACCATGTTGTACTTACAAAAGTACAGAGTTGATCATTTATAATCCAATGATATTATATTTATAATGCAAATCATACATTGAGCTCATCAAACTGTTTGACTTGCTAATTTGACAGACAAAAACGACTGGATTTTCAGTTTTGTAACTGTGAGAAGTCCCCACCAAAGAGTCACCTGACCACCTCCCAGGCAGAGGAGGACAAATCAAACACTCCTACCTGGAAGGACCACTCCCTCTCAGCTGCAGTCAATTTACCCAAGAGGCTATGGATACATCTCAAGTCTCGTATTTGATCTTTCCTCGCTCCTCAATCCTCGATTGAACCGGAAGTTGTTCTGGTCCGCTATCTTGAAGGCCATCTTAAAGCTCTTTTTTTTCCTGTGCTGAGGAGCAAGGATCAAGGAGCGAGAAGGGATCTCTGAGGAGCCATGAACGTGGATACATGACAGCAGCCATCACAGAAGTCTTTTACTGGCTGACATGCCCCCTTATTGGAAAGCAGTTATTGATTGGATGCTGCAGCTGATCGGACTGATCTGATACATCACAACGTCACTGAAGTTTCATGTCGGAGTGAAAACAGCTAACAGAGTGAACTCAAGTGCATCACTCCCAAGTTTCATATTTTATTTGTTTTCTGATTCATCTAGTTAAAAATCTGTTAGGGAGAGTCTGTCTGTCAGCAAGAAACACATTTCAAACATCTGTATTTTACATCATTTGTCGTCATATCCATTCAGTCACATGTGAGGCTGGAAATTTCCTTTTTCCCTTAAACATTTAGCCAAATAAATAATTTCCAGTGTTCAAAAGACACCTCAATCATGTTTTGGGTTATTAAATAATTAATTCACAATCACAATTTCAATAAATACAGACGCAAATAATTAATAAATAATATAAACGCATTATGCTAGTAGAAAAGGTTTATGTTCCTCTGGGCAGGACACAGTATAAATACAGAATGCAGGTTTTTATCTTTTTTTTTTTTTTTTTTTTTTTACAGTTTACGGTTTTTATTCATGTGCAGGGTGTTTGCCAAACAGTCAAACACTGCTGCTCTGGCAGTGATAACTGTGTGCCTTAGTATTAGCACAGAGCACATGTGCAGACACAACCTCCATCAGAAGTCCCTACACCTATTAAAGCTGACAAACAGCTCATCAGCTGTGATCAGCTGCCGCCATCATCAGAAACGGACGTGGCTTCACTCAACGTTTCAGAGGACGTCTCATATCTCTAAAAACTTATCTCCTCCTTTCTTCTCTCCTAACATGGTTTCCTTGCGTCTCTCCATGCATCCATAGTGAGAGGGACTAAGACGCTAGGAGAAGACACAAGTGAGGGAAACATGGATGCAATTAAGAGACTTGAGATGTACCCTATATATGCTGCCTTCCGCCCTTTTTGAATCCGGCCATGTGTTGTGTGCATCATGTGAGTGAGGCATAACTTATGTTCATATCTTTGGTTCTGTTATCAATGCTTACATCCTTTGTTCACATGATAAAACTTTTTGTTCTCTCTTTGCAGAGCTTAAACTACACAAACCAAGAACTTTAAAGAAAAATAAAAGTGCTCTGCAATGCATCCTGGGAGTCTGTCTCATCTATCTGCTATGGGTCTCTCACAGTCACTTCAAGCAATACCCAAAGTTTTAGAACTTAGCAGTAACATACTGCATCTCCTTCCAGCAGACATTGTGTAATATGATTTAGAACTAAAGTGGAGAACATTCTTCATTTCTTCTTCTTATTAAACATTTAATATATTGTATATCAATTATATAGTCTTAACAGAGACCGCTTCTAGTTTGGATATTTAAGTTACTACAGGCTAAATGCTTTTAATCCAGGTATTATAGAGATCAGGGTATTTTATAAATAACTTTATATTTAAATGATATGCACTGTTGCCACTATACCCACATTTCTGTAGGACTGAACAACCAGTGAGATCAAACCATTTTAAACTGATTTACTCCATGAAAATCTTTAATCCAGTGTTTCTCTTACATGGAGCCATCTGTGGTCCACCACCAGTTTAACCACAGCCAACACAGAATCAAGTAATACAAATCCAGTGCAAAACTTTAAATTATAAAGCAGCGCCAATTGGTGCACCAATCACAGCACTGGTGAAGATCAGTCTGACAGTGGTAAAAGGTAACATTTCAGAAGCATTTTTCACCAATATTCTCTTGAATCTTGAATCTGGAGTACTCTGCCTTTGTTAAAAGACTTTAGCATTGTGCTCCTTTAACATTGTCAGACTTACAAGGGACAGCTTTTTTTGTTTTGTTTTGTTTATTTTAAAAAGGATCAAAATTGATGCAGCAGAACCCAAAATATATCTTTCTCATTCCATGCTTTCTTCTTCATTTTCAAAACCTGCTGCCTACATTACCCACAATGCAACATGACCGCTAACAATTAGGTCTTGGATTCTGGAGATTTATGTTAGTTGCAGCTGTTTTCCACATACACAGTGGCACTCCCAGACACCTGTAAACACACTTTGATGTATAAAAATACGTGGAGCTCCCCTTTCATTCCTGTTAAGACAAATCAAGATGGGATTTTTTAAAGATCTGGATTAGAGTAGTTTAGAAGAGACAGTTATCTCCATTAAGTAAAATTACAGGTAGTTCTAATAGCCAACCCATTCCTAAGTCTATTATACATCAAATCAATTCTATGAAGACAGCCTGATAGAAAGCTGACAGCTAGTCTGTTTTGCTCAGGGTCTGGCTCTCCTAACGGAGTTAAAGGAATACATACAGGCTAACAGACTGACTGTGAGGTAAATGGGTTCTTATGCTGTGCTCACATGGATTCAGGCAGACGGTAGACGGCAGACTGACAACACCTTCTGGACGGCACGGGAAAAACAAACAAACAGTCTGACGGACTGGCAGGACATCAAAACAAAACATGCATGATGATATGTTGAGATGGTGATGTTGTATTGTTTACAAAGAATAGTATAAAATATATTAAGTAGAATTCTTTTGTGCTTATTATTTCATGTAAATCATATAGTAATGCAACCTTCTCTTAATATTCTATTGCAAACTTAAAATTAATGTTAAATTCCCACCAAAATGTAGGAAAATAGGAATACAGTTGTTACTATGACACATGTAGAGGAAGTGTTGTTATCTGTAACTCAGTAAAAAAAAGCCAAAATAAAGATACTGGGCTGGATGTGAAACATTCTCGTTGGCATTTAGTCAAAACACAAGCATTGTAGTCTGCATACCAGTGTGGTGTGTCTACTGGAAGAAACATGTCCCACCAATCAGAATACTCTTCTCTCTGCTTGAATGCAAATCACTTGCTTCTCGCTCTCATGCAAACTTTTCAACATAATGTACAAATGTCACTAGAAACACACATCAGGACTCTACATATACATTGATCTTGTTAAAGCATTTCATCTTTCATCATGACATGACACTGACAGAAGCATTTACATTTTATTGTTGCCTCTTTGACCTTCATCCTTCCTTCTTCTCTTCTGAGTTAGTAGCTTGACTGGAATCTTGCTTAGTTTCAGGAAAAAACAAGACATTATAGTATGTGTCTGATAAAAGCAATGTAAGCCTAAAAGAAACAAAGAGACTGTGCAGAACCACCTCACAGGAGACACTACTGCACCAGGTGTCCATAAGCTCAAAGGTATGAATAAAATTACTTGATTAATTGATCGACAAAAAAATGATCTGCAGCAATTTCTATTCTGTTCCAACTCAAAAACATTTCCAGAATCAGAGGCTTTCTTTCTAAATCTGATTCAGAGAAACTCATGCATGCATTTGGTGTAAGCAGGCTGGATTATTGCAACTCCTTGTTTATGGATCTTCCAAACAAAACAATAGATAACAAACTTATCCAGAAATCAGCCGCATGAGTTCTAACCAAGAGAAAAAGATCAGACCATTCAACTCCTCAACCTTCCAGAACTTTCACTGGCTACCCGTTGTTTTTAGAATACAATTCAAAATCCTCCTTTTGGTTTACAAAGCACTCGCTGGTTTGGCTCCACAGTACATCTCAGACATGCTGTCAGTTTATAACCCCAGCAGATCTCTCCGGTCACAAGGTGGAAATCTCCTCCATGTGTCTAGAGCACTTTCAAAGTCTGGTGAGATGGCAATCAGTGTTTATGCACCTAAAGAATGGAACAGTTTGCCTGCTGAAATTAGTCTTGCTCCAACACTTTGTTCTTTTAAAAGCAAACTAAAAGACCTTCCTTTTCAATCGAGCAGTTTCTTAAATGAATGTATTTGTAAAGTATGTTTGTATGTATATGTGATTTTATGCGTATATATGTGTGATGTTTCTGTTTATTTGTTTTGGGGTTTTTCTGTACTGCTTTTGTATGAGATGGTGCTAGACGAATAAATTTGAATTGAACTGAACCGAATTAAAAATTGGCCAGTATTAATACTATGCAGGTGGTTGGAAAGTTTTTGTCATGAACTGTTTATTTTTAAAGATGTTGAGATTACAGATGGTATATTCCCCAGTTGAAGAACAGTACTGTTACCCTGTATTTTTTTTATTTTTTCTCCTTCCGATTAGGATACTGATGCTGTCTGTTATCAAAGTGTAATGTTTTAATTCACCACAACTTTCTTCTACAATTTTAGTTCAGCAACTTGTGCATAACTGGTGGCCTCCAACCAGGGACTCCAGATGGAAATGAGTTTTTAGCTATATCTTAATTTAATAAATGTAAAATATGCCCTTTGGGCTTAGATTAGATTGTTTTGTTACTTGTTCCTAAAGAGAATGAACACCTATGCTCAAAAATAAAACTGTTTTTGCCATATATGGGGGAATGTACAAGAACTGTCAGCTAAATTTGATTTACAAAACAAAGACTTTTTAAAATTCCCTCAAATACAAAATGTAATATGTATAATCTCGAAAACAAAAATATGAATGTCCTGTCCTCTCCTTACATTACAAAATATCAACATGTATTTTGCAATCTAAGAGGCTGATATATGAATTCTTACTATTTGTTACCAGTAGTTTGTATTGTTTTGCCCAAAGGAGTGTGAGGGGAAGGTTGTTGTGGGTGGGGTTAAGGGGATGATATGATATGGTTTGGGCTATGCTGTATTCGTTTTACTTTTATAATTCACTTTTTTCCCCCTTTGTCCCTCGTCTATTTATGTTTAAAAAAAATAATTAAAAAGTATTCTCAAAAACCACAAACAAAAACTTTATTGAACCGAAGCTGCTCATAGAAATTGTTCATGACCTGACAATCTTCACAGTTTATTTCACACTGCATTACGCAGCCCAAGCTCACACAGGTGTTTTCACTTAGTTTGTCTGATTAGCCCTCTCCTTGGGACTCAGTGGACATGTGCAGACTGCACTGGACTGATTGAATCTTCAGTAAATACTTTACTTTAAGTCCCACTACTTTCATAAGCAGCATACAAACATTTAATGAAAGGTTTATAACACTACAAAGTTATAAACAGATATAAGGACATGTTAGTGTGCTTATTATTGTACAGTTTTTGTTAACAATAACAAAACTTCTTCTATGGAGGCACATTTTATATCATTACAACTGTGTATTACAGTATTGTCATTCATTTTATATATATATATATATATATATATATATATATATATATATATATATATATATATATACACACACAGTGCCTGTGCCTACAGAAGGAGCTACAGTTGTTGAAAAATACACTAACACTTAAATCTATCTAACAGCTACATTATAGTTAAGTAGTATGTAGTACAGTATATAGTACGTATATATAAACATCTATATCATCAACATCAACCTATATGACAATAAACTGAATATCTTTGTGTTGTGGACAGTCGGTCGGGGCAAAAGACATTTGAGGACATCATCTTGGGCTTTGGGTAACAGTGATTAAAAATGTTCCCAATTTTCTGATATTTCATAGATATTCAAACTACTAATTGATTAGTCCATAATGAAAATTATCTTTAGTTGCAGCCTTACTCTATTGCCATAGATATACATCATGATATAGTAACTTTTCAGGCAAATCAACTCTTTATTGATAAAATAACAGGGAAGTTAGTTGTTGGCTCATCCAGCTAAATAAACCTCAGAACTTTTAAAATACTGTGCCCAGCTGAAAAACTTGACCAATAGACTTTTGAATATTCATTTTCCCATATTCGTGCAATGGTTTGATATTTGGTTGATCTCTATTCCACTGTTATGCATTATATCAGTCTTTACACAGTAAAACAGACACTTGAGTTCAACTCAGTTTGTTTTGATATGATCCCATGCTAATACTTTGCTTGCAATCCGGGCTGGGTGGAATGGCCAATATATAGTCTTGATTTTTTTAAGCTTAGTAACTAAAACAGAGTAAAACATGATTGAAATGTAATTTTAGAACTTCATGTGCAAGACAGTTGAGCAAGAAAAATAAAAGACCTGCACCACCTTCAAGGCTGTGATGGTTATGCATATTTTTAAAAACACAGTTATTCCACACACACCTATTAACTGTCAGTACCAGACGTTTCAACTATACAGAACTCGGACATCCACTTCAATAATTTAGTGGTTACTTTTTTAATAGTTACTTTCAGCACCGATAGAGCACACTTGAGTCTGCAAACTAATTCATCTGCTAATGCTATTCATGTTTCTTTACATCAGCCTGATATCTACAAACTGCTGTTAGCTAGCATTCGCTACCCAGCAGGTAGAGAGAATGAACAAAGTAGAAGTCACACACTGTTCAGTCGACTCTCGTGGCTTCGTCTCTCATAACAAGAGGATACCTTACACTACGAGATAGCAACAGCATCTAGCCACCTGAAGCCACGACAGTCCTGTAAACTGCAGCAGGTGCATGTACAGTGGAACTATTCACGTTACAGTTAAGACGGCTAATGTAGCTGACTCTCATCTATTTTATTTCTTTACTGAAAGCAACCTTTTTGTGCATGTAGTAGTTAATTTCACAATGTAGGCATTTTACACATCATGCAAAAACAAAAATTCAAATTAATGAAGTTGATTAAATATATCGCCCAGCCCTGACTATAATCATATAATCATGTTACAATTCCACTAAAAGTCTATAAGAGATAATACTGAACTGCCAAGTCCTATCCTAAAACCACAACGTCTATCGCTACAGATGTTACAGGGTCAGTTCATCCAAACTACAAGAAACATACTGTATTTTCTCACTTACATCTAGTGCTATCTAGACAAGCAGGCTTTGAGATATACATCTCTTGAGATTTCTAACCCAATGCAATGGAGGGGAATGGAATTTAGTTTGTGGTGATCACACTATTCAAAAAATTCAACAGTAACATATCGTTTCTGAAACAATGGGCCTCATGCAAGAAGCTCTCGTACGAACCGATTCGTTCTTAAGAGGCACATACCAGTGCTTTAAGAAAATTAGTGGCATCAATTTTCTCTTACTTAGATTTTCCTTTAGGTACAAACTGAATTTGAGAGTGGTCCAGATCTGTTGTACGAGTCCTGAACAGATAGTCTCTGCCTTTCTTCACAAGGAGAAAGACTTGTTTGAATTATGTCTTTATCTGAATGAATTTGGAGTTTAAATATGATACTAAAGTCATATAAAATAAAATATATAACTAAAACAAACTCAATGCAAATTCTATTGAACAAATTTTCTATTCTGTTTATGAATATGTTCATAGCTGCCAATTTAGTGAAAGGTTTTATGGTTTTTATTGGCATGTTTTGGCGCAGCAACTTCTACATTACAGTAGTTGCTAGGAAACTTCTCTCACTCCGACAGCTGCCTCTGTGTCTCTCTGCAGGTCTCTGTCCAGTATCATCTGCTGTTGCACATGACAGTGTAACATCACTTACTGTAAGCTGTAATAGTCTATTCTCATGTCTAATATCTCAGCAACTGTCACATCCCTTGACCACCTCCCACCAGAGCCCAATTGATTTTTTTAGCATGTAACTCCATGTCGAACCATTTCTTCCTTATTTCTGTCACAGCACTGTGCTGCTCTGATGCTCTGACTCAGAACTTGTACGAGCAAACCTCACAGAAAAATTTAAGAGTAATAAAATGTAATATCAAAATGTTCTCGCATGAGGTCCATTGTCCCTGTTACTCCAGATCATCCACAGAACACACTGTCAGCTGTTTTATACAGGGAATACTCTACATTCAAGAATTCCCTATAGAATAATGTGAGCAATAATAATTCTAATGACCTCCAGTGTATTGAGGGTAGTGACCACCAAAACTATCTAAAAGGCTAGATATCACTAGTGATGAAAATAAGAATCAAAACTGACCAAAAGAGAAATACTACAACTAAAACTATACTCCTATTAATATCAACAATAATAATATAATCATTATTGAATACAATGTAAAGAGTAGAAAATGTAATTAATGTGCAAACCAGTAAAATAAAACACAACCCAAATGTTCAAGTTACTCAACATGAGACATGATTTCAGACTTATGAAGTTTCAGTAATATGTTCCACAGCCCACAGTGAAGTTATAGCTTTGTTGCTGTGGTAAGGAGAAATGTTAAAAACGTATAATAGTTACCTGTATTCTTTTAGGAAAAACTCAAACATCAATGCATGTTTTCTGAAGAAGAGGAGCCTGTAGTGTTGCCACAGTACCTGTAAGAGCACAGAGAGGGAGAGAAGCATGACCAGCAGCTTTATGTTTTGAAGCTGCACAAATGCAACATTCTATTTATTTGAATGAATTGTTTGTGTGGGTTCAATCTGGAGCATTGTGGTTGGAAAATGATCTCCTCGTTGAACAAAATGTGTGAGAATATGCCCGTTATTTGTTTCAGAACTTATTCTGTTATTTATCATTAACCTCAAGTGATCAATTTTAATATATCATTAATCATTTCATTAATGTTATTAACATTAACTCTCTTATCAATAGAAACTGGAAAACTCCGGCTCTGTGGAGCATCATGCCACAAGAAAACACAGTAGCTGGACGTCAACTAGCTTGGTTTTTAATGACATGTTCCACCTTTACTCTATTTCCATCTACAGTAAGTAGTGTTTCAGACATAACTGCAGCTAACATTTGAGCACACAAAATGTCAACTCCTTTTGACTATAAATTCAGAAATAACATTATAATTAACTTAGTTGCTTATGTAAGGTTGGCAATATGCACTTTGATTTGAGAGTTTCAAGCATAACACTAAAAACTAAAATGAATCATTTGAGCACAAACTGCAAGAGCATCTGTGAGAAACCCTGCAAAGTGACATATTAAGGGAAATTGTCTTGAAGAAATAATCTGCCGTTTTCAAATTTATAATAACAGATTTTATTTCACTTCCACTAAAAATATTAAAACTATTTGCTGAATCCAGTTTCTCCAATGTGAGGATCTGTTATTTTGCATCATCATGTCAATAGCTTTTGTCATTCTTGTTACATTTTACATGCTCAATGATTTATTTACTTGGGGAAAAAAAACAGTCAACTAACAAGGTGAATCATCCTCCCTTGCAGCCTTTGCTGTTACTTCATATGTCAAGTCTTTTTCAATGATAGCTATATATGTGTAATAGCTCCTATGTATGTGTGTGCATGTGTGTGTGTGTGTGCTGTGTGCATGGAAATATATACATAAGTTAATTATTACATTCATAATAAAGGATATGTTTAGTTACTAAGGATTTTTACTGATACCAAGGTCACACCATTCATATCTATAACATCTACAATTTGCTTTACAAATAAGTAGCATTAGAGCACAAACAGAAAAACCTTCTGTAAAGAGGCTACACAGTCACTACATCAAAATACTAACCAGAGCCTCTCTACAAATTTCATACAACAGGATCCATATTCATTATGAGGAGCACTACTCTGTCTGTTAATTGTATAATGTATTGTATGAGGTCATCAGTTCAGCTTGAACTTGGAGACCAGACATTTATGACTGAAAGCCTGCGTTACAAACTGGGGTTGAAGAGTTTTAAAGGTTTGCATGTTTATCAGATTGGGATTCTAACAAAAGACTGTATGCAGATCCAGTGTTTTTCAAGCTCGACCCATGTGAGGGACTAAAAAGCCTCTGCTGCGTCAAACATATTTTACAACTTCCTGAATGACAGAATAAATTCCATCAATTCCAATCAAATTCCGCAGATACCTGTAAAATAACACCAACAAAAGCTTTTGCATGAAGCGTAACATTTCCTGTGTGTGATATTTCAGGCAAACAGGCCTAATTACATAAGCAAAATGCAACAGGATCTTCTCATGCAACAAGGAAAGTGTTGATTACAGGCACTACCATCTCAGTTCTGCATTACACATTGAAGTATTGATACAGAGTAAACTGATATTGCAGCAGGAGACCTGCATCATCCTACAATTCCATATGTCTCAGTCAGCCATCAACCCTGTGGATCCGAGGAAGCCATGTTGGGTGGAAAAATGGCTGCCATTGATGATCTGCACAGGCTACTTCAGCCTAAGAAAACTATATTTCTGATAACATTTCTGTCTAAAGAATTTAATCACACTAAAATCATCTTGAAAACAGGATAGAAATTTTACAATCCACATTAGATCAAAATACACAGGAGATAAGCCTTCTTAACTGTCATTAATTCTAATGAAACTGGACAGAAAATGAATCCTATCATGTAAGAAAAGTGAGTAGGGCTTCAGTGAACACCTGGCTGCAGACAGGTAGGCTACACAAGGCCCACACTATAAGATGGGACAGACATAAAGGAAGCTTGAAGATGAGAGTAAAAGTTGCAGTGTCTCAAACTGCAATTCCAGTAGCCTCAGTAACTTCATACAGAGACAAGTACACCGCGTTGCAGAATATTGAATGTAAACCTCAGCATAACAATTCGACATGTTAATTTAATGTGTGTTCACTTTTCCGAGTGACTTGCTCCATAGTCGCTTAAGTTTAGAAAACGCGAGGGAACGCTGCATCAGTGGGAGAATTAAAGGCAGTACAGACAGTAACAAAGGGCTCCAAGGCTGTACACTGGGATATTTTACTGCATTGTGGCAATTTCACTCTCGACACACGCTAAATATGTGAGCCACTTCGCGACATTGTTAGTGTCTGTGGAGTTTAATGACCAGTTATTTTACACCAAAATAAAGCCCCCACCCACGCGAAGATATTCAAAGTTACAGAAAATCAGTTATTTCTTACTATGAACTCGATGGAAGTTCAGGCTGCGTCCCGTCAGCGTCCGACATTATTAAAAAGAAGGTTAAGCTTGAAAAAAACCACACAGCAGAAACATTTGCCTTCCTTCTCTCCTCTCTGTGGAACCACAGCGACGGCGGCCATGACAGTCCATCCGGGTACTGCTGTGCTCTTGACACTCATGTAGAAGCGGATGAATATGTGTTGCTTGTCAAATACCAAACTAGTGCCGTGATGGGCATTAGTTTCGTAGTAAACACAGTTAGAACAACTTTCACTTGAGTGGAGATATATTCTGTTTTACGAGACGTTCACAAGAGCCTGTCGGTGTTTTCGCAGCGTGAGCCCTACGTCATTGTTGAGCTCGTGTGTGTGTGTGTGTGTGTGTGTGTGTGTGTGTGTGTGTGTGTGTGTGTGTGTGTGTGTGTGTGTGTAGTGTACTAGGTGGAAGAAGCAATGAGCAGCAATGGCGGATATACGCCATTTCCTATTGACTTCATTACATGAAGGCTGAAATGCCTTCGTTAATCTCCAATGTCAAATAATTTTTTCAACTCCAGATACTTGGAGTAAAAATAATTAATCTCTCTTTTCCTATTTCTCTTTGTCTCTCTCTCTCTCTCTCTATCTCCCTCTCTCTCTATCTCTCTCTCTCTCTCACACACACACACACACACACACTATACACTCACTCCCAAACCCACACAGGCAGGCTTACAATAATGGAGGATGTGCAGCTCATACAATGTTACCTCACCACCCTACATTGTAACATGGTGCAGTCACTATGTTTCACATGTCAGTAGTTTACAGTGGATCATCAGGTTTAGGCTACATATGGCAGTTACATCTGTCTGTAGATTTCCTCCCTCCATCTCTCTACCCCTGACATTTTTATGTTTTGGTTGACAATTGTCAGGACTGCTGTTTTATCCATTTGGACTGAGGCACTAGAGCTGACATTTCTATTGGTTCTTACACTCTGTTCAACCATATGTGGATAACATATAAATAAATAAAATAAATATTCAAACTACTTGCCTATATATAGGCTAGATAAAAAAAATTAAAAAGAAAACTTCTAAACACAAGGTCCATTTTGTAGCAGTTCTGGCCTTTTGATCATATCCCATGATCTTCATCAGCACATGGACTTTGTCCAGTCATCATGGAATATAGATAGTCTACTAATTTTTCCTATTTTTTCTGGGAACTTTAATAGATAGGTTCACAATTTTACAAATCTGTCTTAAAACAACCTACTCACAGACAGGATTTTCCATCTCTGGAAAGTTATCACCGTGGCAACTGCTTTCTCTTTTGTTGTGACAATCGTGAAATACGTAAACAGTTGCTTACAGTGTTCACGTTACAAAGTAATCCACCAGGAATGTGTGCTTACATGTATGTGATTGGCCAGTGCAGCACCTTGCCAGATGATGCTGGGTTGCTTGCAGAAACAGTTGAGCCCAGTTCGATTTTTCTTTTCAAGTGGATATCTGCCACATTTACAGTCTTTTTAGCATCATATTCCCTCTTTGTGTTTCCTCGGACAGTGTTTCTCTGTTGAGCTGTGGTGGAAGTATAATAACAAATAGAGGAACTTTGGCACTAAAAAACTGATTTTGAAAGATATCTACTTGATTTGACTCATTTGGATGCTGAAGCTTCATATTAGCTTCAGATAAACTTTTAAATACATTTTTGCACAGACGGAAGACTGTGGATTTTGTCCCCCATCATTTACATAGTAAGTGCATTATGAAGGGATCTTCTAATGGTCAGTATGAACAGGAGGAATGATTTAGGCAAGAAAAATCTATGTCAATGTTCATTTGGGCTCCTGACTGTTGTTTTAAGACAGACTTAAAAAATTGTGAACCTGTCTTTTAAGCATTTCTCGTCCATGTTGTCTTAATAGCGGAGTAAAAATGGAAATTTGAGCATTTATACTTCCACAAAACTCCATCTGCTGATAAAGACAATGTAATATGATTGAAAGCGCCAGCATATCTACTAAATGGACCTTGAGCTGATGGTGGTGTTTGCTGTTTCCAAAATCAAGTCTCTCGAAATATGAATGGTTCCAAACAGACTGGTTGTACTGAAGTGGATGACTCATCTGGTGAAGTTTAAGGTGTGGCATGTATGAAGCAACTTCAACAAAGATGGTGATTAAACTGCAATTCCTTTGTTCTGTATTTGTGGATGTAATGCAAAATATAGCTTGATGCAGAATTGTAATTATCATTGCAAATTTGCTGTTGTTGAGACTGAGCTGCTCTTGTCTGTTAATTGATCCATTTCCAGCAGTAAAGGGCAGCTGCTTTCAGGGAAAAAGCTCTGATGAACCCATCATACACTACCTGCCCAGCATTAAACAGCAGACATATAAAATTAGCAATTAGCTTGTGAGCATAAACATCTAAAGATACAGGGAAATCCCCCTTAGATGGTGAGGGTAGTGAAAAGGTAGCCAAAAACACAACTGCAGTAAACGGTAATGTTGCTCTGTGTTTGTTACACGTGAACTGTTTGCTAACACATTAGTCATGTTCATGAGGCAATAAGGTGTGTATTATTGAGTTCCCTCCCCTCCTGCAGCTTTAACATCTTACCTGGAATGTTTTTGTTGTCTTTTCAGCTTGCTGCTCTACTCTTTCATCAGCAACAACATCAAGATCCCATTCAATGTGTAAAAATGTTCCTACAGTTGCCTATGTTTGTCAAATTGTTGTGTTGTTCTGTGACAGAGAATGACTTTGCACACTGTCCACAATACAGTACTATGCACCATGACCTGAGTCAAACAGTACATATTGGGAGGAAAATAAATGTACTTTGAGAGCTGATTGGCAAAGCAATTTGAACTATACATTTATAGCCTTGAATGCAACTTGCAATCTTCATCAGAACTGAAGATGCCTTTCAAATTGAATTATAGATAATTGTCAGTTCTTTTCACATAGAACAGGTCAAGTCCATACTCTTTGATTTACAGAGACTCAACATGCCCCCATGAGCAGCACCTGGTGACAGCAGCAAGGAAAAACTCCCCTTTACCGGGAAGTAATCTCAAGCAGATCCGGACCGGTTCGGTTGAGAGAGAAAGAAAGAGGGAGAGGGGAGAGGGGAGAGACACAGAGAAGCATAATAACAACAATAATAACAATAACAACAATAAAAATGACAGAGATATAGTAATAATAATAGCAGTAATAGCCGGAGAAGAAGTCAATATAATCTGCATCAAGATAAAGTATGAGTAAAGTAAGATTAGAAGTCTGCACCCTTTTCACCAAAACTACAATACTGTAATATACTGCTCTAATAAATGAATTTGAAAAAAACAAATACGTTTTAATAGAAACATAATGCCATTCGGAGTACATTTAATCAACATAATGGGAAAAGTCTTTATGGAGTGTGTCTGTGTTGATGTGAATGTTTATTGCAAAAGGTTCAGCTACAGAACTTTTCATTAATTTTATCTACAATGTCTGCATGTGGCAACTAAAGCATGATTGCTGGCTCTGTTTAGGCACTCATAGCATTAAGTTTAGGGAAAGATTGAGGTCTTGGTCAAATAATGAAATTGTCAACACTAGACTAGACTTGACGCATGGGACAGAATGAGCTAACTTTTCTCAATATGTAACCAAAACCATGATCTTTCCCTAACCTTAACCAAAGTGTTAGAGATGCCTGAACCTAACAACATGCAGGACGCAGGACGGTCTCTGGTTTCAAAGTCCTGTGCTTAGCACACCCGCCACCCACCCTGCCCTACCCACCTCCCTATGACTTCTGTGTGATACAATAACACTTCTTGGACTTGGAAAACATGGTGAACATGAAACAGCAATGATGTTTCCTCCAACACACAGCTGACAAAACCATTTAGTAGTATATAAATGTAATATTTAGGAGCTTGAGGCTGACACTTTGAATAATGTATACATTTTTATTTTTTCCCTAACACAAAACACATTGTATAAAATATACATTGTAGATTTGGGACCCAAAGCCATATTAAGACCCAGTCTCAACCCTATAACTAATCTCAGACCTGAACTCTGTTCTGTAAATATCAATGGCCATTTTTTTCCAGTCAAGAAATTCTATTATAAAATTCAGCTTGTTCTGGTGTGTTCAGTTTTTTCTTGTAGCTCAGCCAATGGAGTTGCATTACTCATTAAATCCCTTTTGTTCTATTGGGATATGTTGCCTACTCACTTGTACTCACCAACCACTGCTCATCTCTCTCTCTCTCTCTCTCTTACATATATATATATATATATATATATATATATATATATATATATATAGATGTGTTTGTGTGTGTGTGTGTGTGTGTGTGTGTGTGTGTGTGTGTGTGTGTGTGTGTGTATGTGTGTATGTGTCATGGACTCTGTTTATGGACTTTTTGTGTTTTGGGTTTTTTTGGTGTTGCTCTGTGTGTGTTTTGAATGTGTTCTGTGTTACAAATTGATTGTGATAACTGCATTTGCCATTTGTGTTTCTTTGTGTCGTGCTTGAGCTTGGTATTGTTTTTCCTTTGAGTCCAGGGGTCTTATTTTCTTTAGTTTTATCTCTGCCTTGCTTTGGTTTTATTCCTGAAAGTTTGTAATCTTTTGTTTCTCATGTGTAGTTAGTCCTGCTCAGGCTGTTTTCCCCTGTACACCTTTCTCTGTTCAGTCTCGTTAGCCTTGCCCTGTTTGTTGCCTGCCACACCCTCGTTGTCTTCATTGTTAACTATCCTTGTAACTAATCCTCCTTTTTCAGTGCCTGCCCCCCTCACGTGTCTTGTTCTGTGATTACTTCCTTGTGTATTTACACCTGTCTGTTCTTTGAGTCCCTTGTCAAAAAAGAAAAAGAAAAAGTATAAAAAACAGTTGGTCTTATGCGGCTGCAGGTGGGAGAACATCACACGGGTAGATGGGAGTTTGGTGGTGTGGCACAACTGGACTGTGAGTGGGCAGGAGATGGCAGGGGGAAGTGATGGATCAAGAAGTGAGATGGGAGGAATTGAAGTTGATGGCGGGAGAGAAGTGATAGAAACCCTGGTAGGAGGGAAAGTAATCAAGGCAAAATGTCTAAAAACGACCAGAAATGGGGAAAAATGTGATTTTGAGTTTGATGAGAGTAGATTCCCAGCCAAGGTATTTACAGGATGAGCTATGAAATTAGGCCCTATATTCTCCACCACTGAGATGCTTTAAGTGCCAAAAGTATGGTCATGAAGTGATGATTTGCAAAGGTAAACAAAGGTGTGGTAGATATGCAGGTGAGTGTGAGTATGGTAAATGTGAAGCAGGGGCTAAACTGAAATGTTGCAATTGTGGGGGAGAGCATAGTTCTGCTTATCGCAGGTGCAAAGCTAGCAAAAGAGCAGCGGAGATACAGCGAGTTAAGATCTCTCATGGCATAATATATACAGAAGCAGTCAAAAAAGTGTCAGGCAAGGAACATGGCAGTGAGAATGGCCCAGCAGGGAGGTGAGTGAGAAGAGGCAAGCAGAGAAAGACAGTATGGAGCCATGTAAAGGGTATCGCAGAGTGAAAGAGGACATGCTGATTGTGGGTAAAAACAACTTTGTACTCTTTATGATAGACATTATAAACTGCTCTGCACAGATGGACAGGAGGACAGAAAAGATTAAAATTATAGTGAAGTCAGCGGAGAAGTATCTTAGAGTTAAAAGCCTGCGGTGGGAAGAGGTGGAAGAAATGTTAAGTGGGGGACCTCCTAGCTCACAGTCATGGGTTGGTGGTTCTTGGAATGAGAAGAGCCTTGTGGCTAATGGTCCAGAATTCAAAAAGTTTGTGTCAAATTTGCAAGATGAACCTCATGTAATATGTATTCAGGGAACATGGTTAAAATCGTAGTGGGATGTTGTAATACAGGGGTATACTTGTATAAGGAAGGATAGGGGAAAAGGGGGGAAAGGTGGGAGAGTAGCTACATTTGTAAAGGAAGGAAAAATGATAGCTTAATCAATTTTGGGAAGGAACAAGAAGCAGTAATAGTCAAAGTATGGACAGAAAAGGGGAGTTTAACAATAATCAATTATTATAGCCACTGTAACCATAGATGTATTAAACAATGTAGGAGGGCTTGCACATGGGGAAATGGTATGGTATGGGGACTTTAATGCACATAGCACACTGTGGGGAGCAAATGCACAGATGTAAATGGCTTGGTTGTGGAGGAATTCATTGATGATAAGGGTCTAGTATGTATTAATGATGGGAAAAGAACAAATGCACAAAAAGTACAATAGATTTTCCAGTGATATTCCATAAAGCAGCAGGTGTTAGTATAGGGGAATTATTGAGCCAGTGACCACTTGGTAGTGATCTCTATCCCATTTTAATTAAAATTGGCATAGAGATCCACGAGGATAAGCGATTGAGGATTCCAAGATGCAAGTTAGGGAAAGCTGATTTGGAAGCATTCGAAGCAAAAAGTGAGGTCAGTTTTGCAGAGCTACTTACAGAGATGACAACAGATGTGAAGGAATTCAACCAAAAATTAGTTGCATGCATTATCCAGACAGCAGAAGGAACAATACCAAAGAATACAAGGAATAGTTGTAGGAAGAGTGTGCCATGGATTAAAAACTGTGGAATTGCTATCAAAAGAAGGAACAGGGCATTAAGTAAATTTAAAGCACAGCATAATTTAGAAACTTTAAATCAGTACAAAAGAACTCAAACAATAGTCTGGAAAACCATAAGAACAGCAAAATGAGTATATTGGAGACAATAATGGAGAATGTTATGCAGTCTGTACAGTATATAAAATATTTCAAACAAGATATTCTTTCCAGACTTAATTCTTTCAAGTGCTGATATATTATCAGAAGGAATTGTCACACTGTGCCAGTTGTTGTCTTCCACCCATAGCAATGCTAATAATATTGCTAATAATTCAGCTGAATATTCTGACAAATAGTCTGTTGTTCTCTTTCTGATAGCTATCTTATACTGTGGGATGACGAATGCTGCACCTGTGCTTTCAGCTTCAGAAACAAAAACTCAAGTCATATGCTTTTCTATGTCATACTTGATGAGAGTCTTACTTGGAGATAGCATACTGAAAAAGTTCAAAGTAAATGCAAAAAGGTGAACAACATGTTGCAATGTCTGACAGGTCAAGATTGGGGGAGAATAGAAGATTTCTGTTAAAGATTTACAGGGTTCTTATGAGATCAGTTCTGGACTATGGCTGTGGAGCATACATCTCTGCAGCAGAGACAAACTTAAAAAAGCTGGGTATTTGTGAATTCAAGTTCAGTCCTACAGTCCTGATATCTGTTGTATATCCTTGGAAGTTCATCATTCCAACAATAGATGTAAAGTTCTGCAAAAAATCAAAGACAAGCCTAAACTGGTACCAGCATGGAAAATAGTGTAAAATTATATTAACCAACATTTTTTTTGAGAAGCTATTCATATTCACAGATAGTTCAAAGGATTCTGAAGCTGAAAGCACAGGTGCAGCATTCGTCATCCCACAGTATAAGATAGCTATCAGAAAGAGAACAACAGACTATTTGTCAGAATATTCAGCTGAATTATTAGCAATATTATTAGCATTACTATGGGTGGAAGACAACAACTGGCACAGTGTAACAATTCCTTCTGATAACATATCAACTTGAAAGAATTAAGTCTGGAAAGAATATCTTGTTTGAAATATTTTATATACTGTACAGACTGCATAACAGAAGTTTGACTGTTTCTTTCCTCTGGATTCCTCCCCATGAAGGCAATGAAGAAGTAGACATATTAGCCATGCAATCACTGAAATAACGCATAGTAAATATAGAACTTCTGTTAAGTAAGGCTGAGGTAAAAACTATTATCAAAGAACATATGTACAAAGTCTGGCAAGAATGTTGGGACATAAGTGACACGGGAAGGTATCTATTCAATATACAAAGTCATGTTGGTAGGAGTGAAATACAGGGCAGGAACTGAAGGGAAGAAATAGTCATAACTCACTTGAGATTAGGACACACAGGGCTCGACTGTACACTTCACAAGATAGGTAAGCATCCAACTGGGCTGTGTACACACTGCAATCAACCAGAAACAGTCCAGCATGTATTGCTTGAGTGCAACAGATATAGTGAAGAGTGAAGCGATCTAGTGACATTACTGAAGGAAGAAAAACTTGACATCACTTTAGCAAAGGTAAATAATTATTTTCTTCAGTTCCTGTCCACTCAGATCCACTTGCCTACATAACTGTGGCTAAATATATATGTTTGTGTATATGTGTGTATATGTTTGTATATATATATATATATATATATATATATATTATAGCAACTTTAAATCAGCAATCACCTTGCTTAACATAACAACAGTGTGACCTTGGTGATCGCTGTATGGGCTCTTCTTATGCTAGGTCTTTGATGACATCCACAGAATGGACTTCTTGTATACAAAAGACTGCATCCAACACAGCTCATATTCCTAAAACAAAAGAGCAGCTCCACCTTATTGTGGTTGTTTCCTGACAGGAGAATATTGTTGCCAGCATGAAATTCCCCTGCCAGCATCCAGTGGAAAAACTGGGCTGTGATTTAATATTGCCACACAGTATGACCACTGAAACAGATCACCCCAATCACAGAAAAAACACCTTTTTTTCCCAGTAGTATGCAGATGACGTGCATAGTATTGGTTTGATTTGTTGAGGTTCTTTGTTGCTGAGATGTCTGCCAGCATTACAATAAGGGTGAGAAAAATAACTCTAACATCATTTTCCCGAAATAATGTTTTTTCAATGCTTTGAGCACAATAAACCAAATGCCATTCAGCTGTATTGTTGTGGCGATAAAGCAATTGCACATCAAATCATTAATTATAGTTCAGTGCTAATTGGTGCAGAAAACATTCTTCTTACCCACTTTTAACAGCCTCTGTGCCCTGTGAATGAATTTCAGTGGTAAGACATTGGAGAAGCTGTGTGATGAAGGCTTTCCCTTCATTGCTGTTCTGACAGATGTGGACTGATGGTAATGTGAAATCCTCTTCATTTTTATCAGATGATGAACTGTCCATTTCTTTACTCTGTTATTCATTACATCTGCACAGATGGATATCTGTACTTGGATGCACCAACTGCAGTGACTGACAGATTATCAATAATAGAGCATCCAGGTTTGCATACAGTGTTGTTATTAATCTAATGTTGTTATTAATCTATTGAAGGCAAAAGTTTATTTTCAATGTTAATGAGATTACTGCATACAGTACTGTATACAACAGTGGTGGCTGGTGGCTCAAAAAATTGGGGAGGACAGGAGGAAAACCAACATGGCATCTTACAACAAATTGCATCATACTTTATCACCGTCCCCCACCCAATGAAATCGGAGGGGTGGGGGGCAATTTTATATGCCAATAAAACAATTTGCTTTCAAAAACAAAAACTCCTGAGTGGTGACAAGGCTTTTACCAACAAAGTGAAATTTAGATTTATAGTATTGTTCTATTGTGACAACAGATTTATATTTTCATCAAAAATTGACAACATATTACATGATTTACACATGTTTCCTATGTATTTTCTTAGTATACAGAAATATATAAAGTACCACAAAGCTTATTATGTGATACAGGTTCAGATCAGTACTGAATACTAGAAAGACTGAACACTAAAAGCATTCACAGATCTAAAAGTGTAGGTTCACAACAAAAAGTATTAATGCATGTATCAAATACATGACTTACACACTCTTATCTATATGCACCACATACATATAGTCTACAAAGCTGACATGTTAACACTTGTTATTCTAGCTACTTTAAGCTTATTACTCAATATACGGTTCAGCTTAAACACAAACAATGAAGAAATTCTCACAAGCCAGCAGCAAGACCTCCTGCACACTCATTCACTAATCACACAACATCAACAGGTGACTGAACAACCACTCAATTAAAAACGGGATCAATTCCAAATGAATGAGTGAGTCCAGACAGCTCACTGTAACTTCAACAAGCAAACTACCCACAACACATTATATATATATCTCTGCTACATTCTTGTTAAGGAGATAAATTCACACAACAACCACAGAGACATTTAACCATCAGAGATGAAATTAGTGACCAAAGAGACAGAGAGAGAGAAGCTGCATCTGACTCACGTTATCTGATGTCTTCTTCTTTCTTTCATGGAGATGAAGTATCCATGTCATAACATCCATTTGTGGCTGTTGGTCATCTTCTTTGTTAGTTAACAGAACTTAATGGCTGCTGGTTAACCAGTCTGATATCATTAGCAACAATGACAAACAAGCTAACTCTCCTGGTTGTTTCTCCGGTTGCTTCTCTCTCCAGCCTCCCCGGCGGCATCCTGCCGCTGCTGCGCTACACAGTCCAAATCCGTTAGTTTAACAGTCCTTCCATGGATGTATAAAGAGTCCTTCAGGCTGCTACAAGAAGCTAACTGTTGCGTTGACTAACGCAAGCAGCTATCTACTGCTCGTTATCTATTGCTCGTTATCTACTGCGGCTACCTTGCTTTACAGTGGACAGAATTGAAGATGAAATCTGGAAACTATCATCGGATCAATGCGATGTCAATATTGCATTCTGGTTGTTGATTGGTGAGGGAGGATGTCCTCCCTTGGAGCGTCATTTTATGTGTCTTGGCCAATCACAGATTAGCATGAAAAAAAATGAAGTACATTAAATTGATGTAAGAGATCCCGCCCTGAGGAGGACAGCAGGAGCCTGTCCTCCTCTGTCCCCCACTCACCCCCACTATCCCCCACTGCCCCCCACCACCACTTCACACACACTTTCCTTCCTCCTCCTGCCCTGCAAGTGTCGCTGTTGAAGTATTTTAACCAGAATTAAATAATGGATTTTTTCCAAAGAAGAGAGATCAAATATTTTATAAATAATACTGAGATTCTTTGTTATATTTTGATCTCCCTCTTGCCTCTCAAAAGATAAAGGAGGAGCAACCTCCGCTGCCTCTATGGACCAGCCTCCACTGGTATACAAGTATTATAAGTGTAAACTGATGCACTTAATACTGCACACATTGTTGAACAATAAATTTACTTTAGTCATAAAGAATTAATTTCTTTATCTATACATTTAGCAACTGAAGTCACAGCACCTTCAAAGAGTACTCCTCTGATTAAGCATTGCACTCTTATAGTATTGGTGGACTCATTCTGGACAGGACCAGAGGTTTTGTTTTTTTAATTTCACACATTCTTCTTACTTGTCAAAGATGGTTCAGTCAGAGATTTGGGTGTGTTATGCAAGAAGGGGTCAATGTAGTCTGGAGCTGTTAGTCTCCAGCAGAGATGAAGAGCTGCATAGCTACAGAGGTCTGGTAACCTCACTTCTTTCTAACTCCACACCCCCAGATTGGTTTAATTTTCAAACTTGTAGTCTTCAGCCCCAAATGAAGCTGACTCTAGTGACATCACTGTGAACACACTTTGATGCGTAAAATTAGTCGAGTTCCCTTTAAAACTGAGTGGCTGGATGCTATGAGAAATCTAAAAAAGACAGAATTTGGACATATAAGAGCTTGAAAAGGTTAATATACTATGATCAAAATAATATATTTATTTTTCTCTGCATTAACTATTTGAGAGTAAAAATTCAGCTAACAAGTGCAAAGATATGTACAACCCAGTCTTTGTTTGCATCATGAAAAAACTAATTATCTCCACATATGTCATTTTATCTGTCTTTAAAGTCAGAAAGAGACATATCATATATATATATGCACAGAAGCTGTGGACTGTGAGTACAATATGATGATGTCACCCTTTAAAAAAAGAGAACAGTGATAAATGTTTTCCTTCTCAGCAAACTATGTTCTGTTACCTGGCTGGTTGCCTGCCCCTTTACCATTTCTGTGGAAGCATCTTAACACTGTTTTAACAATCACTTGGCTAGCAAATGACTGTTGCTGACTAGCTTTACATGAATAGCAAAGCAAATACATGTAAAAGTGGGAAAAGCTCAGTTATATGGTACTTTCTGCAAATGTACTTTGTTGTAGTAGTGTTGTAGTGGACTTTATCATATAAAGGTAGAATGGGTAGTAGTTATATAAACCTTTACAGGGGTGTCTATTTTAAGTATCATTCTATAAGTTAAAATAGCAGTTAATTAAAGAAATCAAATCTCTGTTTACTACTTTATTCTTGTAAAGTGTGACATGGTCTGTATGGGTGGTGGGCCTGGGCCAATTTTTATGTCCAATCTCCCTGTTGATGAATACTGTGTGTAAATGCATTTTCATTAAGATCCAAGCATTGTTCACACTTCATAACCAACCACCAGTAATAAGGCATAATCAGAGACACCTTGAAAAAAAAGCATACAGATAAGAAAGCTCTGCTTATAGTCACATCCCACTCCCTCGAATCTGATCACTCTCAGTCATTGCAAAGTGATGTTTGGTTCTATTGTGTGACTGCACTACAACCATAGCAACACTCCCTAATTACAGTGATGGCAACAAACATGGTTGAGTCTGAAAGAGTTGCTCTGATTCACTGTTGTGTGTACTTTGATTCACTAGCCTGACTCACATCACAATAAACTCACTGTGATATTAAACATCATATTATCATATTCATCATATTGTGATATTCAGCATCAAACTTTTTTTCTGAATCATTTCCACAATACAAAAACAATATTACTCAGTTGCTTGCACTTATAAAATCAGAGATTAACAACGTATTATGGTAAGAAGTATATTTTGAGGTTCTCGACATATTATATACAAGCTCTTAACTCAACAGTCTAGGGTGCTAGGGTACTTTTGTTAATCATATATTCCTAGTTTATGTTACAATGTTACAATTTCATTTAGCAGACACTTTTATCCAAAGTGACGTACACATGATGCCTGGGCCACTCAGCCTTTGCCTACCTGAGCAGTGTGTGTGCGTTGCTGAACTGCTTCGTCTCGCAGACCTGCAGTGTCCACACAGACAGCATTGCTGCTGCAGTGCTGCTACTGCCAGCTCTAACTTTCTATATAGACTTTGACTTTGATAATGGCCATCAATAATAGAATGTTTCATATCATTTCATTATAAATTTCATTTATATTTAGTTTAGACAGAAAAAGGTTAAGAAGTGTGTTCTCAGTTGTGAAAAATAAATAATAATGTGAGGTGAAAGCAGCTTTCTTTCTGATGGGCATGGTGGGGTCATACACTCCTCACACAGGACAGGATTATACTGATTATTCCGCCAGTTAAAACCCCACTGTCACCACTATAAGTGAAGAAAATCCCACCAAGTTCAAGACACCAAGTTCCCCAAACGAGCCAAATACACTCCAACAAACAAACCTCCAAACTGTCAGGAGGGAAACTAACAACAAGTAAGGAAAGTAAAAACACCAAATCTCTGCCTGGAAGCAGGTGAAACAACTGACAGGAGTCCTGGTTTGAACTAATATCACAGAAAGCATCAGGAGTTGAGAAAAGAAAAGAACCGTGCGCGTCACGTGGAAAAAATAGGCAACACCTCGAATCTCTAAAGGAGCCACATGTGAGATGTGCGTAAGATGGGCTGTGCGGCTGCACTAATATGGGTGGTGAAATTAAAAGCAAGAGGTTCCGCAACACACATGCGCTGCTCACGTAGACTGTGTGTCCCAGGCTTGAGAGTTAATACAACACAAGCAAGGATGTAGTCAGGAGAGCTTTATGGTACTCACTCACATTATTCTAAGTTCAGGTCCGATAGGACATAGGTGCCAACAGGCAGTGCATAGAGGCAGTGCATGGAGTGCATAGAAGCCAATAATATTTTTAAATAAATGTTTTATAAGTCCATCAGGTGTGGAAGTGTTCGTGAAAGAGCTAGGTCTTTAGCTTTTTCTTAAAGATCGAGAGGGACTCTGCGAATCGAATGGAGATTGGTAACTTGTTCCACCACCAGGGAACTACAGAATAGAAGAGTCTGGCTAGTGTGTTAGGGCCCTGTTGTGGTGGTATTACCAGGCCCCTTTCATTGGCAGAGCGTAGTGAGCAGGAGAGAGCGTACACCTGAATGAGGGAGTTCAGATAGGTGGGAGCCATTTTAGTTGTCATTTAGTAAGCAAGTGTCAAGGTTTTGAATTTGATGTGGGCAGCGACTGAGAGCCAGTGGACGGATATGAACAGCAGGGTGACGTGCTGTTCACCGCCATGTTCTGGATCATCTGCAGAGGTTTGAACATGCATGCAGGGAGACCTGCCAGCAAGGAGTTGCAATATCTATGCGTGATATTATGAGAGCCTGTAACAGGAATGCTGTATGCTCAGACAGGTAGGGTTTAATATTCCTGAAGTTGTACAGGACAAATTGACATGACTGAGCAATCAAGGCCACGTGAACCTTAAAGGTTAGTTGGTCATCAATCATGACACCCAAATTTTGGGGCAGACTTTGTGGGGATGAGCTGGGCTGATTCAAGCTCAATATTGAACTGTTGTTGTATAGAGGGACAGGCTGGGATGACAAGGAGCTCAGCTCAGGAGCTCAGTTTATCAGTGCAGTGCATGCAGTAATCCAGTGTTATCTTTTTCTTACAATTACAGTTGTACTAACATAGTTTGCAGACTGCCCCACTGTCAGCCCCAAGGATCATTCTATACTGAAACAATATGCATGTAAACATAAAAGATAAAGCGTCAGCTACGGGGTTATAACTTATCAATCTATAACAGCTGGTTCATTTTGTAGCAGCTGTAGCTGACAGACTTTCACACAATTGGCTGTTTTCAAATAATGCAGTAAACTCCATTTCATAGTTTAGGTCACAGCTACTTACTGCAGAATCAAAAAATTGCAAGCTATTCATTATTTAGGAAACCAATCTTTGCTGTCAGTGACTATGTTTCTGAACCATACTGGTGAATCTTCTCAGTGTCACCTGGCTGAATCTTTTAAAGGGTGGGGTGGTGGAATACATTGTAGTCTGTCACCTCTGACTGAATACAGGTTAACAAATGCTCCTCCAAATGAAATTGAGAAGTCCCTGAATTTGGCGTCACAAGGGTGTTCCCGCAGAAGGCTTCCTCTCAGTGAAACTTCCTTGAATAAATAAAGGTAAAACAAAAACAAAACAAAACAAAAACAAGATGTATATAATTTCTTTGATATCCTAAAAATTGGTCATTTGTCATTTTGAGACAGGGGTTGGAACTTGATGCAGTAATTAATCCTCTGCACACTTGTTCATTTAGGGAGGCACAGATTGAGCCCGAAACATTCAGACTGGGGGCTCACACTGGGTGGGAGAGCTCAACACACTGCAAATTAAGAAAACATACAAAAAAGGGCAACCCACTTTGAAAAACTGAAGAACTCTAAAGACAACACTCAAGTAATTAGCAAAAAGCTAACAATAAGTGTATAGCCACTCAATCCAGTAATGTAACAGAATCAGAATGTTGATATTAAAATAAACATTGTTAGCTCATGTTCAAACATCATTGATAAGTGGTCAAGATATTCATCAGTTGTTGGTAACCCCCACAGACATTTCTCCCAGTTCCCAAGCAGAGCTAAGCAGATAGTTAAACAGATGAAATGCACAGCATTAGTTAAGAGTATTATGTTTGATCATGTCAGGTACCATTCAAATTGCTATAGTCCAGAGTCAAATACAGAACTTGTTTAAAAGATCAAATGACAGAGGGTAATGTGAAAAGGGTCACTTGCAGTGATGAAGATGCAGTCTGGAGCTTTTTAGCCTCTTTTAGCTCATAGCTGGTTTTATGGCATGTTACAAGTTGGTTCTTTCTTGTAAGAAAAGAGGAAACTAACACAAACGTCATTTTGAAGGGTTTTATTCGGCCAAAATATGGATTAACAAACATCAAGCAAAACATTGGAATCAGTAATATCAGTAGTGCCAGGAGTGTGTGGATGAGTGTATCATGATGTGTGTGTAAAATTAAGAATCAAAAAAATATGGCAAAGTGATGAGCTTTAGTATGGTGTGTGGTATGGTGAGAGAGAGAACCAGAGCAGGTCCGGCAGCCATCTTAAATACAGGTGAGCCAGGCTATACAGGTGTGCAACATCTCCTCTGACGACCCTGCCTTTCATATCGCCTCCAAACACCCTGGAACATAACAAGACATACATAAAAGACACACACCAAAACAGAGGGTAACCCCAAGGTCATCAAAGACCTTGACCAAGTCAGTCAAACTAGCAACTACAGCTGAGAAATTTTCACAGAATGCTCAGTAATAATTGCATTCCAAGAAATTGGGTGAGCTCCCTCTTTGTAATGGGAGAAGGAAACTTTTCAGTGGCCTCCACTTTTGCCTTTACTAGCTGCACTGTACCCTGCCCAACCACCTTACCCAAGATTGTCACTGTGGCCTTGGCAAACTCACACTTTGCCAAGTGCACTGTGAAGTTTGCCCAAGCTAGGTGATCAAACAGGGTCTGGATGCGCTACAAAAGTTGTGGCCACATGTCAATATACATTACTACATCATCTAAATACACGGCACACCCTTGCAGCCCCGAAACCACCCTGTTCCTTAAGTGCTGGAAAGTGGCAGGTGCATTTCTCAAACCAAATGGCATGACCATGTACAAGTACAACCCTGAAGATGTGATAGAGGATGAAACATCCCTAACCCGTGGCGTCAGGGGTACTTGCCAGTAACCTTTAAGGAGATTAAATTTACTTACAAACTTTGCAGAACCAACCTGATCCACGCTATCCTCCATATGAGGAAGGGGATAGCTGTCTGGCTTGGTTATGGTATTCACTTTGCAAAAGTCAGCACAAGGTCTATAAGTTCTATCTGGCTTTGCAACTAGCAAACAGCTGATCTGGGCTTAAGTCAGAAAACGCAGCAGCAACTGCTGCTTAGTATGGAGTTTTGGATTAGTATGGAGTTTGACAACAGCTATAACCTCATGTCTACCACCTGGTGGACAGGACCGGCAGGCTTAGGTCCCTGGCTATTTTTGGATGCCTTGTTTTTTGCTTTAAGCACTAGGCATTCATTTTTCCAGTGACCTTTACCCAGACAAAAGTTACAAGTTCAATTTAAATCCCCTTTAAATCCCCCCCAGTCATGCAAGGGCCTTAGCACTGGACTCTCCACCTCACCACCCACTTTAGCCTAGCGGCCAATAGACAAGTTATCTCTGTGCCCCCAGTCATTCCTTCCCCTTGGATATATCTTATGTGTTAAGGTGTACTCATCAGCTAACACCACGGCCTCTGTCACCTTTTTAACCTGATGGTAGTTCAGGTATGTGGTAACATCTACAAGGAGGATGTCTTTGAACAGTTCTAGAAGAACCAGTTCCTTTAAATCATCTATGCTGTACGGACAGCTCACGAACAAATTCTACATGTCTGCCCTTCTGACCTCCTTAGCTTCCTGAACTGCTGACAATAAGCCTCAGGCACCAGTTCATAAGCTTTTAGCACTGCAGACTTAACCTTGAGGTAGACCTCACTGTCAACTATGCTTAGTGCAGAGAATGCTTCTTAAGCCTTTCCAGTAAGCACACACTGTAAGAGCAATGTCTTCTCCAAGTCAGACCACTGGTGTTTGACTAAGCCATTCAAACAGCCAAAAAAAAGTATCCATGTTCTTCTCATTGAATTTTGGTAATAACAAGTTGTAAGCTATGTCAAATGTAGCCAGGGAAACCCCAGGAGAAAGGAGGGATGACCACTTTAATCAGGTCCAATCTGTAACACTGTTGCAATTCAGCTTCATGCAACCTGGTAGTTACCTTTAGCCTTTCAATCTCCAATTCTTGTGACTGGACACAAACCCGCTCCTCGTGGGTATGTGCTCGTTCCTCCCATTCACTCTCTTGCTGGTACTACAGCAGCAGGATTTCTTTTTTCTTTTCAAATGTTAATTCACCGAAGTCAGACAAAGGTGCACTTAACCTTCCCTGCAATAGAAGACCAGCAGCTGCTTCTTCAGTGGCCATCAAATCACCTTTTCAACAAATAGTGACTGCCAGGGCTGGCAAAACTTTAAACTGTCCTACCTGGAACCTTAAAGTGCCTCCTTATGACATTGCTTAGGAAGATCTACTTCATAATATTCTGCCATTTTCAGCAACTGGTCCTTCGTACACTTATCCAATAATTCCATGCTTGGACACTGTCCAAAATCCTTCACGGTAGCCATCCTCTCAAGAGGACCAAACCAGACACTAAGTCTTTAACCAATGGAGACAAAAAGAACTAACTAAATCCTATACCAAGTAATCCCACTAGTACTCTGCTGCTTAACCCAGATAGACCCACTATGGCATGGAGCCATTAAACAGCAACTCAATCACCATGAATAAGACAGGCTAAACACAAAAACCCTTACCATTTGAACCTAGTGTACAGACATTTAAAAAAATTTTTTTTTAATCTCTGGAACACCTCTCCCCTGACTAACTGCCTATCCAACACTACCTCCCCCTCTCAACCCCTAGTCTTTGTGCATGCCACGAAAGGTGTTTTAAACACAAAATCCGATGACCCGGTAAGAGCCCCAGCAATGCTGTTACTCACCTAGACAGCCATGGACGTGTACCCAAGACACAATGTCAAATCGTGTTATGCACAAAAATAACAAACCAACAAGTCCCCATGGGGGACAATTTTGCTTCTCCATTTGTTACAAGTTGGCTCCATCTTGCAACAAAAGAGGAAACTCACACAAACGTCACCTTGAAGGGTTTTATTCAGCCAAAATATGGATTAACATAAACATCAAGCAAAACATGGAAATCAGTAGTGCCAGAAGTGTGTGGACGAGTGTATCATGATGTGTGTGTAAAGGTAAGAATCAGAAAAATAAGGAAGAAGTGATGAGCTGGAATGTCCACAGGGTGTGGCATGGTGAGAGAGAGAACTGGAGCAGGTCTGTGAGCCATCTTAAATACAGGTGAGCCAGGCTGTACAGGTGTGCAACATCTCCTCTGATGACCCTGCCCTTCACTTTGCCTCCAAACATCCTGGAACATAACCCAACATATGTAAAAGACACACACACCAAAACAAAGGGTAACCCCAGGGTCGTCACATGGCACATTTACAGTTTTGGTTCAGTCTCACTGCACTGCATTCCACTGCCAGCAGCAGTAGGCAGCTATAAGCTAAAAAGCTTTGATAAACCCACTTTCTTAGGGGTTGGTGTATGCCACAGTAGAAGAGCATGGTAATTGGACTTATTATTGGACATGTGGTGACAAACTCTGCTTTGTAGGATGTGTAAATAGGCAACCGTTTGCTTAAGTGTTAGCCGACAACTATAAGGCAATAATGTCTGTTCTTCTGCCCCTGAGTGGCCAAAAAACCCCATGACCCATGTGAATGTATCGTAGGAAACATAGATTTTATTCCCATGTAAATAGTGTCAGGATCAATTTAATTCTTATGGAGAGGTGAATAAAACCGAATTATCTGGGTTCTGTAGGAAAACTGTAGTAACGCATATTACTGAATATCCAGTCCTTGTACATTTGCATTATTATTGTATTTGATTTGAATGGAGTTTTCCCTTAGAACCAGAAAAGACATAGTATTACCTTATAAAGTTGTTGACTAACACTTAAGCAAATAGTTGCCTTTTTACACATCCCACAACTTAAAGGTGTGTTTCTTGCACCCATCCAATAATAAGTCCAATTACTATGGTGTACACCAACCACTAAGAAAAATATGTCTGCCATTAGCTGCTATTATTATTTGTACTAATGCAAATGACTGAAAATCCAGTTGTCATGCCCTCCACTTCTGCCTCCTCCTCCACCTAGCATGCATGTCTGTGAGTGTGTGTGTGTCTAATTGCAGGAGTGGAGATAGGTGTGCGGGACTTAGGCAACCAACTGCCACTCATCATAATTAGCCCTGCCATAAAAACCCGATCTAGACTCCACCACATTGCCAGATCGTAGACTCTGTTCATGCAGTTACGCTTCCAGCCTTTTTTTGATTGTTGTTACTGTTCTGTCAGTAATTTGCATTTGTCTAATACCTGTTTCCCTGTGCCTGCAGTTTACTTCTGCCTAACTTCAGCCCCCGCCTCCAGACCTCCTGCCTCATCAGTCTTCCTCATCAGCTCAGCACAGCTCCATGCACTCTGGAAACCACTCTGCCTGGCTCCCCTCAGCATTCCCCCTGCCCTGCTTGGCCCAGCTTTATGCCCAAGCCTCAGCACCAGGTTTGCAGCCACGTGCCCAAGCCCTCTCCCCACTTTCCCAGCTACCAGCCCAGCAATAAACTGTCTTTCAAATTTACTCATTGCCTCCTGTCTCTGTGTTCTGCACCTGGGTTCACTAGCCTTGCCATACCACTAATCCTAGCACATTACTTTACTTACTCAACAGTATATTGAGCAGTTTAATAGTATCTGGTGATGGATTGTAGATTTTAAAAAAATAGTTTCATTTTTAACATTTAACAAACCATTTCTGACAAGCCCAAGACCTGTTTTTTTGTTTTTTCCTTTTGTATGTTAATAAATTTGTTTGCTATCATGGTTTAACTTTGTTAAAATTATGAACGGTTTGAATTTTAGTCGCAGGCACTGTAGTAGAGACCATTAATGGATCATAAACTCCAGTAAAAGAACAATATAAGAAACCCTCAATGAGAGATTGTACTAAGTAACAGAAACTATAGAACTGTGGCTAGCCTAGAGTGACATCAGGAGTTTGGCTCCGTGAACCACAACACGTTCTTCTGATGTTGGCTACAGGAAGGTGAACTGGTGTTCACTTCTTTAGAAGAAATGTTGTGGACTTAAAGGAGTGTTCCTAATTCATTTCAGCTTGGCCAGTGAGCTTTCAGTCACACCTTGCGCCCTATCACAATGAAATATTGCATGAAACCAAAATAATGCAGAAGTCATTCTCTTTATTTTACATAAATTACACTGCCCCCAGACCCCATGCACCCTGCTCATATACACATAGAAACATTTATTGCACATGAAATGGTTCCTGTTGTGAGTATCGTGCTGACCAACAGAAGACGACATTAATGAAAGAAACACAAAACTTGTCTCACAATATATTTCTTTTTTTTTTTTTTTTTTTTTTACAGTTTATTACTTTACATTGATAAAGTCATTAATTCTGCAACAAAGTTCAATAGCTGTATGTCATTTCACTATACATATCCTGCATCACACAGCTTTCAACCACAGAGATGTGATCAACCAGATAATGAGAAAATTCATTTACGTGACCGCACACGCACACACACACACACACACACACACACGCACACACACACACACAATCCCTATGGTATATCTGGTATGATATGGCATATCATTGAACATACATTAAAATTACACATGTAAGTTTACAGTGACATTCTTTTCCTGCCAATCAACTCCACTGTACAAATGCATACTTTTGAGTGAGTTTAATTGTCTATCCTTAGTGAGATGGCAAGTCTGATTGGACAGTCAGGATGTAGAATCAAAAACAGTGGTGTGGCAATGTGTGATGGTCTATGCAGAGAATGTTGATATTGAAGTGAGACAATTTACTGTGGCATTTAAAAAGTTTGTGTCCATGACTGTTATCTGGTACAATCCACATTTCTGTTACTTTTCAACATAGCATGTTTGAGTCGCAATCAGTAATGTTTGCACAAAATAATCAGAATATACAGTATATCACTAGGTGTCCACAAGTTCTGCTGATCCATAACTGTCACTCCAATCTTCTGTTACTTCAGTGGCTGCTGAGATTTCAGGCAATTTGATTTTAATAATAAAATGTGTTGAAATGTGTACTTATTTTTAAATGTTTCAATCGAAAAACACATGGTAATGGTAAATCATACTGATATCTGATGGTGGCCAAGATTTTTGGAGAATTACCAAATATTAGAGTTTTGTACAAAAATGAAATGACAACTTAACATGAGTCAGACTAATGACCCACTGATTCAGATTAATGCTATTGTATTGTACTGTTTAGTAGTTAAAAGGCAAAACAGAAAGTACTTTATAAATGGCACTCACACCAATAGTTAATCACTTTTTCTTTGGGCCATGACCATAGACTGTATATAAAAATGGACGTAGTGAGGTGTGACGTCACCCGTTGATTTGCGTTGGAGCCAGTTTGAAGCCCAGAGTTGCAGCTTCTGGTTGGCGCCATCTTTTCCGTTTGGAGCCAGTAGCTTCCAGATAAGGAGTGCGGGGTGTTACCTTTCACACTGTGGAAACACGCTCCACTACCTTGGACCTAAGCTAATGCTAGCTTACTGGGAACACTGAGCCCTGTACACTTGGGCTAACTTTAGCTACTTTAGCTAAATTGTGCTAACCGGGCAGGTATTGTAATCAAGTAACGGAGCCGGGGAGAGCAGCAGGTGAGCCAACTGTCAATCACAGCTGTCAATCAACGCCCACATGGCAGACATCAAAGCTACTATAAGTCTTCAAATCTTATTAATGGAGAATGTTGCCGCTTAGGTTGCTAGCTCCAGGGCTGAAGAATGAAGACAATGCGGAAGTGCCAAGAACTACAGTTTCTTGAATGGCCATTTGAGGCTGGCTCCAAAAGCAAGTCAATCTCCATAGACCCCCATGTTAAAATGCCAAACTTTACAGCCGAAAAAAACATGTTCACAACCTGGTACAAAAAACGGTTTTGGTCTAATTTCCCTGTTCATGACAACTGTTTGGCGGGTGAATTTTATATAACTCAACCATTTAAATTTTATTAAGGATTAAAGTTATGCATAATTAAGGATGTGGCTGCTTTGAGTGACAGGTGGATGCCATCACAGGCAAGTCGCTACCATAGTGACAACATTGGTTAAGTAGCATAACCATGGCGTAACCCCAGATTCACAGAGTACAGGCATAGCTGTAGCCATCGCTATTTCAGTGTGTTTTCAGTTCATGAAAGTTACCTTTTTGGTCACCTTAAAAGGTCTTGTTCAGCATTTGGTTGTACTAAAAGACCCTCTAAGGAGTCGGCAGCTAGTTAGCTAGCAGCTAGCAGCTAGCATGAGGGGCCGCTCCACCCTCTCTATGGTCACTTCTGGCTCCAAAAATCCAAGATGGCGACTGTCAAAATGCAAACTTGAGGCTTCAAAACAGGAGTCCACAAACCAGTGGTTGACGTTATGGTGGCTATGTCTATTATTTTTAACAGTATATGCCACCAGCTCACTTATTAGAGGGCCAGAATTTAGCAATTCAGACCACAATGATTTGCTAAAAAAATTATTGACTTAGTATGTCTAGAGAGAAGTTGAGGGTTGTTGAAAGGAAGTCTGTTGGAGCATCTAGCAGCCGTTGGTGGCACTTTAAGGTACTTCCACATTGGCTTCAACCTCAAGCTGGGGTAGTTGCCACTTGGCCATGCCCTACCTCTTCATTATTTCATTAAAAATATCCTCTAAGTACCAGACATATGACTGAATCCATGACTATCTTGGAGAAGGTAACCAAAATAGGATATTGCAGATGTTGTATCTCCTATAGTACCTTTTAGAACAAAACATCCATTATTACTGATGAATTGTAACAAAGATGTTGAATGTATGTTGTGTAGACAAGTAAGACAAATGTGTTTTGTTACAAATAACAGAAAAATGAATTTGAAGTTATAATCTTTAAAGTCTGTGTAAAGGAAAATGAGAGAGATACTGAATTGTGGAATTAGAGTGTTAAACCGTTTTTCACCATTTCTGTGTTCACGATTTTTTGAGCGGGCTTGAAATGGTGGCTCTATGACATAGAGGGGTGACTAGCATGACCCCTGCCCCCACCTCCCTCTCACTATATAAACACTAGAATGCATGTACTTATATTTTAACACTGGGTAGTTTTACAAAGTTTTGTTGAGACAACTGTGATTCACTTTGGCTTGGCTTCAGCACCGGCTGTTCGGCTGAGAGGACAGGTAGAGTCAACGGATGCGGCACCAGCAGCAGCCAACACTGGCCGCCAACCACCACCACCCACCGCTTCAGCTTCAGCACCAGCACCAGCACCAGCTGTGTGGCTGTGAGGTCTCCAGCCAGAGGGAGAGCATTTGGCGGGCAGCACTTCACCAAAAAGTATTGCGTGAGAGGCAATTGCTCCAAGGGTAATGGACACAGTGAAGCCGCTTTTCAGCAGAGAAGTGAGTAAGGTTAAGTGAACAACAATTGATGATTGGTGATGGTTTGCTTGTTAATTAGTCATTTAAGTTACATTTTTATTGAAAGAAGCCCCCACTTACCTACAAAATATGTGCCGAATTAAACAGTGGCTCCCAGCGTTTCTTTATTTTTAAAATATGACCAATGTTGCTTGCTTTACACCTACAAACAAGGCCTAAATTTTTCATATGGGAGTTTGCTGGGAGCGTTGTTAACGTCGAGTCTTTTCAGCTAGGCTGTGCTTTCAGTGCCTTTAGCGGCTTCAGCGGACACGTCCCCAGCGTTTCAGAGCAGAGAATGCTGCTTATTTTTCCATGATTTTGCAACCTCACTTCATATACTTTGGCGATTTTTTTAATCATTCAAATTAGGCTGGATGGTTAATAACAAATTTTTCTGTGGTGTGACAAACTCAGAACACATATTTATTATTGCTTTACACAGACTTTAAGATTTTCAATTTATCAATTCACTTTGTTGACTATTTATGGCATGGATTGCTCTGAATTCCACATTGATTTGTGTTTTGCCTTACAGTAACTTGAACCCAACCTTAATCCTATCCCCAACCACATAGGGTAATGTTACAGGAAACACTACCCAATGAGTAAGCAGACTTTGACACAAGACTGTGTCAAAGACAAGACTGGCCATACCTTAAATAGTAGCCACAGTGTACTCTGTAATTGCCTCTTCATATAGTAATTTCACTGTTACTAGTGGAGTCTGGTATTCAAATTCCATACCAACACACAAGGGATTCATGAGAAATAATGCATTCATGTAGTGGACTTGACCAGGACTCAACCAGGACTGAAATCTCTCTTTCTCTTTCTTTCTGATTATAACTTAAATATATTATACAGTTTAATAGTTTTTTTGTTTTTGTGTAGCCAAAAAATGACTCAGCAATACTGAAGGGGACAGCCATTCCAACAGCTGTGGCTTTGATCTCACTTTAAATATTGCTACATGGCCAGGCAGACAGTTACAGTCAGTATTAATAATGTAATACTGAGTCCTCTCACCCTTGCTTGTGCCAGTCTTCATCACCATCACATCTTGCTAAGCTTATGGTGTGTTAATGGAGAGATACAGTTCGGGGGGAATAAGTGCTTAACATTTTTATTGCTCCTTTAACGCAGTAGGTTGTTTGTCTTTACCATTCTGCTGAAAAGACTATATTAGTGAGATTTACAGTAGGCTATAGGTTGCACAGACTATATTTTGTTTTCCCAGTTGATGTTTGTCTCTGTAATGTTTTGAGTTGTGATGATTCCCAACAACACAGGGTTGATTCCTGCAGTGGTGCATCTGATTGACACAGTACTAGAAATCAAGCAGACAGCTGAATGGCCTGGTGGCCCTGCAGCAGAATACTTCCATGGCTGTGTTGGATTCAGTTATGAGACAGCAATGTAAGGCAGCAGGTTGACAGGACAGACAAACTATTAAAAACCAGAAAAACAAACAAAAAACATGACTTCTAATGTCCAGAGTAGGCTCAGTTGCACATATATGTGCCGTCCCTTCTTTTTCTCTCCTGGTTCCTTCATACTGTTTAGTCTTTGACTCACTGTTGGTGCCCAAAGTCGAAAAAAAGAAGCATGCCAGAGTCAAATCTTCATGCCAAGCTTGGCTTTCTGTGGAAAGAACACATCACAGAGGTTAACTGCAATCCACCCTCCATCATCTTAATTACTTCATTAAAAATTCTATCCCTTCTCCTTCATGTAAAAATCCAGAATCTATGAATATACAACACAAGATGTTTCCTACTTCACTGAAAAGTCCATTCTCAGTGTATGTACACTGGAGGCTTCAGGTTTCCACATCATACTTGTGGAAGTTGCATACTAGACCATGATTGGCTCCAAACTAGTTATGATGTCACAAATCATGCTGTAGGTACATGTGTTAAACTGAGATTTAAGGTGTTCACAGAGAAACGTTCTGCCTTCAGCAGATGAATGTGAAAACAAACTCTGCACATACATCATTCTGCACAGAGAAGAGAACAACATCCAACTGAAGGAAATAGAAGAAAAACAAATTTTTGGTTGGGGAGGGACTTTAAGCAACATAAAGCATACATAAACAAGAGTAGGGAACAACACTATAAATTGCTGAAAATCCATCATCAATTCATAGTGAGAGTGTATAATCATTAAGACTAACTACTGTTTGGTCAAATGCTTTGGCCTTGACAGGTAGACAGAGAGATAACAGTGCTCACAGCTCATTTTAATTTTCAGACAGTTAGATTCACAATAGAAGTGAATGCTGCTTTCAATATAGAACATACCAGCACTGATATGATCACCATCTTTCCTTAACATGAACCAAAAGCTATTAATGCCTAAACTGCAAACCAGCAGTGGAAAGAATGTTTAAGATTCTGTTCTTAAACAGAAGTAATAATACCACAATGTAAAAATACACCATTACAACTTAAAGTTCCACATTCAAAATGTTATTTAAATAAAAGTATGGGTACTGTATATAATTAGCTGAATGTACTAAAGTACAAAAGGTAAAAGTAATCATTATGCATACAAAATGGTTTCAATGTTATTAACCTGAGTAGGTGGTGAAGGTATGTTAGTTGTCCCCAGTGCTTGATGCACGTGTAATTTCAAATGGAACTGTAGGACCTCTAATTATTACATATTATAATATTGGATCATTATTACTGATGCATTCATGTGTAAGCAGAATTGTAATGTTGTAGCTGCTTGAGTAACTGTTTGGGAAGCTTAATCTATAACAATGCATCATTTATTTTTAAAATGAAGTGATAATCTACTCTTCACATAAAATATGTGTAAAGTAACTATATTTGTCAGAGAAATATAGTGTAGTAAAACAATTAATTTGATTTATTCTCAATAAATAAGGTAGACAAGTCTGCAAAATAAAGTAAATGCCTCCTCTGAAGGCTGATTAGTTCTTGTTTTCACAATTATTTCTCAAAGCAGCATTTTCAGTTGTACTTAACATGTTAGGAAGCAGTGGAAATATGTTTACTGTTTTCTAGTAAGTCTCCTTTTATAAAACATTTCTAAAGGCACAACCTAACAACCCAAGCATAGCTCTTATTGATGACTTCCAACTGATTTAGATAAACAGACTGACCTTTTCACCTTCAGATTGCTGAAATGACAAAATGTGGGTGAAAGGTCGACTTACGATGCCAGAGGCGTGTTTGGGTTTGACGCTGTAGGAAGCTTTCTCCTTGGCCTGTCGGAAACACTCTTCTGCTGCTTTTAACCTGCACAACACACAATGTTAATGCATTTATTGTGAATACAGCATTAGAGCTTTCACTTTCACTAATTTAGCAGCCAAGATTAATGTCATGGTTGTCATCCCTTTGGCTGGTCTTAATTTTGCGATCAAGTCACTTTTACTTGAGCTGAAAGTAGAAAGTTTTAATATGTCATGTATAAAATATCAATGTATAGTTTCCTTTTAAGAAAGAAAGAACAGGAAATGTAACAACACTGGATTCTAGAGGTGCAACAAGGAGAGTTGTTAATGTACCTCTCCTTGAGAATGGCTTTGTTCTCTTTCTTCCACTGGTCCTTGAAGTCAGAGGAAAACTCATGCCAGATGGAGAAAAGTGTGTTGGGTGAAACCTCCTTCTCTCCTGCCTTGGCCTTCACTGAGAAGAACACTGTGAGCTCCAGGAACCTGACAGGAAAAAATATCAAGTTATTGACATTCCTTTTTCTCCATGTGTAGACAGATAATATGATCCTGGGTAACATGAACACATTCGTAGCTGGATCAGTAAACCCAGACTAAACTGCCAGTTGATGACCAACTTTGTGATCTTGGTTATTTAGGATCACTAGTGTTAGGCTAAGTGAAGCAGGTAACCCAAAGAGATCCAGAGTAAACTGACTGATTTGAAAATGGTAGTTTCTTTAGTGTTCATATGCACAGAGAATGTGTTCTCAGTTCTCAGTTTGGCAGTGTAAATAAAATAAAATACATAAAATAAATACACAAAGCAAACCATAATATAGAATATAAGGAAGGTAAAGACGCTTGCTCTTACAGTTTGTGAGTGCTGCTGAGTTGAGCTTCCAGTGTCTCCAGTTCACTTTTAGCTAGGAAAGGAAGAATTATACAAAAGGTCAAAAGAAATAGTAAACATGCACATAAATACAGTATACTGCAAATAGTAACTAACTGATTTTAAGTTTGAATGTACAGTATAACAATTCCACAGAC
The DNA here is from genome assembly GCF_963924715.1 of Thunnus thynnus. NCBI lineage: Eukaryota > Metazoa > Chordata > Actinopteri > Scombriformes > Scombridae > Thunnus > Thunnus thynnus. Next base: position 25,868,871 of record NC_089536.1, read on the forward strand.
AGTGCATCTATGCATTATACATGAAAGTGAAGGAAACCAGAGAAAAACACATTGTAACTCTGCTCTCTCACTGTAACTACAACATCTTCTAGTTATGCTGTGACACATAAATGCTGCTTGGCTCTGAGGCAGACCACAGCTTCTTCTATAAACAGATTAAATCCCTGCAGGTCTATCTTTGTAAATCACTGTTTGCATTGCAAATTAATATGAATATAAACCTAACATAGTCAGAGCAGTGAGAGGAAGCAATAGATTGAAGAAACTGTCACAAAGCAGCTTCAAGTCAAAGGTCAGTAGGAGTCCAGACCTTTATGACTATATAAACATACAGTAGTTGCATGTTTTTTGTGAGTTACCTTGTGAGAGAAACTCCTCCATCTTGTCTTTGAAAGGCTGCAGGTTATCTTCATCTGAAATCTTGCACACCCTCTCCACTTCTGACGTACACGCTGACAAAATATTGGAGAAAAAATTTGTAATCAAGTCTATAGGTCTACTATATGTGTTCAGCGCACATTTCATACAAAATAAAATATAGTAGTAGGCAGATGTGATAAGTTCCCTGTCAAAATGAATAATCACTTATGGCACAAACTGAAGACTATTCTAAGACAATATAACAGTATCAACATGCCTTTTATTTAGTGACTTATAGTTAATACCTACATCATGTTTTATAAAACTGTGTAAAATGTTAACAGGCTATGACTATAGAGGTGAAAGTCCAAGGTGAATTTGTTGAATTGTATCGTTGCTAAGTGTGGTTAGATACCTTGATGTTGTGTGAATCTGGTCCAAACAAAAAATGCTTTTTGGAAAAAAAATGTTTTCACAATATTCATGATAGCTGGAAGCGATTAAGGTGGACTTGGTTGATCCCACTCAAAATTTTTAAGGACTTGACTGGACGGTCAACCAGGTTTGGAGTTACTCAGACTTACACTGTGTGAGATGCAACTTTTAGAATAGTTTGAAACGTTACAAGAGCTTCACGCTAAAATATCTATGTTAGTTTTTGCAACGTGATGTCTGGAATGCAATGCCAAAACACTACAGCAATAACTACTTACACAGTAAGCCAACCAGTCAGCCAGCCATGTGAAGCATTAAGACTGAGGTTAATTATGATCTAAACTGTATTTGTGTCTAAGTGTATTTGTATGTGTGTGTGTTACCTCTAAGGTCCTTCCTGAGTCGATTCAGGTCTTTCTGGAAGTCTTCAAACTTCATCTGTGAAGCCTGGAACAAGTCATGAGGCTCAGGGATAGGATACACACATGTCTCCCTGCCAGCATCCTGTAGATAGAAAGATGGAGTGAGACAAATATGATAACAATACATAAACATGTAGGAAAACTAATCATTAATGCCCTAAATATGAAACACGGTTATACAATCTTTTCAGTTCTGAATATTCTCATTTTTAGGTGTAACAGATGCAAATGTTATCTTCAGGTATTCCATTTCACCTGTAACACTGTTCTCCATCATATTCACACTCATATTCACAAACACACTCTCCAACAATTAAATCCCAACAGTGATTTTTAAACATTTCCTGTCAAAGACTGAATAAGCCCATTTCAGACTTTATTAAGATCACCAAACAACTCATTTTTCAGTTCACTGGTCACCAATCTCATAAATATGAAGCCTACAAGCATTACAGCAGTGTGACGCAACAACATAGTGATGTGGAAATGCAGTGCAAATATAAACACTTTGCATACAGACAGAAATCTGGTTTATGTGTACATTAAACAGAGAGAGTGTTTGTAGATGGGATGTAGAAAGATACACACTTTGAATATGAGCTATAGTACATATGTGAGGAACAATGAGTATACAAGGAGGGACACAGACAACTCAGTAAATGAAAAACAAAATAGATGAAAAAGACACAGTTTGGAGGAAGTATAACAGCTTACCTCATCGAAGTGTCTGAGGTAGTACGCAACAATGTATGACAGAAGACTTCTCATGCTGTCCTGCATGTGGAGGAAAAAAAAAAGATTGTAGGTTTGGCAGGAGTGGAGAAGTCAGTGTCATGAACATGATGTTTAGACTTCCTGCAGATATTTCTGGTGTTTCACTGTAATAGCTGCATGATCATTATATTAAAAATATATCTGTCTTCTGTATTACCCTATACAGAATATTGCTGAAACTGCAGTTACTGTAAAACCCTGAAGAAAACTATTGAAGGAACCTATAAATCACTGGATAAAGGCTGCAAGTCTTTATCATAATAAATACATTGTAAATAAATGAAAAAATTAAAAAGGCTGCAAGTGTGCATTTGGCTGCTTTTGCCTCAATGACATACAAATATACAAAAAATGAAATACAATAATCAATTGTAAAACTAATATGAAACCAGTACAGCAATGACCATTCACTGGTCATGGGTAATTTGTGGGTAAGTACTGTTGTCATTTATCACTCAAGCACTGACTCTGCTTCTGTTATTCCAGAAAGTTCACTGCTGCACAGAGATGTCAGTCACTGTACATGTATCATTACTTTTACACTGGAGATTTAACATGAAGGATGATACACAGGATGCACCCACTTTACAGAATTCTTTATTTTTCCTGTACAAGGATGTTCAAACATAGAGGACTTTTTACAAATTAATCGAGGAGCAAAAAGCAGTGATTTGTGCCAGTGCTTTGTGACTGTAAGAAATAAAAATCTGAAATCTGTCAAATATGACTCTCAACCTTTATTTGTTGACTTGACAAATGTTGAGAGGTTACACTATTCAGAGAAGAGCTGATGGAGCTGGTGGGCTAAAAATAATCATCTCATTTTATTTACACCTTTAAGTCACTGTATTATATTATATATAAAATATATATTTGAGTAAGGTTATTTCATAACTCCCACTTTTTGCCTTGATATGGCAAACATTGGCCATACATACGGGAATGCAACATTCTGACAAGCTCCCAATAAGCTACATAGATACAGCCTTTATGTTTCCCTACCCAACTGTGTACTGTCACATCAACATATCATATTCAAAGTGCAGAAATACAATCAGCCCATAAAACCAGGCAAGTCAGTCAACCCTGACATCCATGGTGGAAGAATAAGATTCCAATATACAGTAATTCAGTTTATTTCAGAATCCCTCTCTCTTTACTCACGCTGCTCTTGACATCTTTGAGTTTGGGCAGGATGTCTAGGGTGAAGCCATCAGCTTGGCCTCTGGTCCGATTGCCGCCATTCATGAAGTTACCAAAAGCCAGGACCAGACCTAGAACCTGCCTCACTGTCTCACTTCCCTGCAGTGCCTGCACAAGACATCAAAGTTTTTATTTGAACAAATGTAGGGACAGGCAGTGTGTTGCACATTGTTCGGATAGTAAAGGTCTGAGGCAAATTTATGATTTTGGATGTGAGTGTGAAACAGAGCAAGAGTGAGCATGGGAGAATGACATAAGGGGAATATGCAATAGAAGAAAAGACATAAATGTGTCCCAAAAAATTTGTTCCATCCGGCAATACTAAGTGTTTCCGTAGAGTGCAGGTACAAATGACCTATGTGTTCCAGGAGGAGATGGAGAGTTTGACTCACCTTGCATACCCTCTGCAGTATGTCCAGTTTCCTAATTATGGACGACATGCACTCAGAAAAGCTGGACTGAAAGAGGATGCAGAAGACTCTGCCAGAGAAGTTGGGGATGAGGGAGAGCTGGTAGAGAAACCTGCAACACAAGAGAAACACTGGCTGCTGTGCATACCATCTCTGAACCGACTCTTATTCTCTACTGTGTGTCCAGTTTGACACTCTTAACAGGATGACATATTAGTGTTGAAGTGTGAGGAATAAAACCCACTCACTGCTCAGGTTTGTCCAGAGGTTTAGCATTCTCCTTGTCTTTAGATGACTTGATGTGCTTTTCAATCTTGTCCAGCTCCTCCTGCTGTGCCCTCTGTGGAAGAGACACAAGAGATGACTCCAGCTGTGTCCACATTCAGTCTATACACTACAGTGTATATACTGTGCACTATAAACAAGTAACTGATGTACTGTATTGATGCATAACTAAATTACTCTACTAGCCACCATGGATAATAGAAACTAGCTGGCACCATCCAAAAGAAACCACAACTCACAGCTGTAAAACATGAACTCAAATACCCAGACTTCCTTTACAAAAAAGTGCTCACCACCACAGACATGGACTTTATAACAAAAGAAGAACTGTGAAGTGACAATTCTTGACATCACCACAGCAAATATGTGGCTTGAACACACACAATATCTGTGGAAGATGAACAACCGCTGAACAAAAGTGGTGTGTTGAATGCTGAAGGAAACATTAGGAGGGTATTCAGTGAATGAAGTACCAGGATATGAGATAAATGCTTGAATTCTTTGATGGCAAAGTCATGTCACATCAACATCTGTTAGAGTAACAATAATTTGTAGGTATTCTTACCATATGAACTTTTTTACTTAGTGTATGAGTAAGACATGTTTTCCCCCAAAAGTTACACGCAAGTCAGTTCCTAGTGCTGGTAGTGAATAGTACTGGCAGAGGTAATGAATCATGATTTTCTGAGACAACATAGTTGCTGCATAAACGTTAACGTACCTACACACTGTGTAGTCAGACAGGCAATGCAAACTGATTAAAAGGCTGTGGTAAGTGTGTGTGTGTTGCTCACATTTTCATACAGAGCCTGCAGGGTCTCCAGATCGACTACTGTGTTGTCCAAGTTGAGAATGGCTGAAAAAGATAGAGAGAGAGAGAGAGAGAGAGAGAGAGAGAGAGAGAGAGAGAGAGAGAGAGAGAGAGAGAGAGAGAGAGAGAGAGAGAGAGGTCACTGGTCGCAACTTGTTGACACTGATCACACTGTTGAGTAATAATGTTACCAGATATGCTCAAAGAAAATGGGAAGGAGGTAGAAAAGCTGTAGTGACAGATGAAGAGGAAGAAATCAGGAAAACATGAAATAGTAAAGAAATAAAAGAACAAAGAAGAAGGAGAATAAAGAACAAGGTTCTTTGAAGTCTAGGCCTGTACCTCAGTCTTTGGGTCATGGATCGGTTTCATTCTTACTTCCACAAACAAAAAAGAAAGAAAAACACATATTTAACCTTCTTTACTGAACTGGTGAAATGATTAGATGTGAAACAAAACAAAATGATAACACAAACTGGCTCCAAGAACAGAGCACCAATCCTGTCAGGTAATGTTTGGACTTTGTGCAAAGATTAATTTGCAAAATCAACATACATTAGGTTTATGCAATTTGTATTTGTGCTATAGTAATGATATATCATTCTAAAAAACATCAAATGACCACATAGTCAATACAAGCCTATGTGCACCAGATGTGATTATTATACTATAACGACTGTTTTGGACAAAATACAAAATGGCAGAGACTAAACACACAAGGTTTTTATTGACAAATGATTTTATCATAACCAGGTGAATCTAATAAGTATCTGGACCAGTAAATTAAGTGAGGTTTTCTTATCTTAGCAGAATCAGTTTCTTCTTTGACAAAAGTAACCTCTGAGGGCAGAATATGAGACTAAACAACCTATTAAAATGTCTGGTTTTTGCACTGCATCCTGTGAAGTACACAGTTGAGCTCTATAAATTATAATGATACTTCATGAAGAATATGTATGGAAAACAATCACAATTAACTTCACTGTCAGCTGATTTTTTTCCCATACATATTCTTCATGAAGAATCATTATTATAATTTCATAACAAAGCAATGAACTTACCATGCTGGATATCTTTCATATCAAGGTGCAGGGAGGACATGAGGATTCCTACTGCCTGAGAACGTTTGTTGTTTAGGAGCTTTACAACCTAAAAAAAAAAAAAACAGATCTGAGATTCAGATTCAAAAGCACATGTGTAGCGCTGCCACTGAAGCACAGTAGTTCCTCATTCATACCTGTGTGTCACATGCTGTACCACTGTGCATTTCCAGTGGTATGACACTAAAGATGATGCTGCAACTATGAAAAATCTAACTAGACTGCAGTTTGCAGTAAAGGATGAATAATATACAACCTTAACCCTAATGCCAGCACAGTGAGAAAGATAAAAGTCTTACTGCAACACTCATTACACTCCACACCATTTCATATAAGACGGGACAAACATGATGATATGATTAAAGATATGATTATTCATCATATCTTTAATATGTATGATTATATACTTTACACATGAACATACTGGACAGTACATAGTATAGCATGTGTGATATGTCTTTTATATTTGGTGAAAATATATATATCTATTTAAACTATGTATTTAGCATACTGTAGTTTTACTTCCCTATAAGCTTGGTATATGACATATACCATATGTCATATACAAAGCCACATATTTACAAATTCCATGGTACTCAACCTCATATTGATGATCTAAAGACTGAAGTCATGTTGTGGAGGATAACCACATTTAAACTCAGATTTAAATTTAGATTATCAAACTTTTTATTCACAGAAGATAATTTAGTGATTAAAACTGATGCAAGTCTTTGAGTTTTGTCCGCATGTTTATACTTTACTACATTAAAGAGGTAGAGAGGTAACAGGAAACAGGAGACTAAGGAGCAAGAGATGCAAGAAAGGTCCCCTAAGCCACAGGCATGCATCAAAGAAAGACATGACCAACCTGCTCTGTGAGGCCATACGTAGACACAGTGGTGCTTTGAGATAAATGCTAACGTCAACATGCTAACATGCTCACATGTTCACGATGACAATGCTAATGCTGATGTTAAGCCGGCATAATGCTAATCATGTTAATCATCTTAATTCAGCATGTCAGCATGCTAACATTTGCTAATCAGCACTAAACACAAAGTACAACTGAGGCTGATGGGAATGTCATATGTTTTGCAGGTATTTTGCTGTTGGACAAACAGACTTTTTGACCTGTTGATGGCGCTAGATGAAAAGTTAAGATGTCATCAAAGTATAATTCATCTTGCAGGAAACATGGATTAGGCCTGCTGTATCTGAACCAAATTTCATGGCAATCCATCCAGTTGAGATATTTTAGTCTGGAACAAAGTGGTGGACCAACTGACAGACAGACATTGCCATCCATAGATCCTTGTTTATTTATAATGAACAAGTCAAATCTCTCTCTCTCTCTCTCTCTCTCTCTCTCTCTCTCTATATATATATATATATGTATGTGTGTGTGTGTGTGTGTGTGTGTGTGTGTGTGTGTGTGTATGTGTATGTATGTATGTATATATACATATATACATACACACACACACACACACACAAATATATATATATATATTTAAAATTGTTGTTGACTTCATAATTGTGACACTACACTTGTACATTTATGTAAAACACACTTAAACAAACAGACCTGTTTGGCCTTGGACTTGGTGATTGTGTCAGAAAGCGGCTGCTTCTTCTCCTTTACAGCTGTTTTGGAGAACAACTCTACAAATTCCCCAAAGTCTACATCAGGCTCCTCTATTGCCTCCCACACCAACGAAGAAGAAACATCCCTGAGAACACAAAACAATAATAACAGATGTTGTTTTTTAGCAGTAAAGCGTAATCATCTCTACTAGTCATATTGCATTTTTCTTACAATATATGTGTGAATATAATCCATTTATCAGGAAGTCTGATGACAAACCTCACAGCAGAAAGACAGCTTCTGATCAAACTGATATGACACACATCCAAGTTTATGTATTGTTAAAATCCATTATGAGTGAGTACCACATGCTTAAACATGCCCAACAAACAAAATTAGCTTTGTGTGTAGGACGTAACCCAAAACAGAGCTTGTATTTTGTTGTTTGATATTCAAATTAGATTTTTTTAAAGCTCTGACTGTACAACAGTGACATTGTTGGGTTGGATTCTCTCTGTTCATCTCTTTAATCATGAGAAGCAAGAACTGTACACTGGCCACTGTTATTTCCTAAAGGCTGAACTGCTCTTACACACTGAGCTGTGCTGGATGACAGCCAATCATGCTCTACAGCTACTGTGCACCAGGGAAGTTTCTAAATCTGAATTCAGCATTTGTCACAAACAATGTGTTGTTAATTGCACTTTCTGAAGTTGTTCTGTATTATTAGTATTACTAGTCTATGAAGAAAATATACACACCCTATAGAGTTCATTGTTTGCTTTGCCTCAAAGATCAACATTACAACATTACAGTGCAACACCATACATGACTGCCTGACATTTTACAAAGCACACAACCTGACTTCCAAGCAGCCTTATAATGTACCTTATCTTTATGCAGTTGGAATGCAGATGAACATGCAGGCTGATTTTAAAAGTCTACTGCTGACTTACACTCATGTAAAGGTCACTCTGAAATAAGAGCACTGCATCAAGCCTAATTTACACTGGATGTGGTCAAAAGAGAGAGAATGTAAATGTAGCAGCCTCTTGCATTAAAAATGCATGTGAGTTGTCAAAAAGTTTTATCCAAAAGCAGATAAAAATACATCTTCTTCTTCTACTTCTTCTGCAAATAGTGACATGTGCAAACACTACATCTACAGGTGTTTTCCCCAGAACATGAAGTCATCATGGCTACACAGGTTATCATCTTTACTTTTTAGCATGCAGCTGGATCCTGGTCCAGTAGAGAGGCTTCATGGGTCTGGGCGGCTCCACCACAGCCTTCCTGGGTGGCTTCTCCTGGGTCAAACCCAGAGCGTACAGCCCCAATGGCAGAGGAGGAGGCAGTGAGCCCAGAGCTCCTGGAAGAGCTGGAGGAACGCAGATCGCTCCTGGTGGAGGAGGGGGAGGTGGAGGCCCACAGCCAGGAGGTGGTGGAGGTGGTGGTGGGCCTCCCATTCCTGGTAATGGAGGAGGAGGAGGAGGAGGAGGAGCAAGACCACCAGGGAGAGGAGGAGGAGGAGGAGGAGGAGCAAGGCCACCAGGGAGAGGAGGAGGAGGAGGAGGTGGCGGTGGAGCAAGGCCAGCGGGAAGGGGAGGAGGAGGAGGAGGAGGAGGTGGGGGTGGAGCAAGGCCACCAGGAAGAGGAGGAGGTGGGGGTGGAGGTGGAGGAACTGTTGAACTGGGTGGTAGAGGAGGTGGAGGAGCTGGCATTAACCCTCCTGGTAAGGGTGGAGGAGGAGGTGGCGGAGGAGGAGGTGCCACTGTCTGTCCTGGTAAAGGATGAGGAGGTGTTGCTCCTCCTGGAAGGGGAGGTGGTGGTGGAGGCTGCTGCTGACATGAACACTGGAAGCCGTCCTGTGTGGATGGAGGCTGCAGGAAGCCGTTGACTCCACCCGGCTCACTACAAGGCACTTTGAACTTAAAGCTGTCGTCCATGGGAGAGGTCTGCACTGACTTGGCCTCCAGGCAGCCAGGCAGAGCGGAAGCTGCTTCAGTCTGCAGGTGAGCATCACACACAGCCCTCAGCAGGCCCTCCTCTCCTCCACACTCCCTGTCTGTGGTTGTGGTGGTAGTGGTGGGTTTCATGCTGTCCCTGTCCAGCAGAGGGGGCTGTCGCTCCAGCTCAGCGATCTTAGTCCTGAGGTCTTCAATGGTTTGCTCCAGTTGTTGGATGACATTGACGTGTTTTTCCTTCAGTTTTGCTGTTTTCAGGACACATTCGTCCTGCAAATAAAGAATAACAAAAATCAGAGAAGCTCTCTTTGTCTTGTAATAAATGACAAAGCAGCTGAAAATACACAGCCCATAGAAACATGTGGGATAAATATTTGGCTAAAGACAAATGACTGTTTGAGATTTCAAGAATAAACTCAGAATTTTTAAGTAAAAAAAGTAGTTATATCATGAGAATTAAGTTGCAATTTATCAGGACAAAATGTCATAATATTATACAATAAAGCCATAATTTTACAAGAAAAAGTAATTTTATTATAAAAATATTTTGTTTGCACAGCTTAACACCATGTAATTGAACATAACATCAATGGAGTTTATTCTCTCAAATAATGGAAAGACCAGACTCCACTGATAGTGCTCCTTCTATTTCTAAATAAAGCAGAGGAAGCACAATTGCTGAAGTGAAAGCTGGGGGCTCTCAAGCCATTTATACCAGATAGGATATAGTGGGATATAGTGTGTTCATATTTTTTTAATTCAAATCCATTCTTATCCCTGAAGTCCATTTGGATTGTTCTCACTTTACTGAAACAGAAAATACTCTCTCTCTCTCTCTCTCTGTCTCTCTCTCTCTCTTTCTCTCTCTCTCTCTCTGTCTCCCTCTTCATATATACATACATATATATATATGAGAGGAGGCTGGTCCATAGAGGCAGAGGAGGTTGATCCTCTATTTTTAAGAGGCAAGAGGGAGATCAACATACAAAAAAAGTAATTGGTTGAAATAAACCATTACCAAATCTCAGTGTCACTTTGAAAATATTTTTCTCTCTTCTTTGGAAAAAAAAATTCATTATTGAAATTCTGATTAAAATGCATCAACAGCAACACCTGCAGGGCAGGCAGGAGGAGAAAGGGCAGTGTGTGTGAAGTGGTGAGAGGAGAGAAGAGGAGGTGGCAAATTTTCTTTTCCCAGATTTACGTTTCCCTTTTTTTATCGAACAGTAGATAGCTACGCCAACAGTTAGCTTGTTGTACAAGGGCTGTTCATCTCCATGAAAGAAAGAAGACATCAGAAAACGTGAGTCAGATACACCTTCTCTCTCTCTGTCTCTTTCTTCTCTGATGGTTAAATGTCTCTCCTGGCTGTTGTGTGAATTTCTCTCCTTAACAAGAATGCAGCAAAGAGATCACATAATGTGCTGTAGGTAGTTTACTTGTTGAAGTTACAGTGAGCTGTCTGGACTCACATGAAAAGAGTCTGAGTCATTTGGAACTGATCCAGTTTTTAATTGAGTGGTTGTTCAGTCACCTGTTGATGGTGTGATAAGTGAATGAGTGCGCAGGAGGTCTGGCTGCTTGCTTGTGACAATTTTTTCATTCTTGTTTGTTTTTAAGCTGAGCTGTCTATTGAGTAATAAGCTAGACGTAAATAAGTCATGTATTTGATACATGCATTAATACTTTCTGATGTGAACCTACACTTTTAGATCTGTGAATGTTTTTAGTGTTCAGTGTTCAGTCTTTCTAGTATTCAGCACTGATCTGTACCTGTATCACATTATAAGCATTGTTGTACTTTACATATTTCTGTACACTAAAAAAAAATACATAGGAAACACATGTAAATCATGTGATATGTAGTCTGTTTTTGATGAGAACATAAATCTGTTATCACAGTAGAACAATACTATGAATTTGAAGTAAACTTTGTTTAAAATGATACATTCTGAACCACTCCACGGCTAAAATGAGCACTTCTTTGTTATATATAAATGTCTTTAAAGAAGCAGCCTTTTCACCATTCAGGGGTTTTTGTCTTTGAAAGCAAATTACTTACAATTATATAGAAGAGAGAGAGAATTACAGAATTATAATTACAAACTATCATGTATGCTGTATACTACTCTGTGTTTTACAGACATGGGCTCAAAATAATTTGCAGTCTCAGGCTCTATAAGTAGAAAAAAATCAAAGTGACTGACCTGACAATCTTGGCTTTCCATTTGTTGTTGCCTCAAACCCGTGATGGCCGCATGTACTTCTGGACAGACAGACACATTATCAGGTCAGATTAGCACAATACAGTACATCACAAACACACCTCAGAGGACTCATAAAACTCCTGCAGGTTAGTGTGAACATACTGGTATGTATGCACTTACATATATGTCCACATCTCATAGTTTAATCAAACTGAAATTACAACACAGTTGGTGTTGGAATCACATTGTGTTTAGCTGACAAGCACTGACCAATATGCCTCAATGTAGCACTCCTAACACATCCCTTGTGTTTTTATACCTGTAAGTAGTGTAGTGTATGTTGTAATGAGTTAGTCACATATTTTGGAAAATATAGTAACAATGATACATTCATGCTGTGTGTTGATCTAAGCCACTCAATTTGTACCTAAGATCACAGCACATGTCACACCATAATACAATGTCATAGTTTTCCGCATCTTAATTCTTGTAGGAAACATTAGATTGACTGTTTAATGGAATAACCTGTCAGCGAAAAAACTGGTTAGTTCACCAAGTAGGTTATTTTTAAATCAAACAGAACTGTAATAACAAGCATTATTATTACAGTTCAAATGAACACGTTACAGTACATGTACTCTACATGTACATGTAGCATTCTCTACTGGCTGAAGCCTGGCTGAAAATTTCTATTTGTTCACATCACAAAATACATCAATTAGAACTGTTTAGGTGATTTGTAGTGTTAAAGATTTGAGACGCAGGGAGCATGCAGTGGAGTTTAGTGAATACCTTTTCTGTCAGTATAATCTTCACCTCAGTGATGATGACTCATTCACTCTTACTGTGATATTTATAGACTTTAGAAAAGAAAAGATTTGAGCTGAGATTTAACACAAACTTATGTAAAAACAATCATATTCAGTGAATATCTCTGGAAATATAACCACTTAGTATTTACAATTTAGTTTATATATAAATTCAGTGACCAAAGATGCAAAGTCCATGTTTTCCTGTGTAATGATGTGCACTTTATAATTTTATAATACAATAATATGTTTCACCTGCTATTTTATTTTGTTTAGGTGATTAAAAAAATAAAAGAGGCAAACTCAGCATGCATAAAAAAAGTTTTATAGTTTGTCCCTGGGACACTCCCCCTATCATGGAGTGGCAGATTAATTTCAAGTTATGATATTGTCAAACGGGGGAAAATCTTCACCTGGGGCCTTACCAGTGATATGTAATAGCTGATGTCAGGATAACCATGTGGATGGCATGAATCATGGGGAAGATAGGTGGCATATTTTGAATATGTGGATCTGTGCAGACTATTGTGCATAAGCCTTTTTGTTGTGAAGTTTCTCTATCTCTCCCCTCTCCCGCTAAAGCTGTTGCTCTCTCTCTCTTTCATTTTGTCTCTCTTACAATGTAATGAGATGTAGCCTATTGGGAGAGTTTAGTAATGGAGACTGTTATGGAGTAATCGTTTGTTTGGTAATGGTATTTTAAGATCTTGATTTTGAAGGATTCTCTGATGCGTTGTGCACTAGCCTGCTGACACATATAAAATACTCATTGGTGTGTGCATCCTGGTCTGTGACTGCCTACCTGTCCCTCATGGCATGTTACTGGGCCTAACAACACTGCCACTCTGCTTGTGTTTGCACATTTGCTGGCTTTGAGTCAGCACAAAACATGAGCCTACAATGTACAGAAATGATTACTCACCTTGATTGTCCTCTGAAACCACCAAAGCATTACAATGGAGATGTCACATTCAGGAGACAAGACAGGAGAAAGAAATGGAGATCAGTCATCGAAGAGTATTTAACACTGAGTTTGACATTTATAGCTATCAACAGTGTAACTGTTCTTAAATGATAGAATGATTTATGGCTCATCAAGTGCAATATGTATATGTATTGAAGATAAAAGTATTGATGAGTCCATCTTTCATAATAAGATCATCTGAGGATGGACACGTCCTGAACAACAGTGGAACTGCCAGTCTGTATCAATGATTGTCATACAGCATCATTTCTAAGGAAATAGTTCAAAAGTTTAGGAAATATATATTTTGTTTTTCCAAGAGTGAGATGAAGAGATTAATATCAATCTCATGTCTGTGTGTTTAAAAAATACTCCACTGATTTAGCATTGCATAACTATAACATTGTCGGACTCACAATGGATAACTTTGAATCTTAAAAAGGGATTAAAATCGATGCAGCAGAACCAGAGATATCATATTTTTTATTTCACACTTAAAAGTGACATCACTTTAGGCAGTTAATGAAATTTAACACATCTTCCTCTGGAGACACAAAAGGCTTTATACTACTTTTTTTCACATATGCAGTAGAACTCCCCAAAGCACACTTTGATGTGTAAAATTGGTGGAGTTCCACTTTAAGTACAGGGCTAGGATCATGATGTGATTAGCTGAGGATATAGACTGGCAGCAGAGGGAAACAACTAGACTGACTCTCAAAGTTTAAAAATACACCTACCAACACCTCTAAAGCTCACTAATTAACAACTTGTATCACAACAACTTGTGGTTTTCGAAGGAGTTACATGCTGGAAGTATTTCTTGGCAAACAACAGCTAGACGCAATTTATTTCCTTGAGTCTTATCATCACATTGAAGTGGCCATGTTTGGTACTATACACATATACACTAATATACAGTCTGTTGTAGCAAATGTCTCTGAATTACTACCATCTATAAAAAACTATTATCTGCACTTAAATTTGAATTATATAAGAGGCAACACAAGGTGCATATAATACCACTCATCCACTGCTGTCACACCAAATACAGTCTGAATGCTGACTACTGTAAGACAGAAAAACTGAGCACAGCACAAGTTAAGTCAGAGACTAAGGCTATCTGTGGACACAGATAGAAAAGAGAAAAGGAAAAAGGGTTGAGGAGTTTGTGTTCCAGAAAAGCGTATGGATTGTAAAACCTATTTATCAGCCTTTTTCACAGAAGACATTTTGACATATTGCAGTAGTAAAAGCATGTAAATAATCAAATGAATGATGGCTGAATTCCATTTAGCTGCTTCAGTTTCAGGGTCCTGGTATTGTGCATGCTGACTCATTGTCATGCCGTCAAGGCTTACTGGGACACTTGTATATTGTTAATGCTGAATCATCAGGTTGAGCATATGAGTTCATGCCTGTCAGCTAACCTGCATGCCATATACAATATGTACAAGCTGTGTGTAAGTGCTGTTCTTACCAGCCTCTGTGGATCTGACTCCAGTCCTGTTGTCTCCGCCTGGCCTGGATGGAGGCCAGGAGTCCTTGAGCTGCCCCGGTAGCTTCCCATCGAGAGGATCCAGGGAGTGGGGCGGTTGGTTAACAGCTGCCCAAGTATACAGCTGGTCATGCTGGGGAAAAAAAACTCTGTCAAAAAGGTTTGTTTTTTACACTGGTTGCACTAACACTCGATTTAATCAACCCTGTAGCCATTACAGTAAGATATACAGTATGTTCATGTGCATGAGACTTATGAATACTGTATGTCTCCAGATCAAGGTAATTGTAATCGTATTTTTGTCCCTCTCACTTTTATTGTTTTAAGTTGATTTTCTTACTGATGTCTCTCTGAACACTGTCATTTTACTGTCCAGCCACAACCTTCCAGATGAAAGAAGATGTGAGTTGATGGAAATGTTGATACACTCATCTGAGTTGCTTTCAGTTATTACAGTGTGCACACAGCAATAAGCTTAACAAGCAGTAACAAGGTTTTTGTGCATGTCTTGAGTTTCACCTGTCAGACTGCCCAATCTTACTGGTGAAGGTTGTTGGGGCTTTATGCTGCCTGAAAAGAATTCCTGCAGACACCACTAAGGCTGAAAAAGGTTGTGCCAACTATGTTTTTCAGGTTTCAAAAAATAATTAAATTCACTTAGTTTATTTTCAGTGACTATTGTCCTAAAAAGACCCTAGAATTAAACATCAGTCAAAAATAAGATAGTACAGCTCAGTGCCCTTTGTATTAAAATTTGTATTAAACATTATCTATCAGGAAGTATCACATATCTATAAAGGAGACTAAAACTAACTGTAAGCAGGGTTACAATAAAAGGTTTACATAGCATGTTATTTTGTTATACTACCATTATAATCGAAAACACAATAACTAATTTTATCAAAATTTGTTATTTGCTTGACTTTTTTTTAACTTCAATGTATTATGCCAATTATGAAACCAAATTTAATACCGTTGTTGCAGAGTGCAAACACAAATTTGCACTCTGCAACTTAGTATTCTGTTTCTGATTTTGTATTCAGTTTTGATGTGCTAGAAATGTGTGTGAAATGTGCTAGAAAGTAGCTCATGTTTTATATTTCACACTCTGACATCAGCTTCCAGTCAGTTACACCCAGTTGCTTTTGTGCTACCATGTTGGCTTAGTAATGCATGGATGGGGGAGAGAATCCATATACTGTGTGTGCTTGTGGTCTTGCAAGACCACAGCAGCAAATAGCCAAGGAAAAGATGGAAACTGATTGATGGATGAGCCTGTGGTGGGAAGGCTCTGCAACAACACATTTGCAGATCTTAGTACAACACATATTCACAATAACTGTATGCTGACTATGTGTGAATGTACACAGAGGTACACGGAGACTACATACTTCAAACTTGGCTGATGTGTTGGAGGGTATGTGGGTAGTGCTGCCTCCAAGCTGCTCTCTGAAGCAGTCGGTGAAAGGCAGCAGGAGACCCATGGCTAAGATCCTGGAGCAGAGCCTCTCAGCCTCCTCCGGCTCTTCCTGCTGCTGCTGCTGCAGGAACAGCTTCTCCAGGAGAGTTCGACCTGGATGTCCAGAAACCAGACAGATTTGCTACTACTGACAGCTGAGAAAACTGTCTTCAATAGAGAAGGAATAATGAAAGGGAGAAACAATCTCAGATGCCCTTAAAACATTTTTATTTAAATTTAATTTTAAGATCAAGATTTTATGGTTTGTCCTTGTTCTGTTTTAATGCCCTGAAAAATTTGGTTTTTAATCAAAGTAATAAGAAACTCTATTCTTGCTTTATTTTCCAATAATGATTATTTGATTTATTGTGACATGACAGATAGTTTTGCATTTAGAAAAGTACAAAAACAGATAAGATTGGTGAAATTTGTTTCACATAGAAATGAAGCAGCATTTATTTAGGTGCATGGTCTACTGTATCAAATGCTAGACCCTGGAAAGTTAAGTTGTATTGTAAACTTTTGTTGAAGCAATCAAACTGATGGGTGTCCCCGGCAGCCTCATTTCTGATACGTTAAAGACTTTGGATGTGGATGTGTCATGTCTGAGAGGCTGGGATAAGGCATGAGTTGTCCATACAAAGGCATTCCTTCATGACCCATGCTTACAGTGACCTGCTGTGGTCCCTAATGCTTTGGCAACATTACAGAGGCTGAGGGCAGCTGGAAGACTGAGTTTGCAGGTGTAGTGAGAACCCACAAGTTGCTTGGTGATGTGTTGGAATTGTTGGCTGAAGGCTAACAAAGCAGCACTTCAAAACTCTGAGATCATATCACTCAGAAATGGTCAGGTTGAAACAAGTAGTGTTGCAGAAAAAAATACTTCCAAAATGATGACATATGCTGTGTGCTATGATGAATGAATGTCTTTCTCCTCCAACTGGCCCTATGAGCTCTTTAAATGTCAACATAACCAATCAAAATGCAGTTTTAGGGGCCTATGATTTTAATCAGATTATTGTTACTGCTGTAGTCCATTAACATCATAAACTATATGATGTAAATGGACTAAAGCAGTAAGAATAATCTGATTAAAATCATGGTATTCCTTGGTAAATATGTGTTTTGTATTTAATGAGGTAAAACATGCACCAGTCATCAGTGATCAAATGATATGAAATGTGGCTCCATGTTGGAGGGATGAGCTCAGCTCAGCTGTGGATCTAAACAGCTCTCACAATATCCGCCATCAACATGATCAACCAACACATGCAAGCTTTTCCACAAAGCACACAAACAGCCTCGGATGACTGTTCACACTGAATCCTGAAACAACTGTATTTCAAACCATAAAGTATCGTTAAGTAGAAACAAAACAGCTTGTGTAGTAGATGGTAGACCGGTCTTTCTGTGTTACATTATTACAAACACACACTCTCTCTGGATACATGAATGCAGACTGCAAAGTGTGTATGACCTCAGAACAATTCATATAAAAACAGAATGAAAATCATTGTTGTTATCAGAAACACTGTCACTTTTATGAATCTGTATGTGATGGTAAACATAATAATATTATAAGTGAAAACAATGAAGGAAACTTTGGTATGGTGTGATGTGTACATGAGGATGTGTCCACAGACTGCAGGACATGTCTGTTCACTTTCTGTGAGTAAAACTAAAGATCAACACTGTCTGTGTGGTTTCTCTGAGCTCCAAATAAACACTCAGAAAAAAAATGGAAAAATATGTTAAATCTTAACTTAAAAAGTAGAGTTTTGTGTTTCATAGTTACAAAAACCCATCTATGGAAATCAAATAAAAGCCTGGAATCACCTGCACTGTTTGCCAGAATACACAGAATATAACTGTGGGATGTATGGTCTAGACCTGCTCTATGTGAAAAGTGTCCTGGGATAACTTCTGTTGTGATTTGACGCTGTATAAATAAAAATTGAATTAAACTGAATAACAGAAGAGTAAAATAGTACAAGAATGGACACAGATCAATGAAAAAAGGTTGAACTTGTCTCCGGCTATAAATACTTTGAAGCATTTATTGATGGCAAACTGCTAAGCTAACACAGATGCTGTGTACAGTGTGCCAAAGCTCAACACCTATTTTATAAAATAAACAGAATGCTTTTAATGTGAGTAGAAAGGTTTTAACTGACCTGTTGGTGATCTATTAAACTGTGATGTAAAACTACTGGGCTGTAGCAACTTGGGTTTTCTGCATTCATGATAAATGCATCTGCAAGAGACTACTATTACTTTGGATGATCAGTGTTGTCCTCTGTAGGCTGAACTTTAGCTGCTCTCCTTACAGGCGCAGAAATCAGACCCATGTTTTAATGTGTACAATATTATGTTTTTTTTTAATCCCTACAGAAATGAACAAGCACTCACCCATGAAGACATCTTGAAAGCCACAGGTAGAAACCTGTCCACAGGAGGATCTTCTGGTAGCACAGGTGGGTTGGCTGCCTCCACCTCTGTAGCCCATCAGATATTCCCCTGAACCCACAGAGCCTCCATCCTCCTCCCTGCTCCTCAACCTCCTCTCAAGCTCCTCCGTCCAGTCAGCTGAGCGACTCAGAGGTCCAGCAAGGCTTCGGGAGCGCTGTCTACGGACCTGGTGACCCTCAGCTGTCGTCCTGTCAACATTTACAGTTGTGGTTAATTTTGAATGTGCCTTCACATGTACAATTTAACCAATCTTGACGTTTCAAATGATATGTTCATCTTTAATGCAGACTGTTGTCCAAAGCATTCTGAAATATATTAGATATTGTGTTTTCCTGCCTTTTAGTCAAAACCAGCTTCAATCTTTATTGAATGTATGTCATTATTGCTTATTAATGCAACTGTCATTGATTTGACTGACTGATTTGAAAAGTCTGCAAGTTGACTTTAATACTATATGGAATTAAATTGAAACACATGGCTGTTTGGGATGTCAAGGAAATGGGCAGTAAGATAGAAACCAGGAACACTATTCCATGCTTTGGAAAAAAAGCTAGCAGTGTAGCTGTGTGTGATTTTTATTTAATGGGCTAAATCATGTAAAAACACTGGAATGGTTCTTTAAAGGTCATTTAAACTATGGTACTGATGTTTAAACATTCTTGATATAGTTTTTAGATATTATTTGAATCTACCTTGGCTAAGGTCAAACATTCTAAGGCTGCACATTCACCTTTGCATTTTTATTTTAGTGTCCCAATTCTGACTGTATATGTACTATACAGTGCCCTCAAAATTTTCAAGCACTGAAAAAAAGTCATATCCATGGCGTGTACACTGCTTTCTGCTACCCCCACAATGCAAAGCACTTAATTTTATAGATGCATAAATTTCACCTTTCAGTGATGATACAACATGACGATGAATTTATTGCTTACTATAGAGTAAACTATTGCATGTCTATTATATAATGAGTAGGAAGTGATTTTTTTGGACACAGGTATAAGTAGTTACCTAAAATCTCCATCTAGATCCATTAAAACCATCCATTCCCAAAAACAGTGAATGTCCAATCATAGCTTAGCAGCAGTAACTAGGCATGGCAGGCCTGTCAAGGTTTGGATTTCTTCACATTTTGAAGTGTTGTGCATGGGGATATAGTCACAGAGATACTTGGTAGCTATAGACCTTGGGGGGTTATGTATTTAATTTCCAAAAACAAAAATACTAAAGTGTAAGGAATTGATTCAACAGTATGTTGGTTTATCTAGAATATTTTGTTGGGTTAAAAAAACCCTGTTCAGGACTGGGCTTCTAATAATAGTGTAAAATATTAGAGATAACTAACTCTATATAATAACAATATAAGAACATTGATGTTCTTTTATTTCCATGGTGAACGTGCTGACTTTTTACCTGTGTTGTGGTCCTTTTTTGCATTGTTACACAGCACATCATGAATGTATTGATTAATTGTGGATTGAAGATCCCTTGGCAGAGTTATTATTGTCATGTAAGTCATCTGGAGACAAGGTTTTCAAACAACTCAGGGAGTTAACGTTCAAGGTGTAGTGTGTAGGATTTAGTGGCATCTAGCAGAACAGACTTGGCAAAAATGGAATATAATATTCATAAGTATGTTTTGATTAGTGTGTAATCCCATGAAAATAAGAATTTTTGTGTTTTCGTTACCTTGAATGAGCCCTTTATATCTACATAGGGAGTGGGTCCATGTTTCTACAGTAGCCCAGAACAGACAAACCAAACACTAACACTAAAGAGGACCTTTCACATTTTCGCGGCCACTGTAGGTTCTCCTACATGCTTGGAAGAGGAGCGGGAGGGTTAGGGGTATGCAGTTGGTTGCAGTCTGCTACCTCACCTCTAGATGTCACTAAATCTTACACACCGGTCCTTTAAGTTACAACTGAGCAACAGTTGTCATTTCAGTCAACAAAATGTAGGATTGCCAGCCAAAAATGAAATCAAGGAATTACTGTTTTAAAAGATACCACAAATCTTGATTGTAAATTTGTTGGTAACTACAAACTTTCAGTGCTAAATTGAAATGTTTGACGGGCGTAACAAGACTAACTAAAGTCAGATGGGGTTGAGCAAAGTGTCAGTTCCAGTTTATTCCAATATTGAGCTTATTTTCATAGCTTTGACCATCATTTCTAGTAGTTATTATTACGTTGTAGACATCAAAGTAGTTACTGAGATCTGTGAACATAGTGACATTGCTACAACAAAGTCTGATGAGGGAAGAAAGACAAGCAGTCAGATGATCAGACAGATTGTAAACAAGCCAACGATTTGGCCAGATTATAAATCAAACTGAATGTGAGCTCTGAAATGTTGGTAGTAATCCCTCATTGCACAGGAAAGCTTTTTGCACACAACTACAGAACAGTGGGGCAAATTGAAGTAGGAAGTGGGTCGGTAAACTGTAATGCATGTTTACAATGGACAGTTTGGGTAATAATTTTTCCATTCAAGTTTGTTTTAGCTTCCAAATAAGTTTAATTAAATTGGGGGTTTGTTCTTGTCTGCCTGATTGTCTGACTGCTCATGTTTCTTGCCTTGTTTGACTTTGTTTTAGCAATGCCAACATGTTGCCAGATCTCAACAATTAACTTGGAGAGTACAAAGTTAATACAAGTTAATATAAACTAATACAAAGTTATTATTGTAAGATAAATGCCCACAAGTAATAAACTGGAATTATGCTTTAATAATCTAACAAAGTGACTCCAATCTATCTGCAACCTTGATATATATGACCTGATAATAGTAAAATCAAGGTCAAAGTTTATGTTAAAAAGCATACTGTATCTTATGTGCTGTCATAGTGTCATGTCAATGGTTAAATAACATAAAAGATCATATTTAACTTGCAGCAACGCCACAGGTACCTGTGGAGGTGATGGTGGGCTCTGCGCGGGGACAGAGGGCTGTGGGAGGGTGACAGGGCTGGGGAGTGTCCTGGGGAGCTCAGCTGTCTGGTGGTGGTCTTGATGTAGGAGGGGAAGATGGGAGGGTAGGGTTTCACCACGGGGCTGGAGGAGGAGGAGGAGTGGGTGGACCTGAGGAGACGTTTAGCCAATGTAGGGCTCTCCTGGGGAGGCAGTGGGGTGAAGCAGACACTGCTCCTCCTGCACTGCTGGTTGGAGGGGGAGGCACTAGTGCCGGCAGCAGCAGAGTGGTTGGGTTCAGATCCAACGCTCAGGCAATCTTCAAGGGACTCAGCACTGGTACCCGAGCCCAACTGACCCTCACCTTCTAAAAACATGGTCCCTGAGCTCAGCCCCTCTGTGGGTTCAGGACTTTTGTTGTGGCTGTCTGCGGGTGGAGGACTGAAATCAACCACACTGTGCACCCTCTCCTCCTCCTGCTGGTTTTCCTCTCCTGCTTCCTCCTCCTCCCCTGGGGGTTTCCCAGCACTGTCAAATGTGAGATCAGGGAAGCTGTTACCACTGGTCGTCATGGTGACCGGGTTGACAGCTGCCCCCCCAGCAGTAGCCATGGTGATGGCTGTGTGAGGGGGCTGCTGCACCCAAACATGCTGGTCTTTTGTGCCTGTGGCAGCACAAAGAGAGCCTTCTCTCTCCTTCTCCCTCGGCCCCTTCCCGTTTAGCTCCGGATGCTCCTCCTCCTCCTCTTCCCTCCTCTCGTGCACCTCTGTGTGAAAGGGGAGGTGTAGTCCTGGGGGCTGCTCTGTGTGCTTGACAGAGCCAGACAGAGTTCCCGTTTCTAGGAATGACAGCGCATCAGACCCAAGCTCTAATTCTGGGGTCAGGTCAGGCTCCTCTGGAGGAGTTAATTTGACTACTCCATTACTCTGCTTCTTCCCCTCTCCCGCTCCCCAGCTCAGATCCCTTCCTCCCCCTCCCTGTGCCTCCACAATTGAGTTAACCCCCCCATGCTGCTGTTGGTGCTGGAGCCTTATAGCAAGCTGGATGTCTGCTAGCAAATCCTCGTGGTCGGCTGCTGAGTGGAAGCTGTAGATATCGGTGTCTGACCCCGAGCTCCCTCTCTTCTGCCCTCCATCCTCCGGAGAGGTTGCTGCTGTTGATGTTTTCCGCGGCATCTCCTGCTTCTGCTCTCCTCCCCCTCCATCTCCATCCTTTTTCTCTTGGTCCGGTTTCTTTTTCTTCTCAAGGAAAGCAGCCTCAGTATCCGACTGTCCAAGCTCATCGGCAGACAGATCAGGTGTTTTTGTGATGTCCAGTTCATCATGTT
Organism: Thunnus thynnus; assembly: GCF_963924715.1. Classification (NCBI taxonomy): domain Eukaryota; kingdom Metazoa; phylum Chordata; class Actinopteri; order Scombriformes; family Scombridae; genus Thunnus; species Thunnus thynnus. Next base: position 25,891,865 of record NC_089536.1, read on the forward strand.
GAGATGCTAACACATCCTCCTTTGAGCCTGTTACTGATGAACACACGTCTCCTTTCCCTTTCAGGTTGCCCTTTCTCTTCCGGATGGAGAAAACAGAGGACTTGGACTCAGATTTGTTTTTCTTCTTGCCTGGTCCTGTGCCATGCATCCCCCCTCCTCCTCCACTGCTGCCTGCTCCTTTACCTCCATGCTTACTGTTGAGTTTCTTTCCTCCTTTTTTTGTCGTGTCTCCTCCTCCCTCTCTCCATCCCTCATCCAGTGAAGGGTAGCTTCCATTACCTGATGCTGCTGCAGCTTTCTTTTGCTTAGCCTCCTGGTTGCCCATGTTGATGCAGAGCGTCCGACAGCTGCCTACCTTCTCCTCTCAGGTCATGCCTGGGAGAGCTCCTCCTGTCAGGGGGAGCTTATTAATGCCTGTTCCTGGGGCAGGTAGAACCGTCTTGGCCTAATCTGTGGATGCACGTCTGCTGGAGGAGGAGGAGCTGCTGCTGGTGTTTTTTTATTTCAAATCTCTGTTGTGCGACGATTTCTGTTCTTCCTCCTTGTTTTCCGGTGACGGAGGCTGGCGTGGCTGTGATGTTGACGCTGATGCAGGAGAGACATACAGCTCCCTCCTCCTCCTCCCTTTCTCTCCTCATCTTACCCTCCCCCTCCCCTTCCTCCTCCTCTCCATCTGCTGAAAGGAGTGACGTAGGCACTGCATGCTCACTGGAGCTCTGACAGAGAGGCAGGCTGGGAAAGATGGAAAACAACTGGGTTGGAGAGACAAAGCCAGGCTTGCTGGGGAAAAGCATAAAAAAGACCTGAGAGGAATAAAGATGCTGCTGTGCTTGTGGTGAGGGGGACTAGAGGCATGGATGGATTCATGACTGTGCACCCTCTTCTTGGCTGGATAGTCTCACTGTAGCTAATCACACAATTCTTCACTGCGTTTCCCATGATTCCCAGACTCCAGCCTACATTACCCACAGTGCTAAGCATGGGCTGGACTCCAAGCTAGTCTATACAGGGCTCATGAAGCTCTCTGTAACTGCAAATTGCCGATTCTCAAATGTCAAAAACCACCTTTACTTCAGCTAAACAGTAGCACACACAATACAAATAACATACTAATACTTATTCGTAATAAAAAATAAGGGTTGTGTTTAATTACAAACAAAGGTCAGGCCAAGCTGCCACATGGTTGATATTTTAAAGGATCAATTACAGTTTTTTTAGACTCAATATTTAAATTTGATTCAACTTTTAGGCTGAAAATAAAAAGAGTAATAGTAGTAGTAAAAGTAGTTACTATTTCCCCAACAGAATGTTTGGCTTTGAAACAGCATTTAGACTTTCATGATGAAAAATAAAAATGTTATTTTCTAGGAGTTGGGGTTTGTGACGGGGCAAAACTGATTCATCACCTCAGTATTTCTAGAATCCTGGCTTTGGCCCTGAAAATACCAGATTTGCAAGTAGGTTAATCCAAACAATTTTCTGATGGGTTTTATATTCCCAAACATTAATTGTTGAATTGTGATGGAATGCAAACTGCCACACCCTTACTTACTGACTTGCCTCATAAAGAGCACACTACTTTCTGCATTGACATTGAAGGTTGGCACTGAACTTAAATTATGCGCTGCATATTCATCCAAAAAAAAGTGACGTAAGAAAGAGAAGAGATAAACATAGGAAAGGAAAAAGTAAAAACGCCCATAGAGCTAATTTATTTTAAAAAGCAAAATCATCAACAGGATACCAAGCGTCATGTAAAAAGCCAATGGCATTACTAGAGACAACTTCTCACGCTCAACTCTCTTCTCCATTTGGCTCAAACCTCATGTTCCAAATAAACAAAAAGCCTTTTTTCTTCCCAGAATGGAGGCAGAGAGGAACAGTCATCCTGTGACACCTATTTCTTCAATATAAAGTATACAGCTGAAATAAGCCATCAAAGACGAAGTAAACTTGTAACTCCAAAACATAGAAAATACTTAACAAGGCCCTGCTCACATAAATACTCCCCAAATCAAAATTATGGGACACAAACTCAACCATCTCTCTGACAATAATAAATCCCTACTTCTCTACTGCAATAGGTGACTATTTGCTACTATATGCTTTCTGTTCTGGCTTTATGCACCAGAGGTAATGCATCATTAACACTCAATATTCCATTTGAGCAGCACTTAAAATATGCCAATGTCAGTGGCAAAAATATACTTGTGAGTACTTAATAAATCTTTTTACTGACCAGATGCATGTAAACAAAAGTTTTACATAAACACATTCTCCTGCTGGATTCCTGTCAATATCCTAGTTTCTTATCTATATGTAAGCATATAGTCAAGAGTCTGAAAGGTTTAACAGAGTTGAGTGTAAGGATATATTAGACTTCTCCTAGAAACCCCTTAGACTTGTAAAATACAGGTGTAGTTAGAGCCATGCATTTTTAATCTTACCTTATACATGAACTCATTTAGGAGCTACCCTTTTCCTGTCAGTTCACTGCTCATAGATCATTAATCAAATAAACTGATGTAAAATATCCAGAGACTTGCACACAAAATGTCTCATCATTGGTGTTGCAAACTAGATTCATGTTTGAAGATGTGCTGATATAATTTTCCTACAAATCAGGTTTTACATTATTGTGTAGGGAAAAAGTAATTATTTTGTTATTGTTTTTTAAATTATTAAATAAACACTTTTATTTAATAATTTTAATATGGGAATTGCTCTCATGATGGAAAAACTGACTTTGTTGTTTCTTCTGGAATTACAGTGGTACAGTATGGTAAATATTGTTAGAGTGAATATATCAGTATTCACTTTGGCCACTAAATAAAGTCAGTTTGACAACTAACAATTTGACAGTTTTATCTTGAAGCCACTGGATGGCGCTATTGCACCATTATTACAGTGATGCACTGATCCAGAGTTGCAGTAGTGCAACAACATGTTACAAACTTTGTGTCTTCAATCATGGATTAATTAATGGATATTAAAGGAAAAAGTGATGATGATTTCTTAAAACTATGTCACCTACATAGTAGAAACGTACAATTATTTTTGGAATTGGTGCCCTATGACTAGAGAAATTTGAGAAAGAGGCTGTAGATTCCCCATACTACTCTTAAGGGGGAATGCTACAACAACCAGAATACATTGTGCCCTTCGTCCAACTAAGACTTATTGAATCTACTGACAATGTGTTCACGGCCAGATTAGCACTAATTTTATTATTTATTTTCATTTACAAAACGTTTTTCCTCATCAAGTCTGGATATATTGAAACAGTGTGCAAGCAAAAACTGTTTTTATAGGATCTGCATCATGTAGCTCTCCAAAGTACGCCGCCATCTGGCTGACTTTCGGCAGCAAATGAGTGGGGGGCTATGGGTGCAGGCAACATGGAGGGAATTTAAACATTGTTCATTTGCATATACTAGACACATTGTAATGATACAACGCTGGTTGAAAATCGGCAATGTTTTCCTTTAAAAACATTTAATTTTTGTTGCTGTTCAATTTATACATGTGGACATCAGTTCAAACAATGACAATTTTGTAGACACTGAACTGTACAAATTAATAAACACAAGTGCAAAGGATTCACTCTTTGGGGTGAATTCACAAAAGGATTACGTGGCTTTTGCAGCCGTTAAACCTGCGCAAATGAGACAAAAAGAAACCTTGTAATTCACAAAGCACCTGCAAAGGGTGAAATGCACAGCAAACTGCGCCGCCATGCAAATAGTCTCAATGTACCTTTGCTATTTGCACGTAAGCCTATGTAAATTAAATAATATGCATACATTTGGCGCAAAATATTTATATGCAAATGAGTTTCATTGCAAAAACAGTCCAGTTCACAAAGACCGGCGCTAGCTAATAGTCACATGTAGGTAGAGTGGAATTATTAGCGTCTTCAGAGAGTTGGCGGTAACTGAAGCGCACTTAACTCACTCACAGCTCTCTCTCTCTCTCTCTCTCTCTCTCTCTCTCTCTCTCTCTCTCTCTCTCTCTCTGTCTCTGTCAAGTCTTAAAGCTTGTGAGGCATTGAATGATATTGAATTGATATTGAATGATATTAAAGTATTTATGGCGAAATCGTGGGTATGGGGTGGCAGGTTTATCTCAGACTTTCAGCTACTCAAAATAAAAATGTCCTGACAGCTCTGATGGAGCTCAGGATTCATCCATAAAGGTGTGGTTTATTAGAAACAACTTCACCGTATAAACCTGGAATCTGTGCATAACAGCTGATCTGTGTAGATGTGTAGCAGAACACAGAATATTAATTACTGTCAGATCTTGACTGAACCGGTGTTAATGAAGTTACCGCTGCTGTGCCGGGTGCGTAAATGCGCACAGCCTCTTTCTCAGTTTGGAGACACACTTATCGTTTCAGCTGCTGTGTGATGCTGCAGCTGTGGGAAACAAACAGAACATCACTACTGATGTTTCTGTGAAATCCCAGATACATTCAGTTACAACTGAACAACAGTATTGTAAGATTCAGAAATTAATCCAAGACGTTTCAGACCAGCCTGAGTCACATTATGAGGTGTATTTTGACATTTCATTACAGATTATGTTATAGGTGCAAAATACTAGAGAAGTAAAAGAAGTGTGTGTGCATCTCTGCTAAGTAAAAACTTTTGTGCTCTCTGCAGTTTTCATTATGGATCAATCTGTGTGCTGAAATGTGGAGAAAAGCCTGGAACACTGGAAGCCATTCTGCTCACTCAACCAGACATTTAACAAGGGCAAATTGCACTTAGCTGCAAAACTTTCTGGGCACGTTTGCACCGTCATATCATTAGCGCAATATCATTTGTGAATCGGACCTTGAGACGGCGCAGATAGCAGTTGCAAATGATACACAATTCATGGTGCTATCAGCGGCCGCAATCCATTCTTTGTGAATTCGCACCTTCGTTTTTAAACCATTTACATATTATCCCACAACAGTATGTAACTCTTAGAAATATTGTCATATTGTCATTGTGAAAACAATGGAGGCAGATCAGAGGGGACATCAGACAAGGCACATGGGTCGAGTTATTAGTGAGTAATTGAGTAAGTGAGGTTTTGAGGTTTTAATTTAAACATTTGTTTATTCATCCAAACAGGAAACCTCTACAGAGCAATGAAGCTGAAAGGGCTTAATTTCTCTTGTGGTCTCTATTGCATAAGACTTTCTTTGTAAATCAGATTCAAAACTGTGGATCAATCTGTGGATGTATAAAACTTCAATTCTATGAAAAATTCAGGGCTGCTTTTTTGCTTGATCTACAGAGAGAGTCCATTCGTTCATGCTTCTGTGGAAACAGAAAAAGCAGACAGTTTCTTAAGTAGTCAAATCACTCTCACTGAAGACAATTCACCTAGAATAAAGCTTGTTTATAATAGCTATGATATGGTTTACTCGTAGTACAATCTAAGTTGACCACCATGATGTGCAATACACAATACCGTATCCCTTTTTGTGGACTACATAATACAGTGGAGTAAACAGTGTTGTGAATATACAATACTTTCAAACAGGAACATAACATTTAGTATTCAAAGAAATGCCATCATGCAGACTGCTTCCCTTCCACAGGCATCTCATGATGTGCTTTGACTGATTTTGTACACAATCCAATTCACTGCTGTTGCACTGAACATGGTCCTGCCAATATGCACTGTAATTTAACAGGCTGGAAGTGGATGCTATAATGTTGTTTTCCAAATGTGCACTGAGCATGTGTCTTCACATTATTACAGTGTTCAGTGTTAGTATTTCCACAAATGTAAGGGTTTGGTCAGTGTCACACTGTGTTACATTTTTTTAGCTGACAATACACAGCTTGTGAGCAGCTTCATATAAACACTACAATGCTGAATAAAAATCAGTACAGATTGCCTGACTCAACCAAGGTATCAACTGGAATCCATACTTGAACTATCTTTATTATATTACTGATTTTGTTTATTCTAAGTGTCCAAACCACAGCCTGTGAACTGAATATGAATCAAATGACAAAAGATTGTAGGTCATAACAGGGTCCTACAAGACAGATTTTAAAATATATCTCAATCTAGGTGTACCTAATGAATTTGAAACTGAGTGTTTGTCATTGCTGACATCCAGGTTATCATTTATGTCAAAGCAATATTTCAGTGGACTGTAAACTAGCTATCAGATCTTTCATTAATATTATGTATTCTATGTATATGAAAAATAAAATCATGCCTGCTAGTTCAATAACCATGATGTCATTACAAAAAAAAAAATCATGTGTTGTACTGTTTTTTTTCAACACATGGAACTATGTCTGTGAAATTTTAACACCCTACTTAAAATCTTTTTTAAAAAGACTCAGTGAAAAACAAAACTGGCATATTTAAACTGAGCTCTAAACTGTCCTGGTAACATCAGTATTAAAAACAATTAAAAAGCTGGGTTGCTTTTATTTTGACAAATAATCCTAAAAGGCTCATACATCCTTCAAGTCATTTCACCTACAAAATTTCTTTCTTCCTAATTCCTAAAACACACCAAACTATCATTATTCTGCACTAATGCTCCAGCAGAAAATAATTAAATACATCTCTGCTTAGATTTGCATCTGAAAAGTTTGAAGCCCTGCTAGTGATTCCTCAAGGCTGCATTGTTGATTAAAACTCACAATACAAAGTGTTAGAACAAATTACATTCTGAAAATCTTTCTGTTTGTTCTCAGTATTGGGGTATAAATGTAAAGTCTGTCCTGAGAGTGGTACCAGAGTAAGGGCCATGGAGGCTACCAAAAACATTGTAATTCATCCTCTGTGGATTAATATCCACAACATTGCAAACATGGAAATCCAGCAGGTACCTTCTGAGCTATGGTGACATTGGTCAAAATTGTGGCCAATGTGAAAATGTGAGTTGAGGGGCTTTGTCAAATTATTAGGAATTATCCTCTGGGACCACTCACCAATTTGCCACAAATCTAGCCAGTGGCTGTCAAGATATCATGGAAGGGCTAACATACCAGCCTGCTATGGCAACACTTCCTGTCAGACCACAACAAGTTTGGGTTAGGAAAAATTCAGTTCAGTATCTTTTCCCTGAAGATGTATGCTGCATTTCAACTCTGAAAATGGATCAGGAAATGCATCCTTAAACGCAGATCCATTAAAAAATTTGCCACTCTACTCTACATTGGGTCTTTCTTCTGGAAAGCCACAGCCTTCCTCTGATGGAAGTGAGGCTTGTTCTTCTTTTGATTCCACTGGCACATCAAAATATCCCTGAAAGTTGTTCGGAAGGTCTTGTTACACAAGGCGTAGCACATGGGGTTGACTGTGCTGTTCACATAACACAACCAGTAACCCAGTGCCCATAGAGTTTGAGGGATACAGTCCTGACAGAAAGTGTTGACTAACACCATGATATTATATGGTAACCAAGTCGTGATGAAGGCAAACAGGATGGCGCTGAGTGTCCGTGCTGCTTTCTTCTCATTTGCCTTTTTTTCATTCTTGCGCTTGTTGATCTCTGTCTTGGCCTTAGAGGCAAAGCGTTTAGCCATTGCTGCATCTTTCATGGTGATGGCTGCAGGTGACTGGTCAGCAGGCGATGAGGAGACACAGTTTGATTGCGACCCTCTTTGACTTCTGATGGATGATGATGGCTGTTTGTCTTCGCTTTTCTTCACCTTTCTATGTTTCTTACCATCTAGATAGATAGATAGATAGATAGATAGATAAGACATGTTGTATTTGTATTTTTCTTTATATATGTCATGCAAACAAGACCACTTAGTAGGTTTATGTCCAACCTGTTGGAGGCCTTGATGGGTCTGCACCATGAGCTTCCTCCTCTGAACCTGACTGGTCCCCAGAAGCACAAGCTTCATTGTTATTCAAACTGTCACAGCTGCTCTGCTCTGCCTCGCCCACAGTTGTCGTGGTATTGACAGACCTCTTGGATGCATGGCGATCTGGTAGCATTGAAGAAAACTGGAAGAAGAACGCACCACATCTCCCTCTGTTTCCTATTCCTCCTGGTGTGCTGGCATTGTCCTGGTTGTTGTTCTCAGAAGGCAGCTGACTTAGTTCATAACTGCTGCAGCTTTGGGAGCTCATCTGGCGCTTCATGACTGACGAATCCCTCTGGTTGTTAGTCGCACTTTCTCCACCAGCTCTTCTACTGCCAGTCCCTTGATTTTGAGCCTGACTTTGGCACTTGCCTGACCCAGATCCCTTTAGACCCTGTATATCTTTTGCACGTTTCTCTGTCTCCTGATAGATCTTCCAAAACAGGAAGGCCATTATAGTCACTGGCAAGTAGAAGGCAGCGATAGCAGTGCAGAAGGTAATAATTGGCTCAGACAAAAACTGGATGTAGCACTCATTTGGTTGGACTGTCCGTTCACCCACAATGTACTGCCAGAATAGGATGGCTGGAGCCCAGAGAATGAAAGAGATGGACCAGGCTAAACCAATCATGGTCATGGCCCGCTTTGTTGTACGCTTGGCCCTGTAGGTCAAAGGTCTTGTCACAGAGAAATACCTAAGAAGATATAAGAAGAAAAGTAAGCAACTGTACATAGAGAGAGTAACTGTAACTCTGACTGTGTCATGCAATGCTGTCATCCTTAATACTTCTACTAGGAGTCATCAAAGTACCAACATGATACCAAATATGAATGGATGCTTTTTGTGAGCAAACTGATCTGTTAGAAAACTATGTGTCTACACTATCCAAGACATAAGTATCATCTGACCACATCTAAAGGCAAAAGTGCATTGGAAGGTCTTAGGGAGCAGGTTTCTTAGCTAACATGAGTAAAAAACAAATGGCAGGTGGAAATTAAAAGCCTAATATCCGTCTTATATGTTGGTCAGTCTGCAATCTGCAACAACATTTTTAACACTACAGCAGTCCACAGTGCAAAAAAAGGCTGTGGACCCTTGTTGTAGTTCATAAAATGAATTTTTAGGACATTGCATTACATATGGCGTTATTACATATGGTGATACATTGCTAAGCTGATAGTCAGGAGCTTAATTTTGAATTAATCATTGAAATAAGTCCCATTCAACCAAAAAATGTAATGACTCCTGTTTTGTTACCTGTCAAAGCTGATGACAAGCAGGTTCATAACTGAAGCGTTACTGGCTACGTAGTCTATTGCAAGCCATAAGTCACAGACCACTGGCCCCAGAGCCCACTGGTCCATGATGATGTAGGTGGTGTACAGGTTCATAGACAGTGTGCCAATGGTCAGGTCAGCAAATGCCAAGCTAAGCAGGTAGTAGTTGTTCACCGTCTTCAGTGCCTTATTGATCTTGAATGACACCAGCACCAGGATGTTGCCAATGACAGTGACAAGAGAAAGTGATCCAGTGAGGAAGACAATTATGATAACCTGAAGATGTAGAGGGAAGAACAGAAAGAAACAAAGAGGGTGGTTAAATGCATTACAATGTGGAAGATGCTCTTTCTCACTTTCTTATAGAGACTCTATATTACTGTTTATGTCCTGAAACGTGTGAAAAGTGTGGACAGTTAACTTTCAAAACATCAACACTGAGCTGGCCAGAAAGTTGGCAGTTGGGGGCTTCAAATTATCCATATGGTTTCTTGAAACCAACAATGCTATTGAACAGCAAATGCCATTGTATCGAAATGTTGGCAAAATTCTCAAATCACCAGCCAAATCAAAGTGCTGGATACCACCATGGTTAGTTTGGAAAATATGCTTTTTAGGGTAAACTGACTGGGGGTAAACTATTGGAACACTGTCCAGGCATAAGAAAAGACAATGCAGACCTCTACCAAGCAATAAGAAAACCACTTTATGTAGATTCATTTTGTAGTGGATCCCAGCATCCACAGATGTTTGTATTTTATTTTCACATATAATCTCTGCCCATCCATGTTGTAATGTACATTTTTATGCAGATGATGCATTCTTACAGGTGAGAACAGTCTCTCAATTTGACCATTACAATATGCTTTTACAGTATGCTTTTCAGCATTCTCTTATTATTCTCATTATTATCATTCTCTTATTAAACACAAGCTTGTTTTAAATAAAAATGGATGGATGCACAATAATTTAATCCGACTTCTAGAAGTACTTATATAAACAGAAAGAATTGAGTCACTCATTAATTTAGACAAGTTCATCGCTTTTCATAGATGCAAAGTTTATCTTGGAACATCAAGCGACTATTTCAAATGAGCCAGAAATTCCCTTGGGCTTTGGAGCAACTATGTGAAGAGTGCAGCTGAGTGTTTGGCTGGTGGTTAGAATTCCATTCTACTGAAGCAGTGGAATTCACACAGGGCGGCCACAAAACTGCCCTGCATGCTCTGTCCTGGGGTCCTTTTACTCATTTTGTTGCTATCAACCTGTCTACACATGTACATTAGATGGCAAAGGTGGCAAAAAGCATGTTTCAAAACAAAAGTATAAACAGTATCATCAACTAATTTGTATGGTCATATGACCATGACTAACAATTAAAAATTATTTCAATTTAGTGTAATTTAGTGGCATCTAGCGGAACGGACTTGGCAGAAAGGAATATAATATTCATAAGTATGTTTTAATTAGTGTAAGATCACCAGAAAATAAGAAGAATTGTGTTTTTGTTACCTTAGAATGAGTCCTTTATAGGTTCTCCTACATGCTTGGAAGGGGAGGGGGAGGGGTATTCAGTTGGTTGCAATCTGCGACCTCACAGCTAGATGCCAGTAAATCCTACACACTGGTCCTTTAATATCTTAGGGGCTGCTCAGTGTTTTTGGTAAAATGGAAACACAGCTGATTGTTACCTGCCAGACTGTGTGTCCTCCTAATGGATCAAACTCCTCTGCTGGCAACATTAATGTCCTGTTAACTGGTGATTCAGTGAAGTTTCCTCCTTGCCTTGAGACATGACTCACGTTATACTGCTTCCACCCAACAACACTGTCAGATAACATGGCCAGCTCTGGAAAAGAGCCACCTGAAGATGAGGAGAAAAGATTTAAAAGCCACAATTCAAGGCACTACATGTTAATATGAATATTTTTTTATTGACATTTTTCCAATCGTAGTAAATCAAAACCGCACAGAACCAAATAATCCTGTACAAATAACAAAGTGACCTCATGGACTGTCTTTCTCAAAGACTTTGTTGAAGGCTACATGAAATTCTGTCAGATTTGGTCAGTCTACAATTATTGTCCCTGTGAATCACATAGAATTCCACAGAAGTCTACAGATCTTTTATCAGCAGATTTGTTACACCTGTGTTACACCTGCATTATGTCAGCAACCTTTGGTTTCGATAATAAAATTTTGATTCTTTTTTTATCCATTTCATTTTGTCTATCTCTTTTTAGTTTTATTGTTTGTATGCTCCTTTTTGCATTTTATCTAGTCTTCCTATATTTGTTTTTCTTCCTACCCTGTCTAATATATATAATATATATAATTTTTCTTATTATAGTCGACTTTATCTAAAATGCAATATTGGGGAGTACCTTGCAAGTAAGCTCTTTTGGTTTACTTATACCCTGTGCATATCATTCTAGATGTTTATTGAATGCTTTTAAAAGATCATTTAAAATGTGCACACAAATACACAATATCTGTGGGGCGGCTGTGGCTCAGGAATCAGAAGATCGGCGGTTTGATTCCCGGCTCCTCCAGGCCACATATTGAAGTGTCCTTGGGCAAGATACTGAACCCCAAATTGCTCCCAAAGGCTGTGCCATCAGTGTGTGGATGTGTGTGAATGATTAGAAACTTCTACTGATGAGCAGGCACTTTGCATGGCAGCCTCTGCCATTAGCGTATGAGTGTGTATGAATGGATGAATGTGGCTTGTTGTGTAAAAAGCGCTTTGGGTGGTTGGAAGAGTAGAAAGGTGGTATATAAATGCAATCCATTTATTTGCATTACTTATTTGTTATGGTGCTCTAGACAGTACCTAAAATGGCAGGCTCAGCTGTGATGGCAGGATCAGGCTGGTCTCTCATACCAGGAGTATTGTTGGTGAAGAAGTGGATAGGATCAGAGCTGGAGGTCAAGTTCATGATGACCAATGGACGTCTGGAAAAAAAGAGGAGAAAATAGATCTGCAGATGCAAAATGCAGGATTAACTTGACTTGTTTCTTTAACATTTTTACAAAAGCTTTTGGAGAAAAATAGTTATAAAGAGGTTACTACTCGAAGCACATGTTACCATCACTTGGCAGATTGTGACAAATTGGAGCAAAAGGTACTATATCCACAGGCACACATACATGTTGTACACTAATTACTGGCCACTACAGGTTTTTGTTATGAGCACCAAGCTACAACCATCTGTGTTCATCATAAAAAATATGACACACAATGGATCTGTTTTTGAGGAAGCATATTTAAGAACTGGTCAGAGCAACCATCAGGATTAGACTGGTGCAGGTAAAAATAAAATGTATAGGGCAGCAAAAATATGCATTTGGAACAGTGCATATGAAAAGAGTGTGTATCAAAGCCAACTCTCTGACTTCATAACACCTTCAAACAAAGGCAGCTGAACTTTAACGGAACAAACTTGAGGCAAAACAAATACAGAGTCCACAAACAGCTGTGGATTAAAGCATTCGTGGATCCCCAGACTACACTTTTTGTTGAGCCCCCTACCGTATTACCAAACGATGAGACAACTCAGTAATTCAAAAGTTTGACGTCACGTCTGTAGGGACTACAGAACAAAACACACACACACATAGACAACAGTGGCACAAGCACACATACACCTATATCCTGTAATATAAACAAAGCAATGCCTTTATATTAGCAATCATGAGCCACAGTTATATCACCATGACATCTGACAACAGAAACAGGAAAAATATGTTATCACAGACAGCAGGAGAGGACTGAATGGAGCTTTAACAGGGACAGAGTAACCAGCATTCTAGCTGCCCAGTCTCGGTCGGCTGTGTGACATCAAAGTTAAAATTACAATTTAAATTGATAATGGTAGATGCATAGGTGCCTGAGCAATGGAGCAAGTGGAGCAAATGCATCCCCATTATTCAGTTAGGGGGAGCAAAGTTATGGTTTTGCTACGCCACTTTTTGTCTTTTTTAAAATAAACTTATCATACAGTCCCCAAAATCGGGTGATTATATTTAAGCAGCCTATATCGATGATTATTTTTTCTATTTTTATCACCTGACAAAAACTAGTAATAAAAAAATCTGACCTTTTCAGACCACCCTTTGAGTTGTTTTAGTCCAACCTGTCCTGAGATTAAGACAGACAGAGCAGAGCTTTTCCTCACGGCGCCAAAGTGTGAATTAACAAACACTCAAATGTTCAGCGATGGAAAGTAACTTGTTTAGACTTCTGCAGAGTACTCTGCTTTGGTTTCAGTCAGAATTTGGATGGAGTTATTTTTAAATATGATGACGCATCACTCCATGTAATGATCTCTCATCTGGCTGCTCTGCTCTGTGCTTTAATTATTATGATTATTCTCTCATTTTCTCATACACGGTAAATGAGAGCTGCAGATTTACTCTAAGGGGAAGTGAGGTCTACTCCTCAACTAAAATGGCCCTTTTAAGTTTTGAGGAGCAAAAATCACCTCCTTAGTTGTGCATTAAAAAATAGTTCTTGATTTGAGATAATGTGGGTTAAAATAGTCTGCTTTTGAAGTGAAGATTATTCATTGAAGATGGCCTGGTAGCCTGCAACCTACTGACATTTTAGGCTACATAATGTTTTTATGAATATAATTTCAAATATTAAATTATAAAATAGCCATTCTTCTAATAATGATTTCCTGTCCTGATCCACCCAATTATATACTGTTCTTGATGGATTCTTGGTTTTCGTAGCACCCTCAATCTAACTAATCTAGACTAGTGCAGGTAGCTGTTTCTTGACTTAATCCAAGAGGTTAGGTGGTGTAGAAATGCAGGAAATTTGTTTTAGAACACTTTTTTCCTGGGGAAGGACGCCCAGACCCCTCCCCCCACAAATTATGTATTTCTCCAAGTTTGCTCCCCCATTTTAAAACATAACCAGGCGCCTATGGGTAAATGCATAGTTGCCATTACAGTACCAGTACAGTGCTAGTATTCAAATTGCACACATGCAGCAATCCACGTGCAATCATTGTTCATCCTCCAAATCCAAAAAAAAAAAAAATGAATCTGGTTAACCAACAGGTTTACTTTATGCTAACATGGTATAATCCTATCAAGCACAAGAGAGGGCTACAGCAGATAGAAGTTTGAATACTTACATTAAAAGCTGGTACACCTGCTTCCAGGTCTAGTTTAAATGTTTTTGTTGGACTACATTTTAAAGAAGGGCTACATCTACACTTAAGTCAGTTAACACTGCCTAATATTAACATTAACTGCCTAATTTTTTTTCTATTGATAGTTGGCTAATTAACTGCAAGTGTTGTATTTTGTTTCAGCCTTGTATGTGAGCAAGGACCCATTTATCAGTAAATCCAGACTTCATTTAAAGAGTTTTTTGTACTTACACATACAATATGCAGTTAAGCATTGTTTTAGATTGTAAACATGTAAAAGTTCGTGGGCTTGTTTGTTTTAGGCGCTTCACTGGGATAAACCCCAGAGGGGAATGAAGGCCAGTCATGGAAAGATGGACAGGCAAGATGGTCAAAAAGAAGGTGCAGACAGTAAATCGCCACTCTTAAAAAAAATAACCTGATGCATTTTGAGTGGCACTTTGTTAGTTAGGTGACCCTTTGTGTTTGAAATGTTTCTCTGCCATCCAATTGTTTCATTTCTCATTCTCTCTCTGCTTAATTTTCATTCTCTCTCACACAGCGAGCAGTCAGCCTGGACACCCGTATCTGACCCAAATGGAAACCATTTTAAAGGCATCACAAGCCATGTTATTTTGTATTCTGTTTAATTTGATTTTTTTTTAATAGACTACATTTTGTCATATATTGCTGCATTTTAATAAATGTTCCGTTCCATAAAAATGTCACTTGCCTTATCTTTTATTAGGCGTTTTAGTGGTCATGCATTTTTAAAAATAAAAGAGCTGATCATTTTTAGATCTCACTTCTGGATCACAAAGATTAAAGACATATTGTTATTTACAGTTTGTCTACAATTCACAGTTTGTAAATTTTGATAAAGCAAAACTTAAGTAGTTTTACAGTAAACTACAGTTCGGAATTGTTCATGTAGATTTGTGTAGCAAATGTTCTGTAAACATACAGAACAAGGAAAAAAATAATCCACTGTTGCCTTTTAGCACTGGTCCAGTCCATACTCACAACAACTTAAACCAAGAAGTAAACATGTAGTCACATGGGCTGAGAGGTAACTGATTGGACAGTTTTGGTGATGGCATCTTGCATAATAAGTGCAAAATGGACCCATGCTGGGAAATCAAATTCTGGTTACTAAAAGCATGTCATGCTGCACATTACTGCACCGGCAACCGTACAGGTCCAATGGGAGGAGGACCCAAATGCAGACAAACAAACACACAAGGCAAGCAGGTAGGATTAAGGGAAATTTACTCAAGGCAAATGTCAGGAACAGCTCACAGGTTGTCAACAGGAAGGCAGCCCAAATCAGGCAAACAAGTCCAAAGGGGCAAGACAGGCAGGCAGGTCATAAACAACCAGCAGGTCCAAACACAGGTAGCAGATAACACACAGAGCAGAGGGGTGTACTACGAAGCGAGATCAGTGGGTTAGAGAGGTATGTTGAGCCTAAAGCCAGGGTTTTCAATGTCACGAATGTAGCTCACTTTTAACCTGGCTAGATCACCATGGTAACTTATACTGCAAACTTAACCTGGTCCAGAGCAGGTTATGTTCTGAGTTTCGGCTTAAATCGGCAATTAAAAGCGCCGTCCTTTCACTACCTGATTTGCTGCCAAGTCCATTTAACACTGCTGGCACTGCAGCTATTAGAACACTGATTAGAAAATTAAAATAAAAAATAAAATTGATTAGACTATTGTTATTTATCACAGATAATATTCAATCTATAATGTTAATTTCTCTTTATTTTGGCCAAAACCTAAAGTGATTTCCACTTATCCTTCATTATGGGACAGAGTCAGACCTAAATGCACTTCTTGAGTATAATGTTTAAATCTGCAGCAAGAGCTCTGGATGTGGGAGGCACAGAGAGTGCATTGAGTGGTAAAATAAGTATATAAACTAATTACGTAATTAATAAATTAATGAATTAGTGTTTTAATTAATGAATTTACACGATCAGCAATTTTCTGCAAGCAGTCATCTCTCACCTTACTTACAGCAACTGCATTGTTTTTTGCTGTGATAATGTGTTTATATTCCTCATAGTTCTCCATTATAATGACTTGTTCGTCCTGACTGATGCAGGCGGCACGTGATCTTTCCATTTTGTGCGGAAAAAGAGTCAAATGACGCACCAAATGCCCCTTTTTATGGGGATGCGCACAGAGCCTGAAGCAGAAAGCCTGGGTTAACAAAGAAAGTTCATATCCACCATTTTGATACCACTTATCTCTGATTGCGAGTTCAGGATTTGTCAAGCCAGCTCACACAAAGAAAGCCTGAGTATGTTGAACTTGCTTCGTAGTACACCCCTCAGGAATTCAAAGGCACACAGCAACGTTGACAAACTGGCAAGGAATGAATGACTGAGGACAGATATACGTAGCAATGGGACTCATGGGGTAATGAGCAGCAGGTGCAGCCAATTTGGGAGTGGCAACAGGTGAGTGGGTGTGGGAACCAGGCAGAAAAGTCTGGGGGCATCTGGTGGACAGGTGGACAATGGCAAAACCAACAGGAAGAGACTGTGGGGCTGAAGGCATGGACAGAGACAGAAAGGGCAAGGGAAACACAAACAGGACCTAGGCAGGATTTGTGACAGTACTGTAATATGACAGAAGGATAGTTACTGTGTAGTCACTACGTTTTATACATTTCAGTCACTTCATTGTAATTGTGATTACAAACTATATTTCAATTAACTTCTTAAAGTTAAAGTTTCTGTGCAAAAATTTTAGGCATTTTAGATGTTTGAATTCTTATCCATTATGCAATACCATCAGGGAGGCATCTGATTTGTCCCAAATGTATTCTGCAGCATGACAACAAGCCCAAACATCCTGCCAGAGTCATAAAGAACTATCTTCAGTAACAAGAAGAACAAGGAGTCCTGCAACAGATAGTTTGACCCCCACAGAGCCCTGATCTCAACATCATGAGTCAGTCTGGGATTACATGAAGAGACAGAAGCAGCTTAGACGCCTGAATCCACAGAAGAAGCAACTTCTCCAAGATGCAGGAACAACCGACCTGCCAAGTACCTGAAAAACTGTGTACAGGTGTGCTGAGGAGAACTGTTGCTGTTTTAAAGGCAAAGCTGCTCACAGCAAATATTGATTTCATTTAGGTTTCTTCTGTTTACTCAACTTTGTATGAAGTTAACTGATGAATAAAAACTATTCATGGCATTATTTTTGAAAGCATCCTCACTTTACTTTTTTACAGCCTAAAACTTTTGCAAAGTACTGTATTTGTATAGTATATAGATGTGACACTGTGTTTTGTGTTTAAACTGTAGTCTGAATCAACATCAACAGCAGCAGGGTAGAGAGATTAATGGAGCTTAGCCTCTGAATTATATGTTTCCTGATCAGCCAGTTAATTGCCAGAAAGAACTTTTTTGTTTGGAGTGCAGTATCATTTGTGTGTGTTGGCTGGAGGAGAGCTCTGGTCTGAGGTGGTGCGTTCCAGGATTGGGCATTTTATTTCCCAGTTACCACAGTATAACTTTGAAAACTCCATTTGAATTGGAGTATTTTGTTCTTGCTGGAGAGGCTTTCTGAATCAAACCTTAATGGCACAACAGATTAAGACATATGGGACACTGTACACAACATCATAAGGAACCATTAGGGAAGCTTGTGCTGCTCATGATAATTAAACTTACAAATAATAATCACAGGTGACTGATACAAGAGAGATGGTGTGTATCTTGCAACTATACATTTAGAGCCTTCATCAGCCACTTGTGCAGGCGGGTGCTCAGCTGATGTCCTGGATGTTTTGGTACCACAGAGAAACTCTTCCTTGTATATAAAATTAAAGTTATTTTAAAAGGTTGGCAATGGACTGGATTTGTAGTGGCCATTTGCAGCCATTTGATAATGGCTGAGACAGCCTTAGTTTAAAAGTTTTTGTGCACTTGTTAGGGCCAATTAGTTTGGATTGCAGGGGTTCACAAATGCAAAATGATGCACTTTTATTTCAGAAAACTTCAAGAAAGCAGTGAGTGGTCATAACCTTAAGAGGCCTGTCAATACACCTTTAATATATGAACACAGGTTTAGCTCATAGTTAAAACTATCCTTTGCCTCTTCTCTGCTAAGCCCCAGTCAATATGGTAATCTCACAGTATGATTTCCCCATGGGTGTTCTGAACTCCACATAGGTGCCCAAGCACCCATAAAATCGGTTCCTATGCAGTCACCAATGATGACAGTCTCTCTGTTCCTTCATGCAGTGCTTTTGGACATGAAAAACTGCAGACAACAAACAAAAAAGTGCAGTCATAGCAGCCTAATGACTTTTGTTGTAAAATATTAATAATTCTTACTTTTGATCAAAGTACTGGGGCACCAGTGCTTTGCAGGGTGGCCCCCACTGCAGTGGATCTTCTCTCCTTGTGTGTATTCTTTGATGATGAAAATGACCTAAGCATTAGAAGTGAAAAATATTCCAGCAGAGTTCCATTGCATTGCTGATTCTGGCATAGATTAGCATAGCCTGTAAAGAATAGATGATATTACTAATACAGGCTGTACTAATTAAAGCCAGAACCATCATATCTCCTTGTCTTCAATCTGTGCCTATAGCTCTTATGTATGATGTTGGGGAAGAGAAAGGTTTGATAGATTCAAGAGTTGTAGCTAAGGGGCTATATTCTTACACAAAGGACACATTTAATATGCATTTCAATACATGGAAAAAAACAACTAAATAAATAAAAATAAATAGATAAACATTTAACAAAGTAAATAATCCCATTTATATTTAGCCTCTTTCCCATTTTACAATTCCATGTAACACTCATACAGTTTGGAAGGTCCTTTCACCATGAAATAAATTTAGAGAAAAATAGAAATCAAAGGGCAAAAGAGTAAATAAAAACTATAATTCCTGGAAAGATCAGAAAGGTGGCGATAATTAAAAAAAACAAGTGTGGGTTCCTATTACCAGCAAAATCAGCTACTGATATCATGACCTCCTTCACAGTTTAGTGTAACTTGATCTGAGAACAAAAAATTTCAGTAAACTAATGATAGTCAGTAGCCTCCAGACAAACAGATGATACATGTGTCAAACTATGGACAAATCTGAGGAGAAACAGTTTGGTCCATCATCTTACAAGTAAGGAAATATCTCTCCTACACTGTCAAATTAGTATTTTTAGTTGCTTACCTGACCACTTAGTTAATGATAGTCCTATTATACATCTGTGTCATGAAAGCTGCAGGAGACATTTTATATTAAGCAGGTCTGCATGGAAACTTTAAGCACTATGTGGGTGGGAAACTCTACCATCAAATACTGAAACATTGAAAATAATTTTGGTGCATAAGTTCACTTTGTTTACCATTTTAAGCCCTGAATGATATGATGTTCCTGTCAAAGGTATTGGAGAACTTATACACAGGCCTGGATCTTTCACCGTAAAGTATTAGCTGGCTTAATTTCTAAGTGATTTATTTTATGTGGTGAAGAAAAGGGGGTAACACTTTACAATATGGCAGATGTTGTTCCTGAGTTGTTCCTCACACAATCCTTATTAACTAGCTGCAATTTTGTATACTGTATCATGAAAAAGGGATATTTGATGGAGAACACATTTCAGCCATAACCCAATACAAACAATCTGAATCCCTGTGTTAAATCTCTGAGCTTGAATATCCATAAAACACACACCAGTTCACTTACAAGTCTAATTAGATACGATTTAGGCTACTACTAATCTATGTCTCATGGTTTTGGACTTAAGCCTGTCTCTCACTATTAGTTTAATTTAGTCACAGCCTGTGATGAAGTAGATCTAAAATAACTGGGAGCCATATATTAAGATTGTGGGATACTTTAAGCATGCATTGTTTTTACCCAATAAAAGTTGGGATCAAATGTTAAAAGAATGCTCTCAAAGCCACAAAACCCCAGTCAAACGTGTGAGTATATGCACATAACATTATCACACCCTAAAATTAATATTCTCAGTATATTCCCTTAACCAAAAATTATTTGCTAAGCTCAAGAGAAATACTTTTGGTCTGAATGTGTTTGAATTAAAATGCACAACTGTGCCTGTAGGCATCTTTGATACAAAAAACTGAGACACCCCTGGGCTACCCGTCACATCTTGCTCGTTTCCCATTTGTAGATAGATATTTTTTAACCTCTCGTTTTGCTTTACTGTAAAAGAAACATATTCTGTCTAGGATTATGTTTTTATATCAACATAATGAATGTATCTGCAAAGTCACAAAATGTTAATTTTGAGGGTATATGCAAAATGTTCCCTACAAACTTATTTCATTTGTTTTTCCTGAAATGTGCAGGCATCACGAAATGTTAATTCATAAGTTGGAACATGCAGATATGCTGTACAATATTTATATGATACTATCAAGAAATATGGGAATAGTTTATTTGTAATTTAGAGAAACTTAAGGGAAAATATTTAAGATAAAAAGTTACTTTAAGAGGTTGATGAATGTGATGTGTTTTTCTAATTTGTTATGGATGTTGAAATTCATAACTAGTTCTTTTCCTATTATTTTGAATAATTTAAGGAAGCAAAACCCACATGTTGAGTTAATAAAATGCACTTACCAGTCCACTCTGGTTCCCAGAATCCAGTATGATATCCTGCTGGGAAGCTCAGCTCTTCTCCTGCAGCATGCTGCTCTCTACTGTGGCTCTGACTGCTCAGTTGGTGTGTGACTGGAGCCTCCAGCTCCGCCTTTGATAACTGTTTTGCTAATGTCTGCAGTGGAACCTCTCACATCTGGGCTGTTACATGACAATAAGATGTTTTATGAGGGTGGCCCTGGGGGATCAAGAGCTAGTAATGCTTAGCCTGTCACAGCGCAGATAATCAAATAGGTATACAGCATATAAGAAGCAGCAGTAAAGTGTTTCAACACCTCAAATGAGTGAGAATAATTTAACAAACAGACAGTTACCCCCAATGTCCACTGAATGCAGCTGTGTTTCAGCTCCGAGGAAGGTACTGGAACAAAGTATCTGTGACAACATCTTGTCAAAGACAAAAAATGTGGAGAAAATAACAATACTGAACATGTGCAGACAGGTGACAAATAAAATGAAAAATGTGAATAAATGAGTGGTGAAACATAATGAATGCAGATGCTTCCACACAGGTGCACTACATAGTACAATTAGGCAAGTAACGTCCAGTCTTGTTCTGTGGCATGTATAAAAATATTGAGGATGCCCCATTAATTCTGATTTTGTATCAAGATGGAAAAAGGAAAAGATCTAAACTGACTTTGCAAGAGGGTCCATTGTTGGGGCATGGATGGCAGGAGCCTCAGTCACAAAGACTACTCAACTGACTAGTGTTTCAATTAGAACGATGACTAAAGTGACGCTGCATTTAGATCTATAGGAAAGACATCATTAAACACCTGTGGGATATTTTGGACTAACGTGTTTGTCAGTGCTCTACACCACCATCATCAAAACACCAAATGAAGAAGAAAGAATATCTTTTGGAAAAATGGTGTTCCATCCCTCCTGTAAAGTTCCATACACTTGTTGAATCAGTGCCAGGGTGCATTGAAGCTGTTCTGGTGGCACTCAGTGGCTCACTATTTTATTAAGACATTTTATGTTGGTTTTTCCTTTAATTTGTCATTTGTTTGTCACTGCTCAGGAACAGCCTGCTTTTGATATGTTTGCAATAGATATTTGAAGTGTGAGCTGTGACGACGTCTCACTACAATAAGAACACAATGCAGCCACATTAGACAAGACTGATAAACTGATGCAAGAAATCATTTAAAAGAGTGATGAAAAAACTGTTGCCAAACTAACTATATTAGAATATATACATCATAAATATATTTATCGTATACATAAACAGACATAAGACTTTGTATCCCAAATTTTGAAATTTTTGAAAATTCTTGGACACACAGGCTGTGATTTAAAACATTTTTTAGCTGGCTTAATTTCAAATTAGGGTTCACTTTCAATTGCTTTCAATTGAGCACAGGTTGTGTCACACTGCCACTCACTCAAAAAAAACAGCCTTGGGTATCAATATTGTACAGAGCCCCCCAGGGGTCATGTGGCACATGTAAAATATTGAGTGGAAATCCGTGAGAACAGATGTGCAAACCTTGAGCACGGGTTGAAAACAACATGTCTACTGGATCTACTTAACAGGCAGTTATACCTCCATTTTGGCCCAGCCTGCTCGATGTGATCACTTACACTATGTTTCAATGAAGCTAAACTCACGATATAGTTGTTCTCATTTGTATATGTGCAAATATTGTCCATGATGTGCATATGTGCAATATATTTGCATATGTTTTTGTTGTAGAGTATGAAATTAGATTGTGGCACGTTTATATTATAACATATGTTATATTAAAGTCGGCTTTCATCTGAATGAAGATGACAATATGCAATCCTGACTCTACTTGCCACATGTATACTCCTGTAAGACATTGAGCTTTGTGGAAGTAACCATACCTTTGCCTTTGCAGATACGTTTTCACTATAAGGAAACCCCTCTTCTGTAAATCTGGAATCTGGATAACCCTGAAGGTAGAGCATCAGGCATTTAATTTGAGGGTCCAGGGTTTTTGAGTGCAATTACCCTTGATGTTGCAATTGCTTTTTCAACGTGATACTTCTCACAATATTGCTTTTATCAACTGAACCTCAAGTCTCAAGTGATTAAGCTTAGTGGGATGGCTCTCAATTAGCATATTAAATGAAACCCTGGCTTGGCTGGACACTGGACCCTCTCAAAAGGGTTACAGTGGTAAACGTGGTGCGACTGCGCAGAATATGCGCCTCTGTTTAACTTCGATATGAAATCAAAAGGTGAAAACTGGATCTAACCGGTAGACCAAGGAAATGCTACCCCCTAGTGTTAAGTTGCTTTCCTGCGGGCCGAAATAGCTCAGCTGGGAGAGCGTTAGACTGAAGATCTAAAGGTCCCTGGTTCGATCCCGGGTTTCGGCAAAAACAAATTGGGCTGTCTCTGTCGTTCAGCCACAGATGCCAATGCTACAGTAGTGTGGGGGTTTTCTGCTGGTGGCCTGTCTCCAAGCGGATTGAGAGAAAAGCACAACAAAGATCTTACGCTGCACAATTCATTGCCGCTTCCACTCATGCGCAAGGGCGACAGTTTAAGATGTATGCAGAGTACTCCTGGAAGCTGCAACTTTGAAAATGAAGGGGCACTTTTGCACAAACAAGTTCACCCATTGGCTGACTTTACGTCTAACCGACACTTGCTGATTATTCAGTGTTTTCTGTCAACATGGTTTTCATCACACAGCCACCAGTAGCCAATCTGGTCATGTTTACAACACTTTCATAGTGAAAGTTACATATCAAGCACACACGTACATACCAAACATTATGCGTTCCTGACTGCACTTTTCACACGTATGCCCCTACCAGACATTAGGCTATGTGGAAAGAACCATCCTTTGGCCTTTTCAGATACTTTTTCTCCAGAAAAAAATCCCTCTGCCAAAGGTTCAGAGCCTGGGTAGCTCAGACGGTAGAGCATCAGACTTTTAATCTGAGGGTCCAGGGTTCAAGTCCCTGTTCAGGCGTTTGGAGCGCAGTTGCACACGATACTACAATTCCTCTTTCAATATGCTAATTCTCGCAATATTGTTTCTGGCAACTGAACCTTAGACCCAACAGTAGACCAATATCAGAGCAGCGGTTTTACATAGCACACTTGCTGGTATTATTTCGCCTGCAACATCCGTACGCATGAATTCTGAATTAACCTCGTTGGAAATATTGCAAGCACACCAGTGTTTGTGCTGGTCAAATGCAGAGCACCGGTGTCTCAAGTGATTAAGCTTAGTGGGATGGCTCTCAATTAGCATATTAAATGAAACCCTGGCTTGGCTGGACACTGGACTCTCTCAAAAGGGTTACAGTGGTAAACGTGGTGCGACTGCGCAGAATATGCGCCTCTGTTTAGCTTCGATATGAAATCAAAAGGTGAAAACTGGATCTAACCGGTAGACCAAGGAAATGCTACCCCCTAGTGTTAAGTTGCTTTCCTGCGGGCCGAAATAGCTCAGCTGGGAGAGCGTTAGACTGAAGATCTAGAGGTCCCTGGTTCGATCCCGGGTTTCGGCAAAAACAAATTGGGCTGTCTCTGTCGTTCAGCCACAGATGCCAATGCTACAGTAGTGTGGGGGTTTTCTGCTGGTGGCCTGTCTCCAAGCGGATTGAGAGAAAAGCACAACAAAGATCTTACTTACTCTGCACAATTCATTGCCGCTTCCACTCATGCGCAAGGGCGACAGTTTAAGATGTATGCAGAGTACTCCTGGAAGCTGCAACTTTGAAAATGAAGGGGCACTTTTGCACAAACAAGTTCACCCATTGGCTGACTTTACGTCTAACCGACACTTGCTGTTTATTCAGTGTTTTCGGTCAACATGGTTTTCATCACACAGCCACCAGTAGCTGGTCATGTTTACAACACTTTCATAGTGAAAGTTACATATCAAGCACACACGTACATACCAAACATTATGCGATCCTGACTGCACTTTTCACACGTATGCCCCTACCAGACATTAGGCTATGTGGAAAGAACCATCCTTTGGCCTTTTCAGATACTTTTTCTCTAGAAAAAAATCCCTCTGCCAAAGCTTCAGAGCCTGGGTAGCTCAGACGGTAGAGCATCAGACTTTTAATCTGAGGGTCCAGGGTTCAAGTCCCTGTTCAGGCGTTTGGAGCGCAATTGCACACGATACTACAATTCCTCTTTCAATATGCTAATTCTCGCAATATTGTTTCTGGCAACTGAACCTTAGACCCAACAGTAGACCAATATCAGAGCAGCGGTTTTACATAGCACACTTGCTGGTATTATTTCGCCTGCAACATCCGATACCTTTTCTCTAGAAAAAAATCCCTCTGCCAAAGCTTCAGAGCCTGGGTAGCTCAGACGGTAGAGCATCAGACTTTTAATCTGAGGGTCCAGGGTTCAAGTCCCTGTTCAGGTGTTTGGAGTGCAATTCCACGCGATACTACAATTCCTCTTTCAATATGCTAATTCTCACAATATTCTTTCTGGCAACTGAACCTTAGACCCAACAGTAGACCAATATCAGAGCAGCGGTTTTACATAGCACACTTGCTGGTATTATTTCGCCTGCAACATCCGTACGCATGAATTCTGAATTAACCTCGTTGGAAATATTGCAAGCACACCAGTGTTTGTGCAGGTCAAATGCAGAGCACCGGTGTCTCAAGTGATTAAGCTTAGTGGGATGGCTCTCAATTAGCATATTAAATGAAACCCTGGCTTGGCTGGACACTGGACCCTCTCAAAAGGGTTACAGTGGTAAACGTGGTGCGACTACGCAGAATATGCGCCTCTGTTTAACTTCGATATGAAATCAAAAGGTGAAAACTGGATCTAACCGGTAGACCAAGGAAATGCTACCCCCTAGTGTTAAGTTGCTTTCCTGCGGGCCGAAATAGCTCAGCTGGGAGAGCTTTAGACTGAAGATCTAAAGGTCCCTGGTTCGATCCCGGGTTTCGGCAAAAAAAAATTGAGCTGTCTCTGTCGTTCAGCCATAGATGCCAATGCTACAGTAGTGTGGGGGTTTTCTGCTGGTGGCCTGTCTCCAAGCGGATTGAGAGAAAAGCACAACAAAGATCTTACTTACTCTGCACAATTCATTGCCGCTTCCACTCATGCGCAAGGGCGACAGTTTAAGATGTATGCAGAGTACTCCTGGAAGCTGCAACTTTGAAAATGAAGGGGCACTTTTGCACAAACAAGTTCACCCATTGGCTGACTTTACGTCTAACCAACACTTGCTGTTTATTCAGTGTTTTCTGTCAACATGGTTTTCATCACACAGCCACCAGTAGCTGGTCATGTTTACAACACTTTCATAGTGAAAGTTACATATCAAGCACACACGTACATACCAAACATTATGCGATCCTGACTGCACTTTTCACACGTATGCCCCTACCAGACATTAGGCTATGTGGAAAGAACCATCCTTTGGCCTTTTCAGATACTTTTTCTCTAGAAAAAAATCCCTCTGCCAATGCTTCAGAGCCTGGGTAGCTCAGACGGTAGAGCATCAGACTTTTAATCTGAGGGTCCAGGGTTCAAGTCCCTGTTCAGGCGTTTGGAGCGCAATTGCACACGATACTACAATTCCTCTTTCAATATGCTAATTCTCGCAATATTGTTTCTGGCAACTGAACCTTAGACCCAACAGTAGACCAATATCAGAGCAGCGGTTTTACATAGCACACTTGCTGGTATTATTTCGCCTGCAACATCCGATACCTTTTCTCTAGAAAAAAATCCCTCTGCCAAAGCTTCAGAGCCTGGGTAGCTCAGACGGTAGAGCATCAGACTTTTAATCTGAGGGTCCAGGGTTCAAGTCCCTGTTCAGGTGTTTGGAGTGCAATTCCACGCGATACTACAATTCCTCTTTCAATATGCTAATTCTCACAATATTCTTTCTGGCAACTGAACCTTAGACCCAACAGTAGACCAATATCAGAGCAGCGGTTTTACATAGCACACTTGCTGGTATTATTTCGCCTGCAACATCCGTACGCATGAATTCTGAATTAACCTTGTTGGAAATATTGCAAGCACACCAGTGTTTGTGCAGGTCAAATGCAGAGCACCGGTGTCTCAAGTGATTAAGCTTAGTGGGATGGCTCTCAATTAGCATATTAAATGAAACCCTGGCTTGGCTGGACACTGGACCCTCTCAAAAGGGTTACAGTGGTAAACGTGGTGCGACTACGCAGAATATGCGCCTCTGTTTAACTTCGATATGAAATCAAAAGGTGAAAACTGGATCTAACCGGTAGACCAAGGAAATGCTACCCCCTAGTGTTAAGTTGCTTTCCTGCGGGCCGAAATAGCTCAGCTGGGAGAGCTTTAGACTGAAGATCTAAAGGTCCCTGGTTCGATCCCGGGTTTCGGCAAAAAAAAATTGAGCTGTCTCTGTCGTTCAGCCATAGATGCCAATGCTACAGTAGTGTGGGGGTTTTCTGCTGGTGGCCTGTCTCCAAGCGGATTGAGAGAAAAGCACAACAAAGATCTTACGCTGCACAATTCATTGCCGCTTCCACTCATGCGCAAGGGCGACAGTTTAAGATGTATGCAGAGTACTCCTGGAAGCTGCAACTTTGAAAATGAAGGGGCACTTTTGCACAAACAAGTTCACCCATTGGCTGACTTTACGTCTAACCGACACTTGCTGATTATTCAGTGTTTTCTGTCAACATGGTTTTCATCACACAGCCACCAGTAGCTGGTCATGTTTACAACACTTTCATAGTGAAAGTTACATATCAAGCACACACGTACATACCAAACATTATGCGATCCTGACTGCACTTTTCACACGTATGCCCCTACCAGACATTAGGCTATGTGGAAAGAACCATCCTTTGGCCTTTTCAGATACTTTTTCTCTAGAAAAAAATCCCTCTGCCAAAGCTTCAGAGCCTGGGTAGCTCAGACGGTAGAGCATCAGACTTTTAATCTGAGGGTCCAGGGTTCAAGTCCCTGTTCAGGCGTTTGGAGCGCAATTGCACACGATACTACAATTCCTCTTTCAATATGCTAATTCTCGCAATATTGTTCCTGGCAACTGAACCTTAGACCCAACAGTAGACCAATATCAGAGCAGCGGTTTTACATAGCACACTTGCTGGTATTATTTCGCCTGCAACATCCGTACGCATGAATTCTGAATTAACCTCGTTGGAAATATTGCAAGCACACCAGTGTTTGTGCTGGTCAAATGCAGAGCACCGGTGTCTCAAGTGATTAAGCTTAGTGGGATGGCTCTCAATTAGCATATTAAATGAAACCCTGGCTTGGCTGGACACTGGACCCTCTCAAAAGGGTTACAGTGGTAAACGTGGTGCGACTACGCAGAATATGCGCCTCTGTTTAACTTCGATATGAAATCAAAAGGTGAAAACTGGATCTAACCGGTAGACCAAGGAAATGCTACCCCTAGTGTTAAGTTGCTTTCCTGCGGGCCGAAATAGCTCAGCTGGGAGAGCGTTAGACTGAAGATCTAAAGGTCCCTGGTTCGATCCCGGGTTTCAGCAAAAACAAATTGGGCTGTCTCTGTCGTTCAGCCACAGATGCCAATGCTACAGTAGTGTGGGGGTTTTCTGCTGGTGGCCTGTCTCCAAGCGGATTGAGAGAAAAGCACAACAAAGATCTTACTTACTCTGCACAATTCATTGCCGCTTCCACTCATGCGCAAGGGCGACAGTTTAAGATGTATGCAGAGTACTCCTGGAAGCTGCAACTTTGAAAATGAAGGGGCACTTTTGCACAAACAAGTTCACCCACTGGCTGACTTTACGTCTAACCGACACTTGCTGATTTTTCAGTTTTTTCTGTCAACATAGTTTTCATCACACAGCCACCAGTAGCCAATCTGGTCATGTTTACAACACTTTCATAGTGAAAGTTACATATCAAGCACACACGTACATACCAAACATTATGCGATCCTGACTGCACTTTTCACACGTATGCCCCTTCCAGACATTAGGCTATGTGGAAAGAACCATCCTTTGGCCTTTTCAGATACCTTTTCTATAGAAAAAAATCCCTCTGCCGAAGCTTCAGAGCCTGGGTAGCTCAGACGGTAGAGCATCAGACTTTTAATCTGAGGGTCCAGGGTTCAAGTCCCTGTTCAGGCGTTTGGAGCGCAATTGCACACGATACTACAATTCCTCTTTCAATATGCTAATTCTCGCAATATTGTTTCTGGCAACTGAACCTTAGACCCAACAGTAGACCAATATCAGAGCAGCGGTTTTACATAGCACACTTGCTGGTATTATTTCGCCTGCAACATCCGATACCTTTTCTCTAGAAAAAAATCCCTCTGCCAAAGCTTCAGAGCCTGGGTAGCTCAGACGGTAGAGCATCAGACTTTTAATCTGAGGGTCCAGGGTTCAAGTCCCTGTTCAGGTGTTTGGAGTGCAATTCCACGCGATACTACAATTCCTCTTTCAATATGCTAATTCTCACAATATTCTTTCTGGCAACTGAACCTTAGACCCAACAGTAGACCAATATCAGAGCAGCGGTTTTACATAGCACACTTGCTGGTATTTGTAATATTTGGCCTGCAACATCCGCACGCATGAATTCTGAATTAACCTCGTTGGAAATATTGCAAGCACACCAGTGTTTGTGCTGGTCAAATGCAGAGCACCGGTGTCTCAAGTGATTAAGCTTAGTGGGATGGCTCTCAATTAGCATATTAAATGAAACCCTGGCTTGGCTAGACACTGGACCCTCTCAAAAGGGTTACAGTGGTAAACGTGGTGCGACTGCGCAGAATATGCGCCTCTGTTTAGCTTCGATATGAAATCAAAAGGTGAAAACTGGATCTAACCGGTAGACCAAGGAAATGCTACCCCCTAGTGTTAAGTTGCTTTCCTGCGGGCCGAAATAGCTCAGCTGGGAGAGCGTTAGACTGAAGATCTAAAGGTCCCTGGTTCGATCCCGGGTTTCGGCAAAAACAAATTGGGCTATGCCAATGCTACAGTAGTGTGGGGATCTTACTCTGCACAATTCATTGCCGCTTCCACTCATGTGCAAGGGCGACAGTTTAAGATGTATGCAGAGTACTCCTGGAAGCTGCAACTTTGAAAATGAAGGAGCACTTTTGCACAAACAAGTTCACCCATTGGCTGA
The DNA here is from genome assembly GCF_963924715.1 of Thunnus thynnus. Taxonomy (NCBI): domain Eukaryota; kingdom Metazoa; phylum Chordata; class Actinopteri; order Scombriformes; family Scombridae; genus Thunnus; species Thunnus thynnus. The sequence goes on from NC_089536.1 coordinate 25,921,882, forward strand.
CTTTACGTCTAACCGACACTTGCTGATTATTCAGTGTTTTCTGTGAACATGGTTTTCATCACACAGCCACAAATAGACAATCTAGTCCTTTTTAGACGACTTTAAATTTGAAAGTTATATATCAAACACATATATACATACCAAATAATATGCGATCCTGAGTACTTGTCTCACCTATGCCCCAGACCTTACGCTTTGTGGAAAAACAACACTTTGGTACATACAGATACTTTTTCTCTCAAAAGAAACCACTGCGCTACAATTTTAGAGCATGCGTAGGCCAGACCATAGAGCATCAGACTTTTAAGTTTAGTGTCCAGGGCTCAATTCAATGTTCATGCCCTTTGAACACGAATGTTCTGCTGCAATTGCTTTTTCAATATGGTACTTCTTATAATATGTTTTTTGATAACTGATCCTTAAACCCAACAGCAGAACAATAATGAACAGGTTTGGATTTTTTTATGCTTTCACCCAAAACTTCTACATGAATTCATTCTGAACTAACTTTGTTGAAAATACTGCAAGCACAGGCTTCTTTCTGCTTTTTGAATGTAGAACACCAATGTCTCAAGTGATTAAGCTAAGTGGAATGGGCTCTAAATTAGTACATTAAATGAAGCCTTTGCTTGGATAGACACTGGATCCTCTCAACAAACGTGGTGCCACAGGGCAGAGTTTCTCCATTTGCTTAACTTCCATATGAAATGAAAAGATAAAAACTGGATGTAAGTGGTAGACCAAGGAAATGCTATTTAGCAGTAGTAACTTGACTTGTGTGGGCTGAAATGGCATTACCTGACAGCTAGCAGTCTGTTTGAGTCAAACCAATGACAGGGGTCGCGCCATCTTTCTACGCCGATGATGTAACATGAGTCCATGAGTCCGACAAATCAAATGGCTAAATCCATCTTTGTACTACCAACCATGTGATTGTAATTTTAACAGTTAGCTTACTATTATAAACTTTTGTTTATCCTTTGCCGCCCTTGAGTCAACCTGCACTTGTGAACTTATGGCAAGGAATTAATGCTTCTAATATCACAGGTAACTCAAGATAATATTTTGGCATGTAGCTTACCCCTAATTAACCTAAATTCTAGCTGGCTAGTGTTAGTTTGTCTGAAGTAAATTAATAACACACAACATTACTTACCTTTGAATCCATGTTTGATACCTGTTTTCAATATAACGTTAGTTTAGTGTGAAATGTTGAAATCGATCAAGAAATTGTTGAAAACGCTTGTCTAATGTAATTAGTCGGACCCATTAGCAGTAATTTACTCTTAACATAATGTTAATTTTTTGTTATCGCAATGTTAGATGTGTGCCTTTTAACTTAACTTATCATCTGCCTCAAACACGACGAGCTAATATGCCCTTTTATTCAGTCTAAAAGTAAAGTTGTTAAAGTTACACTTTAGTATTTGAGAAATTCCTTTTTTTTCCAAGCTTGGACAGTGACATGTTCAAGCGATTAAATATTCAAACTAAAGACCCAATTGTTTTTTATGTCTGCCCTGTTACATCAAATGGAAGTATTATATATATCCTCTGCATCATTTTAAAATTTGCTCCCTAAAATTTGGATTTGAGCAATGTTTGTTTGTAATATGAGGTCTTAATGATGGACACATTTGTGGATACTATTGTTTCCTTTTAACAACAAACCTCCCCTAACAGTTTGTTCAAAAATCAATCTTTAATTTATATTTGGCCTTAAAATATGTCTTTAAGTTTTAAATTTAACTATCCAGATATCTGAAGACACACTTGCACCATATCTTTTGATCATTTAAGCTGCAGTATTGTGCAGAAAGGTCTGTTTGCTCTTGTTTTATGACAATGATCACATTTGATGGTCATGGCTTCACACAGTGTACCTTATTATTTCAGATGGCATCTCAAAAATCGCACAAGACCATAGCGGAAACAGGCCTGCTCCTCACCAAAAGAAACAGCATGGCCTCTATCAAAAGGTAAGATTAGAGCTCATAGATTTTCAAACTTATTAAAAGACCCTTACACAATACATTTAGCTGTGGTTCATATTGTTAGAATGATTTTATATCATTGTTCAATTAATGTATTTCAATTCTGTAACACAACTGTTTATTTTTATGTTTACAGAGAGAAAAATGTTTTCTGCATCTGAGAGGAATATAACCCTAACAATGGAAACTCAAAGTTGCCCCTGTGGATTTTTTTTTTTTTTTATCTTCCTGTGAATGTTCAAGCTGCAAATATAGATGACTGCATTTTCCACTCCGGCACATAATAAAGTCTGCATATATATCTACATATATTTCTGCTGTAATTTCAACCATCCTTCAAGGGACTATGTGCGACCAGGTAATTTCAAAGTACTGTATCATATCACACCAAGCATCAAGTGGATCATAGAACAAATGAACCTTTGAATTGACAGTTTCATTTTGATGAGTGTATTTACAATTTTGATTGCCAATGTTCAAGGAATGATAAAGAAAGCCTCCTATTTTGATGAAATGGCAATCCTTTTTAGTGCAGTTATTTGATTTTGCAAATGTATTTCAATGTTTTGAGCATCTCACAGCATTTTGCAACATTTATTAAATGTTTTGAGCATTTTTCTCATGATATGTATTATTTTGCAAACTGTGTTAACTGTTTTGAAAATGTGAACTATGTTTAAGGAATTGTGCTCAACCAATTGAGAAAACTGTAAGTATTTTATCGCACAAAGTGGCAAATAAACATAAATCCAGACAGCAGAGGTGTAAACTTAGACATAAATCACACATGTAACATATCCCTCATGTATTCATTATAATCTGCAGCCAATGTTGCTTCAGTACTATGATCAACTCACAAGTAATCAAGTCTCCACATTTTACAGAAAACCATGTCCTTACAATCTATTCCAAACAAGAAAACTATCCATTCCACTTTGATGAGAAGCACCTTGCTTTTCCATTCTTGGCTGTGCAGAGAAATAGCTACAAATTTGGCTGTGAAAGTGATTCCTAAATTGCACATATTGGCAGGTGAACCTGCATTAGGCTGACTGGGAGAAAGCGCTATATAAGGTTTAGTTGCCATATATATGTACACCATTACATTTTTTAATGCCCCCAATGTAATGTCCCATATATTCGGATTGACATAAAGCCCCCAGGCACATGTTGTGCATCCATATAAGTGCTTTTATCTATTTGATTGCTCCTGTCAGTGTGGACAGACTTGCACCTGTAACGTTTTTAATCATTCTTTTTTTGTATACAAAGTTACTGACCTCAGCAAATTTGCTGTTTTGTTCCTTTCACATTCATTCAGCCTTTAAGAGACAGCCTTTAAAAATTTAAATAGTAATGCAGACAACATGAAGAAGCAACTGCCTGCAGTAACAGGTATTTAGAGTTTTATCTACTGCAGAAACGGATGATTCAGCATGGACAGGTATGCTTTCATTTGGTATGGAATGCAGTTGGTCATAGTTCTTACTGTGTGTTTTGAAGCCTTATCCATTTAGCACTTGTGATATCAGTGGTTTTGTAATAGTGGTGGAGTAATTGGATGGTTGGATGGGGCCCAAGCAAACTAAGCAAACTCTGCTTTTGTCTCTCTTGTTACTCATCTTGGTCATTTTTATACTTACTGAAACACATGCACACTGACGCATACACACACACACGCACACGCACACACACACTTCCTTCATTATTTGACTGGTAAAAGATGCTTGATTAATTCTTCTGGAGTGCACCTGACCATACAAGGACATATAATTGGTCACTCTTATACAGTGTGTTGAAACAAACCAATTGCCAGACTCTCATAACCCCAAAACACACACACGCACGTACGCACACATGCACACACACACTAACACACACACACACACACACACACACACACACACACACAAAGAACAGTGAGTGTCCAATAAGCATACTCTTAGTAAGCAATGAGAATATATTCTTACTGCTTAGTAAGAGTACAAGAGTTAAGTGTTTTGGTGAAATCCCCAGATATACAAAAATGCTGATTACATAAACAGTACTCACTGGATGAAGTGAATTACTTGTATAAAGGTAGTTGACTTGAGTTTCAAACACATTGAGTCTAGCTTGAACCCTAAATGAAAGTCACACAGGTAAACAGTAGTTATACCTAGCTTTTAGACCAGCTTTCAAAGAATACAAATCTGAATAATATCAAAAACTATAGTCATATACAATATGTCATATACTCCACTAAGTTTGTCCCCTGGTTCGGTCAGGTTTGAATGTACATAACATCCTCATCATCTTTTTAAATTCATACCATGCAGTCGAGATTCAAACTCAGGGAACATTATTTTAAATTCTACTGAAGATCCCAAACTTTACAAACATACCAAGTATGTAACAAGAAATCTGATATTTTCATTTGATAGAATGTTGCAGGCATAAAAACATGGAGTCTTGGTTTTAAATATTAGAACATAAGATACAAAACACATGTGTTATGGACATTTTGTAAACATGTTTTTTATTTGAAGGCAGTTGAGGGAAAATTCTTGGGAAAAAACAAATTTAAGGAGTTCTACATTTAATGTAGTATAAGATTTAAAATTTTCCTATATTTCTTTTGAACTCATGACTCCGGTGGTTAAACACTGATTTACATGCCTTAGGCCCTGATCAGACAGAGCACTTTTTATCAGCCTGGGGTGGCTTTTTGTATTTGTTTTCAATGAGAGTGAAGCTTTTTGCTTGCTGCTTTTGTGTTGCTGAGTGCCTCATGTTTTTTCACTCTACGCGCCTCGCATTTTTGCAGGAGCACCCTGAGCACGTCCAGTTGAAAAAACTTCAACTCAGAGAGGAAAAGTGCCCAACAGCATTTGTGTTTTTTCCCATTGTCCAATTGGATGAATTAAGAGACAGGCCTTCTGTGGCGGTGATGGCAACAAATGAAGACACCAGACTGGTCTGGGACAAAGTAGTGGTGGCTGTTGCTGAATACCCGGAGCTATATGACTTTACCAAATGAAGTTACCATGATCTGAACAGAAAACAGCAGGCCTGGAGTGAGTTTACTTCACAGCAAAATAACAGTTAGGCTAAGGACAGGTGATTTGGTTGGTTAGCAACTTGCCTAGCAACAATTTGGTTGCCTACCAACAATAAAAAAGACGCAGCAAGCTGCTCTTTAAATGCCAATAAATGCATGGATCAGATAGACCTTATCAGTCATTATCTACTTTTCCTCTCTTTGCTTCATATGACATATTCAGAATGGTTTCTTCATCATCCAACTAAATTGCAAAAAATATTAAATCTATACTTATGTCATACATAATAATACCTACATGTACTTTAAGCCTTAGCCTACTTTTAATATGTGGGAATTATATCTAGTGTTTCTACATCTTCATGTTCTGTTATGATTACAGGCTATTGTTTACATTTCACTTCATTGAATATGACTTTTTGCTGTCCCTAAAACAGGATTTTTCTGCAGGTACTCAGTATCACCATTTCATCTCATATCATATAAAGTATTTCATTTTTGGTTCTGATGATTTTGCTTGTAACTAATAACCTCACCTCTTTCACAGCAACGCACTCGTAGCTGGATACGAAAACCCAGAGTTGACTGAGCTAGTTGATAGCCAGCTTTGTAGTACCGGTTATCTGGACGGCCAGTGTTAGGCTCAGTGAAGCCAGCTAATGAAAAGATATCCTTGGTATGTTGAACTTGCTTCGTAGTACAGGCCCCAGTTCTAGCGTCATTACACTGGCTACCTATAACATTGAGGATTGATTTTAAAATTCTTTTACTAGTTTATAAGGCCCTAAATGGTTTAGCCCCTTCATACCTCTCTGATTGCTTATCTGAGTATGTTCCAAACCGTTTCTTTAGGTTGTTTAGCGCTGGCTTGCTCAATGTACCAAAAATGAATGACAAAAAGTATGGTGAAGCAGCTTTCTGATATTATGCAATAAAGGTTTGGAACTCCCATCACACACAAGACAAGAAACATCTCTTGATAGTTTTAAAAAAACAGCTCAAATCTTAATTTAATTTCCACCCTTTTTAACATGTTATTATTTGATATTTCTTTTATATTTCTAATACTTGTGTTATGCTTTTTATATTTTTTGATTGTTTTTACCATTATCAACTTGTTTTTATCACTGGTGTTATCCTATTTTTTTTATCACTTTAGGATTTTATTGTTTTTTATTTGTACATTTTGCTCCTTATGTCTCCTGTTTTTTAAATAATATGTTATTGATTTCTATTGTTTCTCTTGTAAATCCCTTTGAGCTGCATTTTATGATATGAAAGATGCTATATAAAGTTTCTTATTAGTTGTATTATAAATGAACAATATTTACATATTCATAGATTCTGAATCTTTCAAAGAGGGAGAAGGGGTAAATGCATTTGAAAATAAATTCTAACCAGACCAAACCAAACACAACAGAACTTTATTGACTAATGGGGAGGGTTGGTGAAAGAGGGTTAAAAGAACTGAAATTCCTCCCATACCAGGATATACTCTCAGGGGTGCTCTGTGGCAGTGTTGCTTTCCTGCAACCAAATAGAAAGGAGAGGAGTAATGGGCAGCCACAAATCCACTGCCTCCTATTTTCTCAGAACCATAGTATCCTCAAAACTAACAGTCACTTATCACTTGCAATCCAGAGCACACTGCCTCAGCCTTTTCTTCTCCTTGTATGTCTGGCCCTATTTAAAGGGAGACTCTCACCACTTCACTGGCTAATTAGTAACCATCCTCAGGTGTGCTCCCTCCAAGACTTCAGGAGCTGACAGTGGTAAAACTCCTGCCTGTCCACTATTACCAGCAGATGCCAATAAGTGTATGGGAGCTGACCAAAGACTTGCTTGTGTGGGCCAGATGACCTACCCTACGGGTAATTGATATTTTTTGTGGGAAAAATGACTCAAATTATTATTCAAGGCCGACTCTTTTTATATGTTTTACAAAATGTCTAGACGGGATCTTTAATCAAATGTAGGTAATACCTCTCATTTGCAGACCTGGCGATCCATGTTTTTATCTCCTTCAGACTTGATTATTGCAAAGCCCTTTATTCTGTTCTCAGTGGGCAAAACATCCAAAGACTATAACTAATAAAACTGTGCTGCCAGGCTTTTAATATGTCCAAAGAGAAGTAACCACATCACATCAATCCAAAAAGTTGTTCTTGAACACACCACAAAGACTACGGCCAGCAGCCAACTAACATGTACATTCTGTGCCTGAGTGAGAGGAAATAACTTTCCATGCCAGCAGGTGGCAGTAGTCTGTATTCAACATTCAAAAGCGGAAACCGGAAGACCTGGGTATGCGAATATACAAACCGAAAACAATACAGTGTTTGCTTACCATTTTCACACCACTCTCGCTCACCACAGATGGTTCTTCTGAACGAGAATATGGCCTTGTCATTGTGAAAATATTTGCATATTGTTCAGATGAGGCAGGTTTCAGATGAAAAATGAGAAGAGCCTTCTGTGTGTGCCCTCTTGACTTTATTGTTTGCTTGCTTTTGTCGCTTCCATTTCTCTTCTGGAGCACTGATTCGCTAAGCTGAACAGTCAATCAGAGTGATCTCTCTCACCAACGAGCTGTGCCACCAATTCAACATACTCAATCGGCTGAAAAGCCGCCGACAGGGGTCCGACTAGTGTTAACGGTGCGGGACACTAGGGTGCTCACCAATGGCCCCACACTGGCCAATGGCCAAACGTCGGCCTGGTGTGTCACAGCCTTTACAATGTATCTTCTTCTCCTGCAAATTCGCTGTTTGATATCCTCTGGCAGGGCCCTACTACAAGTCTCAAAATCTCACCTTGTCACTACAGGTGACCTGGGGTACATCCCAATTTCCTTATTTGATCATTCCTTGCTTCTTGCTTGACCCAGAAGTCAATCCGGTCTGCCATCATGAAGGCCCCAAAGCGCTTATTTCTGCTCTAAGGAGTGAGGATCAAGGAGCAAGGAGGGATCTCTGAGGAGCCATGAGCGAGGATACATGAGAGCAGCCATCGCATCTTTTACCTCCATGCCCCCTGATTGGATATCAGTTATTGATTGGACACTGCAGCTGATTGGACTGATCTGATACATCACAACATCACTAAGTGGACAGACAGAATGCAGATTAAACTCAAGTGTGTGACTTCCTAGTTTTAGATTTTATTCGTTTTATGATTCTCTATCTAGTTAAAAATCTGTGCCAATTGTGGTCCAATCAACAAAAGAACCATTAACAACTTTCTTCATTTATTTGTTTTTTTCTTTTCATGATGTGTTATTTCTCCCATTAACTTTTATTATGGATGAAATAAAATAAGGGAGAGGAAGAGAGTCTGTCAGCAAGATACACTTTAAAGACATTTATATTTTACATCATTTATAGTCATTTCCATTCAGTCACACGTGAGGCTGAAAATTTCTGAGCTTCAGGAAACATTGAGAGGCTGAAACATTTAGTCTAATAATTAATTCCCAGTGTTCAAAAGACACTCTGATTATCTGGGTTATTAAATAATTAATTCACAATCAGAATAAATACAGACCAAATAATGAATAAATAATATAAACACATTCTGCCAGTACAAATGGTCCATGTGCCTCTGAGCAGGACACAGTACACAGTATAAATACAGAATGCAGATTTTTATTGTGTGCAGGTCTTTGTTAAACAGGTTAACAGGCTACAGAGAGAAAACACTGCTGCTCTTGCGATGATAACTCTGCTCTTTTTTTATAAGAATGAGCAAAGTGCATGTGAGCAGACGCAAACTCCATCAAAAGCCGTAACAGCTGTTAAAGACAACCGACAACTGATCCAGCTGTAATCAGCCAACACGTTCTCACTCCCAACTCTTTACATATCGAAGCTTAGTCAAGACCCCCTGACGTCACTTTTTAACGCACGGATCCCTCTTTAGCGTCATTTTTCAACGCCCAGTATCACGGTAGTCACCGTTAAAAATATATATATATTATGGTGTGACAACGCGGTGGTTAAGTTCTGGTTAGGTTTAGGCACAAAAACCAACCTTTAGGGTTAGGGAAAGATCATGGTTTGGATTAAAATAAAAAATGCAATAAAAACGGCACGGTGGTCTCGAACCGTAATCTGTGCTGATTTCCAACTTTCAGCCAACATTACAAGCCATCCACCTCCCAATGAGAAAGTAAGTCAGCTGATATAGATGTCGTGAAGTACGTCACTTCAGAAATGTTGATATGATATGTATTGTTAAAATGTTTATGCTCCGTATTACAGGTGTTGAAATATACATATTCAACATATTAGTGGTTTGCAGAAACGTACAATGCCAACGTTTTATTCTGGCGTCTATTTCAGACGTTGTGGGACCTCAGCAGAAGTCCATCGGACTACCCTGCACGTTTAAAAATGATGCGAAAGGGGTACCCAGTGCGTTAAAAAGTGAGAAGAAAAGTTAGAAGAAAAGGCGTCTCATTTCTCTGAAAAATATATTTCGTCATCTCCTCTCTCCTCGCATCTTTCCCTTGCATCTTTAGTGGGAGGAATTGCAAGGAAAAGATGCAAATGAGGGAGACATGGATACAGTTTAAGGGAACTAGGATGTACCCATGGCCTTTGCTGTCCAGGCCCTTTAGCTGTGGAACTCCCTGCAAAGCCTTTTGTTAATCCCCTTTTTAAAACTTTATTTTATGGCTTTATCTTAACTGATGGTGAATTGTTATAATTGACTTAATAATTATATCTTTGACATTTTGGATTTCATTTACGTATTTATTCTTTGTTTTACTGTAGAGCACGTTGTACCTTGTTTTGAAAAGTACTATATACAGAAGCTATGAAGTGATTACTGTAATACAACTGCATCTACACCATTGACCCTTAGTTCTTTCTCTTTTTCCATTAACTATAGTACTGTCATTTGATCTTTAGCAATAAACAATTCTTGCCCAAAATGTCCATGATTGGTGATGGAGTGTCTCACAGCAGCATGTCCACATTAGTCAAACTGTGTATTTTGGCTCACTGTCTGGCTGCATAATAACCTTGCTGCATTTTCCATTAATCAGCCTCTCAACTAACTGTTTACTGTAATGTCACTCTAGTGCGCATGGCACATAATTATATAATTGTAAGCACTGCCTTGTTTAAACTAAATGGCACAGTTACTGTTTCTCCTGTGTTGTATTGTGCTGTTTGTGGTTATATAGACTTTGTGGTTATATACTGTTATCTTATATCATACTGTAATGCCTTCAGTTTAACTGGAAGTTTTGTGAATCTGTCTGAAGATTGGCAGATCCTTTCTTCAAACTGCTGTCTCATCAAAGATGTTCAAAAATATTTCAACCTCTGGCCAATACTTATTGATCTGTATTCAGCAGCCCAAGTGAAATGTAAAATTCTTGCCTTGGATCAGTTGGTTACATGTTCAAATCCCTTTGTGGCTGTTGTTTGCATTTACACCTCCAAGCAGTGGGTGAGGCACCAGGGCATAAGTAAAGAGAGTAGTGTGCAGCTGTTGATAGTTTTCTCTCTTGTGGTTTGCATTACATACTGTTTGTAGGGTTAGCTTGTCCAACTTAAAGGTCAGTCATCCTTAAGCATGGTCAGGCTCCAATAGGCACCAGGTGTAGCTCCTTTATGCTCCACTGTATATACCAGGCAAATTCTTAGGCTGTAAAAGACACTGCCCCTCATTCTTGTGGTGAGAGTTAATTAATACACAATTAGTTGTTTCTTTTGTTTTTCTCTTGTAGTGTTGTTTTGCCTAGGTTTTATCTTTATGTATCACAGTGCTTGTTTTAAGAGGTTTTTCTTCGTTGGTTGTGTGTCTTAAGATTAGTTAGTGTGTGTGTGTGTGTGTCACCAGCCAGTGGACAATAACTGTAAACACTCCCAGTCATGGGTTGATAAATCCATGGCAGGATCTGACTGGTTTTCAGGCTTCATGAAACGCTATCTAAATCTGTCCATCACAAGTGCACAGCCAACTAGTTCGTCTTGGGCCACAAGCTTCAGTTGTCCAAATGAACAGAGATTCTTCAAGAGGCTTGGACATGTGATTGAGAAGCACAGCTTCATTGGGAATGATATTTGCATTTGGGATGAGATGGGCATCACAACCATCCAGACTTCTGACCATGTAATTGCACACCGCAGTGTTAAACAAGTTGGTGCAATGACATCTTTTCCACTCCACTGTTCTCATAAGCTACAGCCCCTTCATCATAGCATCTATGTTCCATTTAAGAAGACAATAAACACAGCCAGTGACACATGGATGAGAATGAATCCTGCTGCAACTCCAAGCACTGTATAAGCTGGTTTTAGATGTATAGGCATCTGCCTTTTCAATCCAGACATTTTTCATGAGTGTTACTATGTGCTGTCATAAGTCACAGATCACCCTGAGCCTCCTCCACAGCTGATCAGCCAGCCCAACCCTCCACCTCAGCTAACCAGGCAGACAAAGCATCTACCTCAGCTAATGAGGCAGCCCCAGGCTCCTTTCCGGTTGATCAGGCAGGCCAAGCCTTTTCTCAGATTTACCCGACCCATGAGGTAAAGAATCAACAGGACTCTTCAACTCAAGCCTCAGCTGGTCAATGAGGTTTGAATCCATCTGCTCTCTGTCTATTTCCCAAAGCAGGAACAAGGAAGACTCCCAGTGGGAAGAGAAAGAAAGGACAATCAGAAATCCTGACAGATACATCTCTGAAATAGGCACTTGAAGAAGAAGAAAAGAAGGGGAGCCCTGGAATAAATTTTAAAAAAGAGAATACACCTGTCATCTGGAAAGGGGCAAAAGAAGAAAACAAAGCAAACAAGCAAAAGGCCCAGACCCAGTGACCAAGAGGATTCTGACACCTCTGATAATGAGAATTTCTGCATTGTGTGCACAGAATACTTTGCTAACTCAAGGCCAAAAGAAGTGTGGCTCAAGTGTGTATGCTTTCAGTTCTGGGCCCGCAAAGCCTGCACGCCCAGGGGACTGAATACTTATGTGACACATGCACATTCAGGAATACAGTCCACACACACACACACACACACACACACATGTGCTAAATTTAAAGTTTTAGAGGAAAAATGTTTTTTTCTGTAACCAGCTAGTGTTACAACTCAACTAGTGGGGTAGGTTGTAACAACAGAACTCTTCTCTTTGTATTTGACATTAATTCACATAATCTGTGATTGTGTAGTACATGTCCAAGTGAGTTTTATTTGTAGTAGACAAATATGGGAACCATGTATCAAAGTTTAAGAGATCTAGCACGAACAACAACTGAGTTACTGATGCTCAAACAAAAAGTGTTATTACCATCCCTGGTGTTTCATATATATATATATATATATACACACAGTATGTGTACAGGTGTAGATAACAGGTGTATAATTGTGTCCATAGCCCGCATTTTGTATATGACAAATAATCACAAAACAGGAATAAACTTAAAAAATGTTGAATTAAGAATATTCCCCTCTACACAAGTTAATAACGTTTTATTTTCAAAATCATGCAAATCCATTCATTACTCATAGACTCAGTCCCTCTTTACACATTTATCCCTCAGAAGTAGCAATAGCCTACTCAACAAGTCTACATGATGCACTACTGTGTGGCAAACTAAACATGCCCCCTCTGTGGTAAATATGGAAAATATTTATTTATTTTTACATGAGCAAAATAGCACAAAGTAATGGCATTATTCAGTTTGATGTGATATTGCAATATTAAAAATAAATAAATAAATAAAAATAGGCATGGCATCAGCATGGTATAATGAGCGCACAGGAATATACATAACACCCACACTGGGTGGTTGCAACTGTAACATCCACTATTGTTATTGTACTGTCATCAGCGCTAAATGAAAATTGTACGTGCGTCCTCACTCAACATTAAAGGTGCAATCAGTAAACATGGCTTTTTAGCAACCTCTAGTGGCAACCAGAACAAAAATACAACACTAGCATCATCTTCTCAACCCCCCATATCTTTTTAACCTATTTCTACTATTTATAGTTCAAACTGACTCCGGTGAGGTGATACAACACTGCTAGCACTAAAAGATTAAAGGTACCCTGTGGAGTTTTTGACCACTAGTAGTCTTTTGGGGAAATGTTTTTAGTGTGGATACCCATTTTGGTTGTTTATGAGATACACAATACTTCCAATGGTTTCACACATGCAGGTTTCAAAATTATCCAGAAATCAGCTTTGCTAATGTTTTAAAGAAGGAAACGCCTTCAAAACGTTGTTAGACGTCAAGGATTCACACACGTTTTAGTGAGATGTATGCAAAGAGAAACATTGTTTGTTTACATGAAAACTCCACAGGTATCTTTAACTTCCAAGGCCTCAAATATCAAGTTCCATCCATGTATTTCACAATGAGAATACTCACTCGCAAATACGTTATTAGCTGTGGTGAGCTGAATTTTGTCATGCTGCAAAAACAAACTCTAGGGTGATAACTTAGTTTGCTAACTTAACTGAATTATACTTTAAGTTGCTTATTATGGAGACACAAAATGTAAAATATTTAATAAATAATACATAATGAAATAAATAATATGAATAAATACGGACAAAATCTATAATGAATGAATCAACTGATTTGATTTTCAGTCTGAATGAGCCAATCCTATCACTGGCTCTGCCTCTGGACAAGCATTTCATATTCATGTTATATATCTTGTCTGTATTTATTCATATGATTATTTATTTCATTATACCTAATTTTGAACACTTGGGTCTCCATATTGTACTGATCTAGGAAATATAAAGCTCCCTCCACCTTTCACATGCATCAGTGTTAACCAGTGTTAACCTGGGTTTTACTGAGTTGACCATGGGTCTGGGAGTGTGAAGCATTCCCAGATAATTCACAAAACAGGACAACCTCTGCAAGTTGAGGAAGCTGAAACAGAAGAATGACTGGCAATGTTTAGCCAAACCTGTATGTAGTGGTGGTTTTATGCAAAGAGCCAATAAAATATTACTTATATATATATATATATTGCACCTTTAAGATTAAGTGGTAAACTAATTTCACAGAACCTCTGTTTTATTCCTTTACCACTATTTGCTAAGCAAATAAATAAAATAAATAAATAATAAAATAATAATATACATACTTTTATTTTAATGTGAGACAAAGTTAAGTAAGCTTTTGTTTGCAATTTACAATGGTCAGTCACCTCCCATACACTCCCTGAAGGGCTATTGCTTGAGCTTAAAACCAAATAATACTTAAACAAACCTTTTTACTCATAGTATATTAAAACAGAGATGGTTAAGTGAGAGAAAAGCTGGAGCCACTTTTTTTTTTTTTCAAAGGGATGCAGTTGTGGCAAATGATTTGAAGAGTTACAATGAAGCCCACAACACTTAAAATACAATATTACATAAATCTTAATTCATCTTAAATAATCCTATTAAACAATTTATGGGTGTCATAGATTTTGTCTTTGTTATACTTTTTCATTAAACCTGCATAATAAACATGCAATGGCATTATTATTCTCAGATATTTTGTTGGAGAATGTCTATACAAAAAGAGTAACTCTGTCTGCTGTATTGCATAAGATCATCACCAAAATAAAAACCAAAAAAACCTTTGATAAACAATCCTTATTTGAAAAGGTTTCTTGGACATGTTTGAACATTTGCCAGCTGTGAGCATTCATTCAGTCAACACACATCCTCTATCACTAAGAGATGAATCAATAAGAGATGAAAATAAATAAATGATACTTAAATGATGATGTATTTTATTGGTCATTTTGAATCTGATATTATCACTTATTTGGTCTTTATCTGTGCATCCAAACTTTGTAAGTCATGAAATGTTTTCTATGGAACATTTCTTAAATACAATGTTAGTGCTTGTCTTCCACTTTGAACACTGCCAGTTAATTTTCCTGCTTTGCAGTTAGAGGTGTAACAATTACACTACAAAATAGAAAATGAGTGTACAATCCAACATATATAATGAATGGATTTCTGTCCCTTGATGTCATATTGCACGAGACAGAATGTATACAGTAGGTGTGTCTGCAGCAGAGTGTTTACTAAAACAAGGCTAAACTAACAAAATGAATCCATCTTTTAAAGTTGATTTTATGAGCATCATGGAAACAGTTGTGTTGTGGCACAGCCATCACACACTTGTACCTTGTCCTGCAATTGACTAAACAAAAAGATTTGCTCAGTTGCCAGTTTATTAGGTACATGCAGCTAAAACTAAGTTTAACACAACAACCCTGGACACTGTGGTTTGTTTATTCTGAGAGATGTTTCTAATATTTTGTCCACTCATTTATATCAAGAAGGGCAGACTAAAAGTTAGAGAGAACTCTCAGTATAACACAAACAATTCAACAACACAAACTACATCCTCTGAAATGACCATAAAGCTACAATCAACACCTCTCTTAAACAGAAACATTAGAATCTTCTTGAAGGTAGGATTTATCGCAGGGATCTTATGTGACACGGTATTCATTTTGGCTACATGTACATAATAAACTGGCATTTGAGTGTACAGAGAATCACCCCCAAAGAACCTGATACTTTCAGTAAAAAGGAAGAAGCCCTCTACACTCTTATTACAACACTGCCAATGGTGACACACTCCACTGAAGCCTGCTGCTGAACTTCTCAGAACTCTATAAGACAACTGTAGGCTCATTGGATAATACTGTATAATTGAGCAGTACTGACTTGTACATTTTGAACATTGTTACACCCCTATTTGCACTGCATAAAGCTATAAAGCAAACTGAAATTTGAAATAATTTCAGATGTAGATACTAGTCAGGTTTGTAAAACTGCTGAATAACTAATGATTAAGTTTCATAATCCCAATAACGAGTATTATTATTATCTTTCTCCTTATCTTGTCTACTTTGCTATAGTGCTCACACATGGCATGTTTCACTCTTCCGCAAAGACTGTCACACACAGCTCCAGATGTTTCCCTCGGTCTTTACATTGCATTTATGTGAAGCTCTCTGACATTCCTCTCTCCTCCTCCAGCTTGCATAGCTCATCCCTGGCTTAGTAAGGCACTGTATCCTCCTGTCTTCCCTTCCTCTGTTTTCATCCATCCATCATGTGTCCTCAGCCTGCCCTTGCTGTGCATTCCCACTGCAGGCAACATGACTGATGGGCGGCTCCAGTCTGGCAGATTATTTGTTTTTATTAACTAAGAAGCACGCACTAACTTTGTCTACAGCTATAAAATTTAAAACAGATAAATGACTTACATTTTTGCTGCTTTGGTATTGCTTTTCATAATACTACATTATTTGATTAACAAATGAACCTAGCAAGCCCTAATTACGTAGTATTTATTATCATTTAAAAAAAGACTAAAGCCCCATTAGCGGCACCTAAAGACTGTGATGTTTCTTACACCCCGCAATAGTGAAGAGTTGGACAGAAAAACATACTGACTATTTAGCAGTTCTTAGAGCCTTGATCAGAAGTTTGGCAAAGAAAATGTAATGTTTGTCTGGGTGGTGGCGTTAGAGGAAAGATCATGTGGTTAGTAGTTAGAAATTAAAAGGGAGCATAGATGTGCTCAGTAAATCTCATGGCAATCTGACCAGTAGTTGTTGGACAGACATATCCATCCTCAGGCCCTGCTGCTACAAGGGTAAAACATCAAATCAAAGAGAAAAAAATCATTCAGAGTTGCCAACGATGTCAATAATGGATTCAGCCATTCATTTATTTCTGTAGTCTTTCAAACAAAAGATGTAGATAACTGGCAAGCTGATGGAGGATTATGACTTGTTGATGTCCATGCTTTAGCTGAGTCACTCAGCTCAACAGTAACAAAATGGACTGTTGATCATGTTGCTAGCAATGTGAACACTTAGTTAAAGAGCCCTTCACACACAGTGTTGGCAAGTACAGGGTGTGGACACAATATTAACATCTGTAAACGCTACTGTCATTCAACCCAGTACAACGGCCCCATTTGTGAAGATTAGTAGTTCAGTTTTTGTTGACACAGGTGTTGATTCAACTCTATGTTGGTTGTGGAGGCTGTAGTTTGGTGCTGTGTTGGATTAGATTATTATGTGGAGGCACCTTATCTCCCCTCTACACGTAACACAAACTGAAAATCAGTGTCATAAAATCATCACCTTTTTTTTATTTTTTAACAAAAACTGACCGTAATAGCTTCTCAAAGGTAAGATTTATTGCAGAGCTGTGGTATTGGATTACAGCAGGTTATAGAGGTCTTTCTTTGTGTCCACTCCCTATACCTACATGCAACGTGCATTGTACACATGAAAAGTCTCGTAAACATCATCATACTAATGTCTGCTCTTTGTGTAGTGATCATTGTCCTAAAAGTCTCTTAGAACAGAACCGGAAGAGATCTCTTTATCTTCCTTCCACTCTCCTCTGTCCATCTTTGGGTCCTTCCTTTTTCTCTTGCTCCTTTTTGTCTTTTTTGCTTGTTACTGTGAATACTTGAAGAATAAGATGAAGCAGTCATCATCTGAGCCAAAAACCTTTATGTGCCACCAGTCTCATTTTATACAGCATATAATCTGATATTTTCTATGTACAAAGCCTTAGAAGCATTCCAAACAAAGTGTGCTGGAAGTTGGGGCAGAGTTGGCGAGTTGACTGGCTGGATGAGGAAGAGCTGGGAGGAAGGTCTGTGGTTATAGGTCTAGGTCTGAACTGAGGGTTGGGCCTGTAGCAGAGGCTGGAAATGTGGTTCCTCCTAGGCTCGGGAGTGGAGCAGAGTGTAGAACTCGTGGTTTGGTAGAATAGGGACTGATTAGAAAGCGGTAAGACAGGTTTGAGGGATCAGCACAGGGGGCAGAGGGAAGATGCCTGTAAAGGGCCTCGAACAGGTTACAGTATGAAAGGGAAGAGTCTGTTGCTCCACGAACAGATCAGTTGAGCTGATCCTCGTACTGTTTCCGGAAACAGTCACCAGCAGGGAAAAACTCCCAGCAACGCTCCTGGTACATCTTCCATACGTAAGACTCCTTCAGGACAGACAGATGGAGGAAAAGAGGCTTTACATTAACATTTTAGTATTTGGTTGACTCATCTACATCTACTACCACTAAGGTCAGCAGTTGAGGATTTAAGTACCAGACTGGTAAAGGCTTCAGTATGCTTCAAACAAGGTCATATTGATGTATTGTCCAAACACAAGGCAAAAGTGTGGAGAAAAGCCTGTAGTCAGAGCGGAGAAGCTTGGAATCATGTAAATGGTGTTGTACTCTGTTGTGCAGACAAAAAGTGATAGAAATATTTGTATGAGGAATGAAAAAATAGAGCTTGGGAGAGATGTTTTAAAATGGATGTGATCATTGGATTGTCTGTTTGGAAAGTTAAACCTGCAATAACTGATTTTCTGGCCACTTGGGGCCAGCGAAAACAAGTTATGAACACAACACTGACATCATCCCTTTTTAAGTTGGTATGTTGAACTTGTTAGTTACTCACTTCCACATCCATCCAGCCGGTATGGAGCGACATTATCATTCATTTGCAGTCATGTTTCTATCCATCTGGTGAATCTAAGTCCAATATTCACTGTCTTTTAGCTCTGTTTTTGGTCTTCACCAACTCCTGAGGGAAATATCTGGCTCTTTAGCTGCTAAATGCTCCACTATGTTCACCAGCTAGTCTACAGCTAACTGTTTGCCATTTGGTGATGAGCATGTAGTGTACAGTGACTGCCTGATGTGGCTAAAAATGACACTATGAGGGCACTGAGAGTGAACAAAAACAGTAAAGTTGCAGCCGGACAGCTGAACAATGAGCTGAAACTCACTATAAAGCTCCATGAAGCCGAGGGGAACTGCAGAGTCACTGATAATCTGTAGGTTTATTGCTACGAGCAACACCTTTTACATTACACACTGACATTTCATACGTTATTATGAAAAAATATGAATTATTGACACTTTAAAAAAGTAGGCAGACACAGCCCTCTTTCCTGTTCTGCCATTGTAGAGGAGATTTCAGAGGCTGGTAGACGATCTGCACTTTGTTTGAAGCATACTGAGGCTTTGTCACTGCAGTATCACAGTGGTGTATGTTTACTGAAACCAAAGGGAAATAAAGTGGTTTACCTGGCCTGTGTGCTCTGTTTCATCTTTGTTGATAAGATACATCACAAAGAATCTGAAACATACATACACACACACACACAGTCATTAGAAAAACATATTCACTGACAATATTAAAACAAATACACCACATGCACAAACACACACCAACAGCACCTAATGTTAAATCATATGTTAAATATCTAATCTAATTCTACTGTCTTGTACTTTTGCCCTCCCCTAAAGCCGTTGAATGCTGAGTCTTTTGCCATAATCTGTGTGAAATAAGATAAAATGATCCTAATTCTGAATTTAATACTAAGGGCAAATAGTAATCTTAAACCAAAGACAAATTAAACCCTGGACCTTGAATCCTATTTCTTAAATAGGGAGGACAAAAAAATCTCCACTGAGTTCTGCGTTTTGAGAAATTGTCTTGACTTCCTCTGACAAATGTCAGCAGACCTGTTAAATGCAGCCTTTGTTTCTTCTATTACAGCAGGTCTGTTTCAAAGGAAGAACAGCTGAGAAATGTTCCCACTATCTTGTTGGATACAGACTGTGTTTGCACATTTTTCATGCAAAGTATTCTGACACAGCTGCAACATAAACACAGCACACAAAAAGATTGGCCACATAAAGCCATATTGGGTGTTTCCACCGCAGTAACTTTCCCAGAGGACCAGGAACCTTTTCAGAAACTAAACCTGCATTTCAACCAGAGGAACCAAGGACTAAATTTAGTGCCTGTACAGTAATTCCAGGTGTAAATGATCCGGGTATTTCAGGACTGCAGTTTGTAGGGCTGAATGTCTTTGCTTCATTCACTGATTATTGGGTGCGATTACTATCTATATTTGGATGAGGGATGGGCATTACAAAGTAATGCTTTGATGCTGGATTCCTCAGAGGGAGCACTGATGAGAGAACAAAGTGAGAAATTAAGAGAAATAAAACTTTCTGCTTATTGTCTATGGTGGTTATGTTCTAAAGCAGAAATAAATACCCATTAAACACTCAGCATTGTTTACTGTGGAGAGAGGTGTTCTAGAGTTTTAAGCAGTGGTGGAAGAAGTACACAGATCCTTTACTTAAGTAAAAGTATTAATATAGTAATGTAAAAAGTCCTGCATGAAAAATCCTTCTTAAGTAAAAGTACATAAGTATTAGCAGCAAAATGTAGTTAAAGTATTGCAGTAAAAGTAGTGGTTTAGTCTCTCTGACTGATATATTATTATATATGACATCATTAGATTATTAATAGTGAAGCATCAGTGTTAGAGCAGCATGTTACTGTTGTAGCTGCTGGAGGTGGAGCTAGTTTACACTACTTTATATACAGTTAGCTAGTTTAGTCCACTGGTTCCCAGCCTAGGGATCGGGCCCCTCCAAAGGGTCAGCAGATAAATCTGAGGGGTGGTGAGATGATTAATGGGAGAGGAAAGAAGAAAAAACAAAGTTCTGATACACAAATCTGTTTTCGGTTTTTGGACTTTTTCTCTAATCTTTGATTTTTGCTGAAATATTGGATCATTTGAACATTTATTGAAATGAAAGCATGTGAGAAGTTTAGAGGGAAAAATCACTATTTGGTGAAGCTGTTAACAACTTATAGACATGTGAAATGTGACCCCGACTACACACTGCTTTTTGTAAGACGTCAAAAGCCAAAAAGGTTGGAAACCACTGGTTTCATCTTTAACAATGTGTTGTATTTTAAAAGCTTGTTATATTATCCATTGTGTCAAATCTCCATCTGACAAATAACTAAAGCTGTCAAATAAATGTAGTGGTGTAGAAAGTACAATATTTCCCTCTGAAATGTAGAGGAGTGGAAGTATAAGGTAGCATCACATGGAAATACTCAAGTAAAGTACAAGTATCTCAAAAATGCACTTAAGTAAAGTACTTGGGTAAATGTACTTAATAACTTTCCACCACTGGTTTTAAATCTCTCTTTTCACCTCTGCATTTCTCTTTTCATTCATTACATCTAACTCAAACATCAGCAACATGATATAGTAAATATAAAGAACAACAGGATGTTGTGAAAATTTCATTTCAAATGGAACCTCAAACAGCCAGATTAGCGTTGAAATGATTGTGTGTCACTGCTCTAAAAACTCCCAGTCAACATAGATCTTAAGCAAAGGTTCCCTTCTACCTGTTTGTAATTCTAGCTTCATTACAGGAAATAATAAAACACTGGCTGTCACAATGTTAATAGGACAAGAGCACACATACAAACACAAATAAAGTCCAGATGTACTCACAAGTAGTTGGCTAAGTTGTGCTCCTGTAGTGTGTGCGTTTCAAAGCCGTGTGGCACTGTGTCAAAGTAGTCATTGCCTATTCCACAGATAAAGCATTTGGTCTGGAAGAGAAACATGGAAATGTTAAATTGGTTTTGGTTGTGTAGTGTTTTGCAATACATTTTTTATAGTATAGCTGTCACTCCGGCTGTACAATATTGCTTTGTTTTAAGTGTAAAGAATTTGTGTGTGCATGTGTTTGTGTCTGTCTCTTCACCTCCATGTCTTCTTTCACTTGCTCCTGCTGGTCCCTCAGCTCTCCAAAAGCGTCAATGATCAAACCTAGAATTTCCAAGTCCACAGATAGAGGAGTTAAATAGCATGACCCACAGTCTTCTAGTGTTTCTTGTAATGTTTTTTCTTTAGAGTTTCTCTCACAGAACTCACTTACTTACCACTGGATCACAACCACTTGAAAACCACAAGTTCTTTGTTTTATCCAAAAAATCCTTTTAATATTACTAGGTTCATATGAGTCTGTTTTGCTGTTGTCTTACAGTTTTCACAATAATTAACGATCACAATTTTAATTGTCTTTGTGTGGAACAAAGGCAGAATATTTAAAGCAACCTTAAGATGCCATTGCAAAGCCTTAAATCTCAAGTTGTAAGCCTGGAAAAAAAAGCAAAAAAATTCCATTTAGTTGTTCCAGGGCCATTATGCATGCTGGGTCACTGGCATAGGAATTACTAGGATGCAAATGGAACAGAGCCATTGTTAATGTTATTAGATTCACTTGTGTCTGCTGCCAAAACACCACCTGCTTGTAGCTGCAATAAGATGCCCAGATTTTTACACCAAACTGTACCAGAATGGAACAAAAGTCTATGGCATTTGTCTTCGTCACTAAAGAAGAAGGCAAAACATGTGTGCTCTAATGGAAGAATATTCAATAAGCACTACGGCTCTGGCATTGGTCTTCTATAAAGCAAGGCAACTGATCAAGATAACTGACTGATGGAGACCATTATATCGAATATTGCTGGATAATGGTACAAAGTGTTGCACAGCTACATTTGGATGTGAACAAAATGTGTGTTCTCATGAAAGCTGCTGGTTTCAACTGTTATTACGACTTTTCCTACTTGTCTTAGTAGAAGTATTAGGGCTGGGAAACAAATTAAATCAATAGTGGACCTGTTGGTAAACGTAATATAACATTCATTACTGTCAGAACATGCAGAAAACTATTCAATGGGGAAAAAATGGTGATCATTAAATTTTAGGGCAAAGACTTGGTTTAAGGTTAAAGTAAGGTTAGGGTTAGGCAAGTAGTGGTTATGGTTATGGTTAAGGTAAGTCTCCAGTAAGTGAATGTAATGTCCTCTGAAGAGATGGAAACACAATTGTGTGTGTGTGTGTGTGTGTGTGCTTGATCTCTCACCCTGAATGATGGCCAGGAGGATTACAATGACAAAGAAGAAGAAGGTGATGTCAAAGATGATCCGATAGATCTCGTACTCATCACCTGCAGGGTCTTCAATCTGGTCACCAATCCCTCCACCTGCTCGCACACCTACATACATGTGGAACATATAGCACTGGGAGAGAGGGGGAGAGACGGAGATGGAGTTTAAGTAGCTGGATTTGAAAATATGGACCAGTTGTGATCATTGCTGCTCACAGGCTGGATTTACAGACGCTTCTCTGAAATATTGCAATGAAATTTGCAAACCTTTTGCTACTTTACACACAGGTAATACACATGAGGAAAAAAAGGCTATGAATGGACAATCTTCTATGTTGTGTCTGGTTTGATGGTCATATGATCTAGGTCCCTGTATACATCTACCCTAATATTGAAAATGCTTCTATACTGTGCACAAAGAAACTCTGTAACATCTCCAACATAAATATAGCAACAAAGTACAAAAAAACATAACCACTTTAAAATCAAGTTCACAGAGAAAAAGTCAGTTTTATTTGGAAAACTGGAAAGAGAATAAGAAAAGGAGAGAAATATATGCTGTACATATAGAGGGAACAAGATGGAAAGAGGAACTGAGCAAAAGGAGAGGGAGGGTTGAAGATGGAAAACTCCAGTACAGAGAGAGAAGCATGAAGGCTGAGAGAGGAGCAAGTGAACAGAAAAGGAGAGATCAGCTCAGATCCTCTCATCCTGCTGTGAATGTTATTGTAAGGGATTTATTCACATAAAGGGAGCAGAGGAAAGAGTAAAAACCTCCCTGAGGCAGTGGCCCTTCATCAGTCTCTCTCTCCATCCCACTAAGCTGCTATCACCTTCCTGTAGAACAGGCAGAGCTGCCACCCCCAGACCCTTAATAGGAAACAGTAGTGCTAGCGCTCTATGGAATGCTATGGGTGGCTGACTATAGGGGATTAGAGTGTGTGTGTCCTGAAATTTCCGGGTGACAGAAGGCTCCCTCCCACCCCAGAAAACACACACACACCAACCGTAGAGCCCTTATATAGTATTTCTTTCAGATGGCTTGACTGCAGGGAACAACCCTAATCACAGCTGCAATTCATTCTTTCTTTACCTGTTTCTTCCCTCCATCTTTTCTCTGTACTACACCATTTAAAGTTGGTCAAGTTTATGTATTTCACTTATGACATATAGTCATGCTATTTACCTACTTACACCTGTTAAGCTAACCTGCAGTGAAGGGTTGCACCACCAAAGTTTAAAACATAAAAATCTGCTATTATTGTATCATGGAGTGAGATTAGTAGTTTAACAACTATCTTTCAGATTACTGCAGATAGCTGCTTTCCCAATACCATATTCCAGAATCACAAAGCTGACTCACTTTTAACAAGGGTAGATCAACATGGTAACCTTTTCTAGCATCATTAAACTGTTTTAAAGATTCCGTTATCCAGGATCACCAGTGGTACGCTTAATGAAGCTAGGTAACCCAAAGAGAGCCAATGCTGAACTTGCATCACCACACAGGCCACATTTGTGATTTTGGGTTGTATAAATAAATTGACTTTACAAATGGCTTTACTATCTGCACAATGTATGGCGTCCTCTATCCTTAGAATCTGGATTCAGATAAGGATTCTTTGCTAATGTGACATGCACTATAGCAAATGGTTGCCTGAAAATGAACAGATAAAAAAAGACCATGTAATGTAATCTTGCAGAAGTTCAGCTGGACTGCATACAGAGCCTGAGGGTGAACACTGTCAGACTAAAAGCTCTGACCCATGACTTTCTGTCCATAAATGGTGATGGACCCTCTTTACTGACTACTTTCTCAAAGTCAATTACACAGACTTTACTGACACTGTCAACCAGAACAGTAGTGAGCCACTGCTCAGAACAATCAGAATGAATACCAGAGAAAAGACAGCAAGCTGAACCATTGTCTTCATGCCTTACAACTCTCAGCCATCCAGATGACATAAAAGTACAATAGTTAATAGTTAACAGGTTATATATTTTTTTTAAGTTACCAGCCTCAGCTTCCAGTATAGTGTTTGCTCCACTTCACAGTGTTTAATCCCAAATACCAATGATTGTCACCCGTGCCACCTCCAGATCCACTTTAATAAGACTGTCACCCAGCTCCATACATATAACTCCTGTTCGCTTAACACAACACGCACTACCATCATCCACACAGCTATTATATTCATTTCAAACTTCTTCATGATATTCATGGTAATCTTATCTGTGTTATGTCTGTATTTGTTCCTGTACACATGTAAAATGCTGCTTACAATTAACACCAACACAGTGCAATCTTTGCTCTTTTTAGGCTATTTCCAGTGGGGACTTGTTGTGACCCTCCAATGATCACAGTAAGTTAAGAATGTTGTGTGCATTACATTTCTATCCAATACATTTCTCATACTCACTGTCAACATGTCATCACATTTCATGTCTGGCAGTTCTCCATCTTCACTCTTGTTGTAGAACTTCCTGAAGAAGTTGAAAGCCACCACTGTGTAGAGATACACCACCACAGCTAACAGGCCAACTGTTAACACCAGCTGGAAGAGAAGAAAGAAAAGACAAGAGTACTTTGATACACAAGGAAGTCTAGATAAACATTATCAGTGCAACATGCAGCATTTTCTGCAAAGTATTTTGTCCACTTTATGTGAGATGGTCAGATAACACTGCGTCCAGTGTTTGGCAGAATGGTTCATCCTCTATCTTTTAGAAAAATAGGGACAGGACATGTACATTACTTTAATTGCATATACAATAATGCAATTTATCTTTCTTCACTGAAACTGAAATGTGTTTCTCTGCAACACACAAAGAATTAATCGCATTTAAAGAGTTTTGAATTGAGTTTTTAGTGAGTGCCATCAACATGTGCAAAGAGTGGAGGGGTTCAAAAGGTGTTCCTAATATTTTGCCCCCCTCATGTATGTTAATGGAACTCTAGTACATCACCACCACCCACCATGACCTCAATAATAATAAAGCAGAATTATCACCTTTCTGACAATGTCGACAAAAACTGAAAATGTATACGCTTCATAAAAGTATAATTAATGGCAGAGCTGTTGTATTGGATTGTATTAGATTGGACTAGTGTTCCTAATAAAGTGGCCGGTGAGTGTATATATATATATACACACACACAAACACACACACACACATATATGTCTACAGCTTTAAGGATTATGCTACAGCCCAAAGCTGTCAGAAATTGGTCAGAGCGATTGAATTTGAATTGAATCTTGCAGTAAATGAACAGCTTAGGACAACATGCAGAAGAGCCTCTCAGAAGCACAACTGGACCACATCATACTGGCTGTCCCTGTCACACTTAAATCTGCATTCATTGCAGCTCCAGGGAAAGCTCACAGATATACAGCCATCACATATATATCACAGTATTATACCTTCTAAACTTGTTACAACTAACATGTTAGCAAGCTTCTATTTACACATTCCACAAAGCCACACTTAAATTCATTTGACATTGTGCTTGTGTCCAACTGATGAATGTTAAGTCCAATATTGGTATGAAGTTGTCACCTGTTTGCCATTGTGTGTGACTGATGAGAGGATGGTCCGCAGTGTCTTGAAACCCATCGCAATGTCCAGCAGATGGGCAGCAAAGAAAAAGTTGTTATAGTGGCCCAGGATGGACATGGTCATATACCAGGCCAGATACAGGAAGGACTGCAGGGAGGAGGAGAGAGAGGTTTGTCAAGATACTGTAGTGACTAGTGCAGTGAGTGTGTAACTCCGTTACAGGATTATCAATAAAAATTAAGAGTAGAAGATATAATGCACAGTTAACCAAGCTCAAAACAGTTAACAGTTTTAAACTCATAGATTTTAAGGTTACAGAATCACAAAACTAATATGGAAACAGTTATGATGACATGTCATTGATCAATGTTCAGTTTGTGGCTCCATTTACATGGGTCGGTGGTGGGATAATGTATCATCTTATAAAGACGTGGTACTGTAGCTTTGTGAATTACAGACTTTAAATTTTCTCAGAATTACAAAAATACTTGAACAAATGTGTGAAATGTATACAAAATTATTTCCATTTGATGGAATGGTAAAGACATGACAAACATGGAGTTTTGTATTTTGATATTTCACTCAAAATAAATATCACACTGCTTCAATGAAGAGCTGGAACCTGCTGATACAGAGTACAGTACATATGACACTAACATACAGTGTGGAAAAACATGACCAATTTAAAACTGATTGACGGGAAAACAGGATGTAAAGGGAAATTTTATAATGGTAGTATTTAAAAGAAAATAAAAAAAAATAAGGTGTTTGGAAACCCTGTTATTATAAGGACATTCTGCAGTGAATCCACATGATGGAGCCAGACATGGTTGATGATTGGTGCTGTTGCACACTTACATTGTCTGTGAATACAACACCCAGCTTCCAGATCTGGTACTTGACATCAATGGAGTTCAGCCTGTTGACAGAGGCAGAAGAGACTCACAGAGGATGATCATGTGTCCAGATGTTTTTTTTTTTGCCCTGAGTCGAGCGTACGAGGCAGATGTTGCTACAGTTGATTTCCAAATTCCATTTGTCTAGATGCAAACTATGAAGTTTAATTTGTGCTGTGCTGTATTGGTACTTATGGAACCTCTGTTAAAATTCCTTACTTTTTAGCTGATTAAACCATTTTGAAATATATAAGTAGACGCACTTTAACGGGAGACATGTTCAGTATACAATAACTCTGGTCAGCTCACCATGGAATTGTTGCTATTGTTAATATTTGAGCTCCTGCTAATTTATTTAGGCCATAACTTATGCTAATTTATGTTGTAAAATGCTATGTGTAAAAAACTAAGGAATGAGCAAAACTCTGGGCATCAATTGGGTTATTGGGTCATTGGATAACTAAAAGCTAGAGAATTTCCTTAAACTGCTTAAAATCAAACAATTAATGTGAAGGTAAATGCTGACCGTCCCCACACTGGTCTTGATTCTCTACATACTACACACACACACACACACACACACACACACACACACACAGAATACTCACACAGCAGCCAGTGAGCTGTCTCTCCTGGGCTTTCTCTTTTTGTGAGCGTCGCTGAAGTCCAGAGCAGCCTTGTCCATTCCCAGAAGCTCACTGATGCGGTCATGGCCGTAAAACTCCCCATATTTATCCATCACCTGAGGAAGAGCAGCAAGTAGAACAACATCTTTGTTAGCCCACTGTACTTGTTAAGCTGTGTGTCTTCTGTATGTATCTTTCAGTACATTTTATGTAAGTACATTGAGAGCCAATGGAAACTGGAGTCAAATTCCTTGTGTGTTCAACACACTTGGCCTGTAAAGCTGATTCTGATTTCAAACAAAAAACAAAAAACTAAAATTGTAGTTTTTAAATTAAACACCAGATGTCCAGGGACAGACAGCATGGTATCATGCTCCTTTCCAGCTGTGACATACTTTAACCGATGATTTATGAATAAAGAATGAAGTCTACACAACTGCCTGCACAGATGCATCAGGGCTGGCCTTATGTTTCTAAACCTGTTTGATATTTGTGAGTTTAAACCTGCATAGTGATGTCAGTACTTTGATGAGTATGTTTGCTCCAAACATTTGTGCTTTGTCTGTAATGGCGCTTCACATTTGCCATAGTCTTAGACCACATGAGACAAACCGGTTTTGAACTGCCTGTGAGAAGTATTTCCTTTCTTTTACGTGCGTAACTATAGTCATTGTGTATTGGGCACTGAGTGCTTCCAAAACGCAGGTGACGTACACTTAACCATGTACCTGAATAACTCCTGTGTAGACACAACGGTTCACTTGCTGCTGCTGCTGCTACTGCTGATCTGCTAAACGTGCTGCTCATGCTATGTTTGCTCAAAAGATTTGTGCTTTGTCTGTAATGGCACTTCACAATCACCACAGTCTTGGAACATATGAGACAAACTGGTTTTGATCTGCCAGTGGAAGTATTTGCTCCATTTTACGCACATAACTACAGTAATAGTGTATTGGTTTCTGAGTGCCTCCAAAAGGCGGGTGACCTACACTCAACAATGCACCTGAATGCCTCCTGTGTAGTGTGTGTCCTGCTAAATGTGCTGCTAACGCTATGCTTTCTGTCTAGACACGTGGTAAGAATGTCCATTCTTGATTAAAAGCTCTATTTTCACTGTCTACTTGTCTCTTTTTAGAGCACTTTTCTCTGACTTGTGTCAGACCTCGTCTCCAGTTAATATTAAACGTATCGCATATCCAAATTGCACCAAATTCGACACTGCACTCCATTAGGTCCCCAGCCATACACCCGCAAAGTGTGAAGTCAATTGGATGAACAGTTCAAGAGATACATGAAGGACATACAGACAGACAGAGATTCCTTCCTTTAGTAGAGAGATGAAAAATCTCAGAAAAATTGTAAGTATAGTAACAAGGAGTCAAAGATATGTTTTCCCACAGCTAATAATGACTTGAATCAAATCAAGATGAACAAACATCTTATTCAATTTCAGAATTCACTTGAACTTGGTAATATGATTAAATATGATTGTTAAGTGCTTGTAGAAGATTATCAGGTCGCAGTGACACCTACCTTCCTCTTCACAAACTTATCCCAGTAGTTGTTTGGGAAAGATCTGAAAATCAAAAAACAAAAGTCTAATCAGACTCAGCACATCACCAAAATAAATTGATAGATTTACAGTTGCATTAAAATGAAAAAGTAATTGTAAAGGTACAGAATATGCAAAATATGCCTTGTTGCACTATGAGCTCACTAAGGCAAGTTCCTAACAATGTTTGTTGTAATGTCAGTAAAGTTAACTCGAATCATTTACTCAAGTACTGTATTTAAATACAATTTTGAGGTACTTATACTTTACTTCAGCATTTAAAAGGTGACTAAATGCTGCCTATTTTGCTGGGAGGTGGCATGCCTTGGGCACATAGTCTCGGAGCAAGGCATAGCCACAGACCCCAGGAAGGCTCAGCAGGTCCAGGAATGGCCCACACACCAAACCGTGACTGAGGTATGTCAGTTTGTTGGACTGGCCTCCTATAATAGGCGCTATCTTAAAGATTTTGCAGTGATTCCTCAGCCGCTCCACATCCTCACCAAAAGGTGTACCAGGTTCCTTTGGTCAGAAGAGTGCCAAAATGCATTCATGGCACTTAAGGGCTGAATGACCTCTGCACCCATTTTGGGCTACCCACTTGATGATGACGCTGGAAACTGATGCCAATGATTTTGGGATTGGGGCGGTGCTGTCTCAGATACAAGCAGGTAAGGAGCGAGTTCTCATCTATGGCAGCCAACTCCTATCTCCCACTGAGCAGAACTACTACACAACTAGGAGGGAGCTCCTTGCAGTTGTCAGCTTTATGGAGCATTTTCGGCAGCACCTGTTAGGGAGGCCCTTCGTAATATGCACTCATCATAGTAGCCTCTGTTGGCTGATGAAAATGAGAGAGCCAACTGGTGGTTGGAGAAGCTGGCAGAGTATGAGTTCCAGGTCAACAGCACTCAAATGTGGACTGCTTGTTGAGGCATCCGTGCCGCAAGAACTGCCCGTTCAATATACTGACCCTTCCTTGGACAAGGAACATGTCTGCCATCAGGGAATACAATGTAACCTGAATTATGATGGTACAGAGGGGAACACCAAAACCAGTTCTACTATAATGGGGGCAGGAGCCATGGAGGTGAAATGCCAGAACTGTCAAAGCAATAGTGACAAACAGGTGGGAAGTCATAGTAGAACAGGTTTGACCGAAAATCCTTGAAACAGCAAAAGAGTGCATCTCACCAGGGCCAGTAATTCCCCATTGTTTGCTGGATGGACCAGTACCCAACTAGAGGATGCCCAGAAAGCTAACCCTGATCTGGCACCTGTGAGGAGATGGTTGGAAGGAGGCAATGGCTGGCCTTCATGGCCAGTGGTGTCCCTATACAGTCCCACTACAAAAGCTTATTGGAGCCAGTGGGAGAGATTGTATATGAAATACAGGATTCTAGTATGGCAGTTTTACTGCACTGATCTTCTTACCATCCTATGAGGGGCTCTATTTCATCCTTGGTCAACTAGATGAGCTAGTGTATCTGATTCAGAAGAGTCCTTAGTAAAGTGAAAGTGGTACACCATGACAAGATGAAACCATATCTGTTTTAGAGACAGGACCGCTGGATTCTGACTTGGGGACTTGGGTCTTGCTGACCTGTTTGGGGGTGCTGTGGTGGACAGGGACCTCATCTTCAGGTGCTCCTGAGAGCCTCCAAATTTTGTAATATTGTGCCTCAAAACCCTGCCCTCGCACTCAAATATTCTCTGCTTGCGCTTAGATTTGCTCTGTTTCTGCTCAAACTGTGTGCTTGCACTCAGATATACTGTTGTTTGCACAGATTTCCTGCGCTCCAGTTTCAGTTCTTCTCCTTGCACTAAGGCTGCTTCTGTGCACTTGTGGAACTTCTGCTCTCAGATTTCTGCTCTGCTCTCAGATTTTTTGTGCAACAACCCTGTCAAAATCCCCCAACCAATAGAAGGCCAGGTATAGTGTTGACCAATGAAATGACTGGTCTATTAATTTCCCTATTCACTTTCATTCCAGGCTTATTCAAGTATGCTCAGCTTTCTTTAGCTGCATTGATGGAATACACCCCTGGAGTTCTTCCATATAACTGGTTTACAAAAACACTTGGCTCTGTTTCCTTTCCTGCTTGTTCCCTCTTGGGAGTGGGAAAGGAAGATACATTTTCAATGTGCCTCATTTTCCTCTCAGCCTCACAGAATTAATTTTGACAGAGCTTAATACTGTATGTCTACTCACTGTGTGTTGATTACAAGTCTGTCCCACTGTCCTTTAATGTCATCCTCAGATGGTTGTTCTGTGATGTAAAGACCATCAAATTCCAGCTTCCTGGCCACCTCCTTCTCACGCTTGAAGATCACCAGTGGCACCTACATCACACATACACGCACGCACGCACACACGCACACACACACAAAACAATATAGGATGATCACAGAGTGCTATTTCATTCCAGAAAATTTTAAGCCTTGGATTGGAATGTTAGATTTAATGCTTTTAGAGCAAATGATTTGTTAGGATTGATTTCTTTGTGTTATACTCAGTATCAATAGCCAGCAGCATGCCTTGAGACAATAGTATCCGATGATGCAGAAGAAAGAGATGACAGTGTGCAGGACAGCCAGGATCCGCAGCATGGGCTCCATGTATCCGCTGCTCTCCTCCAGGACAAAACGCACTGTGACAGGCTTCAGGGGCTCTCCACCCTCATCCATCACCTCGTCCTTCGTCTCCACCATTGCCTCTCCACCAAGTGGATCCCACTGAACACTGCTGTCCGGTTGGCTGCTGGTGTACACAACTTCCCTTTCCTCAACCACTGTTGAGGATGTAGAAACCTGGAAGAGACAATTTATTAGTCCTTAAAACTTAGAAGTGAAGCTCAGCTTTGCTCATCAAAGTAAAAATAAAACAGCATTTTAATTACTTTTAATTTACATTGCCCCTTTCCTTATGAAGTTAAAATCTTTGCAATAGGGCTCTTTTAGACTGACAGCGTCCATATCAGGTGGTATTATTTGTAGCAAGTTTAAGTTTATTTGTATCGCACCCTTTCATACAGAGGCAATTCAACGTGTTTTACAGAGGAAAAGAAAAAGTAAGCGAGGCATACAGACAGTAAGTATTTGGACAGTTACACATTTTTTTATCTTCAGGCTCTGTGCTTCAGCACATTCAAAGTGCCAGGTCTCAGCTTTAATTTGAGTAGATTTACATCAATATAGAAAGAATTGTTTGGGAGATTTAGCCCTTTTAACACAGTGTCCAAAGTTTAGGGGTTCAAACGCTACTAAATGTCTGTTGGGCAGCAGTTGTTTCAATGTTAGTTCAGCACAAAAGAGCTCACGCAGTGCAATGCTGATTGAGATTTGCCATTTAGATTGAAGTGGAGTTTTCTGTCATTATGAGGAGTAAAGAAGTGGCCATGGAATAGAAGCAGATAATAATAAGGCTGAAAAAAAGCAAAACTCTATCACAGAGATATCAAAGATAGTTGGTTTGCCAAAATCAACGGTTGGGTACATTCTAAAAAAAGCAAGTGAACAAAGGAAAACTAGAATACGTCAAACGAGCTGGTAGACCGAGGAGCATAAGTCTTGTAGATGAGCAGATGGTGAAGTGTTGAGCATTATTTGTGGTAAACTGACCCACTTGACTTCTCTCTAGCCTTATGAACCAACATATACATATTTTTCATTAGAATTTTTCTTTTTGCTAATTTGTGTTTATTGGGTAGTGTTTTTGATATACACTCCAGATATTCCAAGCTAACTTGGAAAGTACATAAATGGCGGGGGGTTCTGGGGGTCCTCCTCAAAAATAGAGTTAAGAAACAGCCACCAAGAAATGAAAACCAAAATTGCATCAAGAACAATATATAATTGGGTGGATCAAGGCAGGAAATGATTATTAGAAGAATGGTTTCATATTTGAAATTATATTTATAAAACATCTTAAAAACATTATGTAGCCTAAAATGGTAGTAGGTTACCTACAAACCGATTATTGGGAATCGCGAGAAAGTTTCAGAGCAACAGAGATACAGAGTGTCCCCGTAACCATAGTAACTCACTCTCACTCCTGCCTGCATGTGTTCGGCACAAGAGGAGAAGGAGAGACGCTGTGCTGCTGCCAGAAGAGCCGCAGCCTGAGGTTACTCTGAGCAGCATGCATGGGAATAAATTAATAGATTTGTGTATATTTCTCACTTTCCCCCTGATGGTCAGCCTGATGGCTGCTGCACAGTGCTGCTGTTGCACTGTGCTGCTCTGTCTTGTCTTTCTGTACTTAATAATACACATAATTTGTTTTTTCACTGCGTGAGAAATGGACGTGTGGCGTGAGAGCGTGTGAAAAGTGTCAATTCCACTTGACTTGGCAGCCCTGACTGATGAGATGAAAATCATCCTCTATCAAAATGATGGAAAGAGGAAAGTGTAGAGAGAAAAAGCAACAGGTTCTGTTATGGCTTAGGCATGTATGGCTGCCAATGGAACTGGCACACTGGCATTTATTGATAATTTCACTGCTGATGGAAGCAACAGGATCGATGCAGAGGCATACAGGAGCATCCTTTGTGTTCACATTCAGCTAAATTACGTTTGACGTACCTAAACTTTGGCCTCTTTGTGCTATATCTCCCACACTGTTCTTTCTGTATTGATGTTAATCTACTCAACTTAAAGCTGAGGCTTGGCGCTTTAATGTAGTATCCATTATTTTCTTTCTAATTGAATATGCTGAACCCCAGAGCCTGAAGAACAAAAAATGTGTAGCTGTTCAAATACTTACTGTCTAGACTATCTATCGAAGGACCAGAGGGAAAATCAAAGGATGACAGAAAATATTAAAAATAGCAGGAAAGATGATCTGTGAAAATTTAGTTTCTAACCAACAGTACTTTAAAGAAAAATAACAACATTACTAGTATACCATTACCTTATAGAATAGGAGGATGAAGTTGATGGCAAAGGCAACAAACAGAGCCAGCATTCTCATATTGTAGAAGTTCCTGGCAAAGTAGTTCTGCAGGGGAGACAGAAAGATGAGCTCATGTCTTCTGGCTGTTTTCCTAAATAAACTATCAACTGCTTGTCATTGTTGTTGTGCTGTTCACATCTTTACTCACACTCTTCACCCCAATGCTCAGTGATGGCTGCTGGCTTTCAGTCACATTATTGCTTTAATATCAGAACTTCCCTCCTCACCCTTACTGCTCTAATCACATATGATCACCAGTATTTGTTGAAACTCTGAACATGTTCACATTTGGACTAGAAAATATTGAGTTGACAGTTGATGACCACCACTGACAAAAGCAAATGAAAAAAGGACAGAAGAGTCTCCTGTACCAGTAGTTTCCTCTGGTAGGCGATGATCTTCTTCAAGAAGGCTGATTCCTGCAGATCAGGCTCATCAGACTTTGAGGTGTGATGCCTTCTTACTTTTGGCTTCATCTTCTCATTCTTCTGTTGTTTCTCTTGTTTCTCTCCATGTCCACCCCTGAAATCACAAAACAGTTCACATTTACATATAGCTAACATGGCTAAACTGCTTCACTGTGGCTACACCCATTTCAATATGCTTTTAGATTTTGGACGGGTATATTATTTTACATATACATTTTTATATATATTTCACAGCTGCGTCTCACCTGTACTATACTTTAATGTTTCTACTGTCTGTACATACTGTGTTTTTGTCTGCCTCTGTAGTTACAATGCCTGTTGTAGGAATCAATAATAAAAACGTGTACATACTCAGGTTTTTTCTCTGGTTCACATTCAGTCTCTGGTGTTGCTTCCTTCTCCTCTGAGGAAGAGCTCTTTGACTGAAAAAGAAAACACTGTTAGAGGAATGAACCAGGGAGAAAGATTTACAAAATATTTTATTTCATTGACACTATGTACTAGGTGTAATTTATATTTATGACTGGATGTATGGGGAAAAATCTTGCTATGGACAAAGGTTGTATTTATAAATGATAGACCACAAAAGTGATGGTAAACTGTTTCTTTAGAATTTTATTTTTTACATAGTTGGCTAACTGGGCAAAAAGGAAACAAGTTTTGGCATCATTGGGGATCAATCCTTGTCCATTAATTAAAACAGACTGCATAAAAAGAACACAAACTGGAGAGAAAGAAACAAGACATAAATTGTGGTTTCAGTGAGTATAATGAAACCACAACCTTTTTTTTCTGTCTCACCTGATGCCTCCGCCTGAGCTCTGGTGGGGGCGCTGTAGGTGGGGTTGGGGGGGTTGGAGAAGGAACTGGGGAGTTGAGCAGATCAGTCAGACTGGCATTGGGGTTATGGGGGGTGATCTTGTATTGGCCCCCTTCCCTTCTTAAGTCCAGACCAAAAATGTCTGACAGCACCTCAGTCTCGCTAGTGTTGACTGCCAGGTCAGCCAGGTCCTCCTTTGGTGAGCCGCGGTCAGAGGGTCTCTTTTCTTTGTCCTCCCCCTCCCCCCGGACCTCGTCCTGAGTGGGGTCCGGCATGTTGGCCAGCAGCTCAGACACCTGGGGATGGTAGCAGTTTAGGTGTTAAGGAAGAGTTCTTATTTAGTTTTGTTCAGAACCTGTGGACACACTGCTCCATGTTATTTTAATTATGTAAAATAACCTTTATGGTCTTGGCTCCCTCAACCAGATTGCCTCCCATGAAGGTATTGTAGAAGATTCGGCAAAATCCTCGGGCCACACTGAATGCTATGTGGAGCAGGCTGAGCAACACTGACCAGTAGAAAGACACCAGGGTGGTCACCATGTCCTTCACTGTCATGTTCTTGATCTTTTTCACCTGCTTCTTTAAGCTTTTCATGGATAACACCTGAAAACAGAGAAAGACAGAGAAGTGGAGGTAAATTGTGTGTTCAGTGGCATGTCTCTGCTGGCTGTTGAGTGTAATAAGGTTCAATGTCCAACATTTACATGACCAGATCAAACATCAAGTAATTTATCACACATGAAGATCAATTCCTCCTCATGTGTTGATTTTACTCAGTCTGTGATAACTGTTGTGTAATGTCTTTTGTAGGTCTGCAGGAGTTTTGTTAACTCTGAGAAAATAAACCCTGCTGATGGAATTTGGGGGTGCAGAGTTTGAAAGATGTGGGCAGGGAGTTAGGAATGGTTTAAAGACAATCGCTATAGAACTACATTATGAGAAATGTAGGATCCAGTGTTTTTGGAGCTTGAGCCATGCTTCGGAGTATAACACAGGATGTCTTGGCCTCTGCCTCTGTATTGATTTTAACTGTCCTTTTTTCAAATGTGTCTGTTGTAAGTCAAGTAACTTTATGGGAATAATTTCTTCAGGTCATAGTTTCAGGTGAAAAGAAAAAGAAAGAATCTTGCACCATGTCCATCTCACTTCTCACTTCATTGACACAATGTTTCGGTCCTCAGACCTTCATCAGGCAGAATTCTTGTCTGTATGAATTTTGAAGACAGTAATGTGTGTGTGGAGATTAGGGCTGTCTCTTATTAGGGCAACTGCAGCTCTGCATTATTATCAACAACTACAGTATGCAGTGATTGTTTATGCAGACAATACATAGATATATCTTCCCCTGAGACCTGGTGACCCAAAAAGCCTAGCTGCTGTTGTCTCAATGACGTCAACTGTTGGATGGCACAAAGTTTTCTTCAACTCAATAACTCAAAAACAGAAATCATATCGTTCAGTCCACCAAACCCTATCAGTCTCATTGAGAGTGTCCTTGGTCCCTTGTCTACTAATGTAAAGCCTGATGCCAGAAATCTGGGAGTACTATTTGATTCAGATTTAAGCTTTGAACCACAGATCAAAAAAGTTGTCCAGTCCTGCTTCCTTCAAATAAGAGCAATCTCCAGAAGTAAACCAATGCTCTCACACTCTGACCTGGAAAAAGTAATTCACGCACTTACTCTCTCTAGATTTGACTCCTGTAACTCCCTCCTTTCTGGCATAAACCAAAAGTCACTCTCTCACATTCAACTAGTTCAGAATGCAAAAGCTATGTTTCTTACTGATTTTAACAGATGACATCACATCACCCCAATCCTGGCTTCTCTCCATTGGCTCCCTGTTAGATTTTGAACAAATTTTAAAATTTTACTGATCACTTTAAAGTATGTCTGGGTCTGGCCCCAAGCTACATAATAAATGTTGACCCCATATGAGCCAGTTTGCAGCCTTAGATCCTCAGGTGGGGACCTTCTAGCTGTTCCAAAATCGAGGCTTAAATCTAAAGGTGACTGTGCTTTTGCCAACACAGCAGCTCGGCTTTGGAACGATCTTTCTGAGATAAGGCTCACAGAATCAGTGATTTCTTTTAAATCACTTCTTAAACCCCATTTTTATAGACTTGCTTTTATGTGATGTCATCTTTTTATTGGTTTTATTCTTTTTATTTGTATTTATTTATATTTGCACCTTTTAATGTTTTTTGTCTTTTTATCTCTTTTACCCTGTTTATCTTTCATCATCCCTCTGTCTTCTCCCTGCTAAGTTTCTGCATCTCTTGTCTTCTTGTTTTAACTTTATCTTAACTTTACCTTAATTTTGTCTTGCTTTTGTTTGGCCTGACTATTTGGCTTTCTGTTGTTATATTGCCTGCTTTTGCTTTGTCTGTCAAAGCATTCTGTTTTAAAAAGTTGGAATATAAATAAAGTTATTATTATTATTATTATTGTTTGAGCAATGAAGACTATGGGATATGGTTCAGGGATCCTGAATAAACTTAAGATTATCCTTTTTTTTTTTTTTGTCAAAATGGTTTAAAATATTCCAAGAATCAGGTACTGGTACAGCCCAGGTTTATAGGAGCTAGCCAACCCTTGAGCCAATCAAAACCTTGTTAAATGTGTAGGAATGGGCTGAAAGGTTTGCCTTGTGTCAATCCCAACAGAGATGACTGGAGTACTTGGATGGTGAAAATTTTGACTCCTAATGGGATGGGATTTTGCACAAAGCACCAACATGTTCAAAAAATGTTTTTTGAACGTGTTGCATTTAACCAACTTTTGAGGACAAGCACAAAGAACATATTATAATATATATGCAGGTAATAAACACATACATGTCCACTTCAATGATGAATACCTTGTATTAAGTGACTATTTCTATTACTTCATTGATCTAAGTTATAAGTATCTGGTATAAATCATGTGTTCATGTATCCCACACAATGCCTTTTTTGACTGTTAGCTGTGTTTGGTGCTGTGTGAATTTTCACAGTGAAAACAGCCCTGTGTTTAATATAATCCAGGGAGTCCAGTAACAGACACCAAAATACTACACAGCAATTCATAATATTATTATGAAGCACAGTAAAATGAATTTTACTGTGCCAGAAAAAGTACGTAATTGGCCAACACAGCACCTTGCCAGATATCTTTGTTGGCACCCCAACTAAGCCAACACAGTGGTCCCATTCAAATGAATGAAGGAGCTGTTTTTCATGCATTCATGCTGATGTCGGTCTGAATGCAGCTTAACACCGTGTTTACACTGAAAGCATCTCAGCCGAGTTTTTCAGTCGTACGTGTCACGCGTGTAGGCTATGCAACCTGAAGCAATGCTCTGTTTTACGTATGTAACTACAGTCATTGTATATTGGGCTCTACACAGACAACGTAGCGTGAGCAGCATCATTTGCAGCGAGTGCTCTGTCTGTGTTTCTACACTGGAGGCCTTCAGGTACAATGTTGACATGGTATAAGTGTGCCCTCACCTTGATCAGCAGCATGACATTGTATCGCAGAGCAAACAGTGCCATGCGGACAGTGGTAACAGAGAAGAAGCCCATCTCAGGGTTTTCTTCATCTGGCTTCTCCCGCTCACTCTCTTCTTTAACCGCTGAGCGCTCGCCAGCATCCGACATCTGAGCCGCCAGCTGCATCTCAAAGATGGTGTCCTCGCAGAAATTCACAAACAACTCCATCTTCTCTTTCTCCCCTCCTTCATTCACCACATCAAAGATGAACTGACGCTTGGATTCTTTGACCTGGGTAGAGGGTAAATAAGTGATAGCAGATAGAGTTTGCACAACCGGGAGCTGGGAGGAAATTTGTGGATTTGTTGTCATTATTGAACACTGTGACCAAATCAGGCAGCGTCTCTTTGAAGTGACTACTCTGGAAATTCATTCATTTGTTGTACCATCTTTACCTGAGGTTTCTCCCACTGAGTTCGACTGGACTCGCTGATCTCAAAGTACACCCTCTCGATGCGCTTGGCACTGCCCATGATCTCGATCCTGCCCAGGTATGGCTGAAAGTAGTTGAGGACGCTCTCTGCCAGCTCCAGAAAGGTCTGCAGCCGGGTGTCATGAGGCATGTGCTCCGACAGGTTGGTCAGCAAAACCGCCACATTGAAGCCAATATCCTTTTGAATCACAGTTCAGTTTAAAGTTTTTGAACCTTTCACATAAATCAATTTCCCTTTTCAACTTGTTTCTCCTTTCCCACTAAAGAAGTTCAACACAATTCATTCTCCAAAATCTGTGAGGATCACAGTAGAATGATTCTACAAAAAGCTGCACTTAAAACACAGAACTTGGCTACTATAAGGCTACTATAAGGCTACTATCCATGGTAAATCTTAACAATGTTGGGTAACTCTCTAGGCTTAGTTCAGACCAAAGATTCATGATGAGACACGCTGAAACTTGCAACTACTTGCAATGCGCCGATCTGCAAAACCTGCCAGTTTACATCAATGCAACTAGATGAGATGGTGTATCATCTCCGTAGCAACGACGCAGTGTACTTCTGTTCTAACTGACAGGTTTTCAGGCTTTTTTAT
Source organism: Thunnus thynnus (assembly GCF_963924715.1). NCBI lineage: Eukaryota > Metazoa > Chordata > Actinopteri > Scombriformes > Scombridae > Thunnus > Thunnus thynnus. The sequence continues at coordinate 25,962,120 of NC_089536.1, forward strand.
AGCTGGATATAATTTGTAGCGTTTTAACATATGAATAAGGATATTTCAGTGAGTTACTTGCTACAGTTGCATTTCTAGTATTGATGAAACGGGGGGAAAAAGATGGGAGGGTCCAGGCTCTCTTTTCCTTCGTCCAAAGCTCTACCATTTCGATCAACTGACAGTTTGCTGACCTTACCAGCTGACTTTGCTATGAGGTGATTGGCTGTTGAAACAGGTAACGTGCCTAATGTCCTAAAACCAGCCACTTGAAACTTGACAAACTGAGGCGACGCCATCAGCCGGCTTCAGTCGAACTGAGAAGGACCAGTTCACACTGCTGCAACTTTTCCTTGCAACATTCTAAAACGGTTTCATCTCGTTGTGAATCTTTGATCTGAACTGGGCTTTAGATTACATCCCAGAAAAATTAAAGATACACTTAAACTGTGCCATCAGAATGTGAATGTGTGTGAATGGGTGAATGTGACTCGTAGTGTGCGCTTTGAGTGGTCAGACCATTTAATGGGCACTGTCCTAGCTGAGAAATTTGATTCCACAAAACCAACAATAAAATAGGATGGCTGAGCTGTCAGTCTAGAACCCAACAACAAGAGAAGTCCCACATGTTTCAGTGTGTGTCACAGTAGAGAGAAATAGAGAAATGAGTGGAATCGTATCAAATTACTTATTCTAATCTGGCTCCATTATCAGTCAAAAGAATGGAAATGAAAAAGAAGAAAAAAAGAAGAAAAAAGACCAAAAAGAAAAAGGCGAAACTGACAAAAAAAAAAATCCAAGTAGGTTCTCTTACTAACCTCACATTAGATCATGTTAAAAGACTTGATGAAGATGTACTTTTTTAAAGATCTGTGAATATCAAGTCCTTTACCTTGGCTGGCTCATGAAAACGCTCCACAAATTCTTCATAGTCCAGGAGTTCATTCTCATCAGTCTCAGCACAGGAGAGAAGGAACTCTGTCTCAGACTGGGTGTAGTGTTTATGACTCTCCATGGCCTTATGGAAGTCCCTCTTGGAGATGAGACCTATCAGTTAATTTGTAAATCAATAAATCAACAGCTCTCACATGTGTCTTGATAAATCTCTACATTCATATAATTAAAATCATGTAAAGCCTGATGCTTCCCGAATGACAAATATGATAAAAAAAACAACATTTTGGAACCTTGCCTTTTCCATCAGGGTCATACTCCTTGAAGGTGTCTGATGAGGTGAGATCTTTCAGTTTGAGGAACATGTCAAAGAACTTGAGGATCATCTCCACGTTGTTAGAGGACTCCACCAGCATGTCCACCATCTGCTTCCCAATGGTTCCGTTCACCACATTACCTGCCAAAACAGGACAACACACATATGAAGGCATTCAAATAAAACCAACACGACATGAAACTACTTTCACCATCCACAGTCAGTAGAGCTGGTCTCACAGCACAGTGGCTGTCATTACCCCGTGTTTTTTTTCATTTAGCCTGATGATATAGTGATTGTGAAATAATGATTTTATCTGCCGCATAAAGCTTGGTAACAATTTATTATTATCTGACAACAGAAACAGAAAAATATGCAAATGAAAACAACTATATCATTAAAACAGTGTATGTGATGACAGAGAACAGGAGATAATAGGTTATAAATGCAATCTTCTTGCAACCAAGAGCTTGAAACTGAAACTTCTGGTAGTATCTGGTATCTGGTAGCTCTTCAGTGTAATTAGTGTAATCAGTAAAGTGTATGAACTACACAGCAGACTGCAGTCTCTGCTAAAAGTGAGGGTGACGTGGTCTCATGAATGAATCCATGCACATTGAGTAGAACTGTGTTATATATGTGTTTGCTGTCTGAAAGGGGTATAAATTTAGTAGAAGGTACATAACTTGTTATATAGTGCTACTGTGGCTTGCATGTGTCTGTGTAATCCTCAGCTAATGTCAATGTACTGGTATCACTACTGGTGAGTAAGTAACTGCATGTTACTTCCTAAAAAACAACATCCCTTTAAAGCCAATCTCTGTACAATGTACAGACTACATTTTCAACATGTACTCAATCTGTGTCAATGGTGTCATTTATATTTAACATAAAATGTATTTATATACATACTTTACTTACAGACAGTGAGGCTATTTATTTCAACCTGTCAATTATCGTGAATAGCAGCATTCATACTAGTCATGCTTTTTTTCAACATGTGTGTGGATGTTTAAGAACATTTGTATTATAACACTTGGTAAACACAACTAACTAAAAACCACTGCAAATACATTTTCATTCTTTTTAGTTCAGTTCTGAAAGAAGAAAGGTGACTGTGTTTTGTGTAATTTTATCAGTACTTGAAGTTTTGAGTGAAACACTGCTTTTCAGCTTGGTATTGGGACTCTTTCATACAAGTTAAAAGTATACTCATGGACATAAACCTACCCTCCAGCATAGACAGCAGCATAACCACCATGTCTTTCTGCAGATCCATCAGTTCCTTCAGTAACTCAATCTGACTTGAGTCCTGGGGTGAAAAAAGAAAAATAAAAAAAAATACAAAGGTGTTTTAAGAATTTTCAAGCCACCTACACTTTGTTTAACCATTCCAAAAATGACAAAAAAATAACTCATTCAGAGAATATTCTTGTTTTTCTGTTTTACTGTAATAACATTTCATGTGAATGTGATGGAATTAGTGACCGTAATGAAGGGTGGTTTTATGGATTCGATGAAGAACTGTTTGTAATATCCTGCCTGATTTATTACAAACATGCATGTAATGCACTTCATTGAAGTTTATCCTTTGACTTCAAATTTGAAATGAGACACTGAAGACAAAATGCACATGTGTAGTTTTATGTATAACAAGGAGGACATGATCCTCCCCATCCACTCCCTCAATGAACAAGGATTGCAAGATTGACTGGCAGTTACACATATTGGCTGCAGTAAGTACATCTCTCAGTTTACAGTACAGTGTTTGTTCCAATAAACAATAACACAAGTATCAGTGAGAGGGGCTAAATGACCAAGAAAAAGGACCTAAGTATCAATTTGCTACTCCTTAAAGATGACATAACGTGCACATTTCCAGGTCTACATTTTTTCTGGGGCTCTACTAGAATATCTTTGCATGATTTACAGTTCAAAAAATATGTCTATGATCATCAGTTTCTTTGCACATTTGTAACAAAGACTTCTGTTACGAGAAATACTGGCTGGGAGAGCTTAATCAGCTGAGCGTGCTTGGTCTGCTATGCCCAAAGGAGACCATGGCCTTGCCTGGAGCTGTGCCACAGAGGAAACATTGAAAGCGGTGCAACAGGACATGGAAGCAAGTGGGCAAGTGTGGGGGAGTGCAAGCTAGGCTAACTGTTAACCCATATAAACCGGCAGTTCCAACAATCATGTTGCCTAATGTTCTCTGGACAGCAAAGTAGATTATATAACTCCCCCATCAGTGCTGGTCACTTGTTGACATGCAAGAGCTGTCTGCATTCAACCGAGACATGTACTTTTCTTTCTAAATGCACTTTAATGCACTGTGCTGCTATCTGCTCATTCTTTTTTTGAATCTTGAATCTTGAACTTCTCATCTGGAGTGCCCCAGTAGCCGAAAGGTTATTGTGCATGCCACATGACTGCAACGTCACTGGTTCGATTCCCGCCAGGGACCTTTGTTGCATGTCATATTCATCTCTCTCTCCCCTCGTTTCCTGTCTGCCTCGTCACTGACCGCTATTCAATAAAAAAGGAAAAAACGCTAAACAACTCCTTATTTAACTTATACTGGCCCTTCATGCAGTCCCTCAGTTCAACCTCTATCTGAAACAGGTCATTTTAGCTCCTGTCTCTTTAAGGCCCCCCTTCCGATGAGCCTACTCTGTTTTGATCGGTCATCTCCTGAAGGCTTGCCCCTTGGCGGACTTCTGCCAGCTCCAGAGGCTACATAAACAAACAATTTTCCTGTTCTTTACTCAAAATATAAACATCTCAAATATATCTGCACATGGTCCAACATGAATCCGATCCAAAATATGTGGGTGGATAACAAAAACAGCCTGTGAACAACCTTAGCAACAAAGGCTACGAAACAGACAGCATGCACAAACAATCTGACGTCAGTTCAATGGGGAAGTAACTTTGCAAACGGAGAATGCAGAACAGGCCCTGACCTTTGACTTGAAAGTGCTATTTTTACATACTTTCACCTCAATTTTAGGACTTTGACTATGATTAACATAAAAATCTGACATTATAACAATATATAAATGTCAGAAAATTACAAAAGGCATAATATGTCCCCTTTAAGAAGAGCTAGTTGAAATGGTAACAATGCATCAATGCTGCCACCTATTGGAGGTTTTCAGGCATCTGTTTTAAAGTATTTTTTTAGCAACATCTCTTTTGAGATGTGACAGGAAATTACATGAGGTAGAGGGCATGGCATGCCACAAAGGCTTCCTGGCCAGACTCAAACAGGAGACATTATAATTAAATGATCAACATCTTAGTCCCCTAGTCCACTGAAGCCCCACACTTTGTGAATTTAACTCACCTGAGACAATTTCATTTGCATATGAGCGAAGACATGTAGAAAACCAACCACAGCGTCCCACAGACGACTATGGGCCAAACTCTGCTGGTTGCCAGTACACGGTCCCTATAACATCATTAGTAACAATAAGTCACATTACCATCAACAATCTGATATCAGTTTTATTCAACAGGAGTTTTCTAGATTTAAATGTGTTGGTATTTTTTCACAGATACTGCCTTTAAGAATTGCAGAATATTGATATTATATTGGTTTCCAACTGTCCATTTTCCCACATAGTAGAAATATATTTTTATTACCTCTTATTCAAACTCTGCCTTCAAATTAATATTATCAGAGATATCTCCTCATCCCTTTTTTATTTAAGCATTGGGATAAAGAAATGGCTGTCACAATGAAAATTAACTTCATAATTGACATATCGAGACTGCTCTTAACAACTTCCTTCAAAATCATTTAAGCCCCTTTCATCAACTTTTGAGAATATTTTAAGGACTGGAGCTGTTATTTCCTTCTATATAACAGTGACATCAACAGTGATAACAGCAGTTGCTTGTCGTACCTGGATGTACTCTGTGAGTGTATTGAAAACCTGCTTGGCCACGTTTATTGCTTTGGAGAAATTCCTCTGGCCCTGCTCGTCTATGACATCTTTCCCAGAATAATACCAGTAGAAATCACTGATAGACTCCTAGAGAAGAGTGAAGAGGGAGGGCAGGAGGAGTAAAAGGAGGAGGCATGGGAGGGAAAGTTAGAGAGGGAGATTAAAAGAACAAATCAGACTAATCACACTAAAAGAATTGAAGTTACTGTTTTTATTGCTTTTATAATAATATAAAAATATATTATTAGTATTATTAGTAGTGGAGGCAGAGTATATTGCAACAGTGTATAAAGACACAATATAAACCATAGTATAAACCATAAAAAACAGACGGAAAAAAACAAGTCTGAAAAATTCAGAACCTGGATATTGTGTTTTAATAGTTTTGGCCACCATTTGGACTATAACTTACAATAACTTATGAGGACATGTTTGCTTTAGTCCAAGTGACATTCCATACAGTAATACTCCAGTAGTAAATTGTGTCTTTGGAGGTTAGAGTGAAGATGAACATTCAAAAACTGCATTGTGTAACTGCAACTGTGCACAACAGTAAATACACACAAGTATACAGTACAAGTAATTAATAATCAGTGATTGGGCTGTGCAATTTGGAGAGAGGAGATGTATACACTTGAGAGTGGGAGACAGGTAACTATTGGTGACGAATGCCTAGGATACTGTCACAAGGTAAGGGCAAGACTATTAGTTTGCTAATCTTTTGTATGTGTCAAAGTTTGCAAAAACATGCATGACCTGAAGATCCACCAAGCCAAAATAATAATGCTTAAGGGGAGTGGGGGTGCTGTGGTTCAGGTAGTACAGCAGGTCAGCTCCATTAAGGAGCAGCAGGTGACAAGAAACAGGAAACAGCAGGCAGTACAAGGGAGCAAGGGAGAGGAATAGGACCACTTTAGCAGATCTTGGAACACTGTGAGGAAGCAGGGGCAGAGACAGAGCCAGGAAGTGAAGGGTATTTTGGACAAATTCCTTTCAGTTCACCAAGAAACTGCTTAGGCAGAACTGAAGTGGCCACCTGGCATCCTTGAAAGAGGAGATCAACCATTACTTCAACAATATCTACACCATCAACACCAAGGAGCCAACCTTGAAGGAGATCGCAAGCACTGTTGAGTAGTTCAGGGCTATCTTACTCCTCAGTATTGCAAGATATTCTTCAGTATTGTTGCTTGACAAATAAAGGAGTACCTCCTGAAAACTCCATTAACACCTTTTCTTCAGAAAAGGGGAGTCCCAAAGGTCCCAGGGTGTTCACTCTGCTGATGTGAGAGGCAAGAGACGGTCGTGGAGACCTGGTCCTCACCATTGCGTATCACTCTATACCCCTCAAGCTGGTGGAAACATTGCTGGTTCAGCATCATATTCCAGGTTAGATCAGGGATTTGATTCTGGACTATTACAATTGGTTTAGCCTCAGAGTCACTCCCAGAACAATAACATCAGCATGGCATCAACTGGACAAGGGAATCATCGTCAGTGATCATCACTTCCTGTGACTGGCTGGGAGTACCACAAAGTCTAAGCAGCACTGCCTTGTGTTGGCAGAAGAACAAGCTACAGCTCCCCTTGAGCATGACAGGGGAGTTTGTGGTTACCCAGGCAAGGGAGCAGCTGGTATATAGAGACCTCTCTGACATCATAAGAATCTAATGCTGGCACTGAAGTCAGGACTGGGAGAATGTGGAGGACCCAAGAGGAGGTTGACCAGACTGAGTGTGCTGTGGTGCCACAATGGTATCAAGCTAGGCAGGGTTTGATTGCGTTACAAGACCACACTATTAGAGAGCCCAAGGCAAAAGAGCAGAATGTTAACTTAGGGAGGCAGCTCCCAGGAAGTTCCCAGAACTTATTGCAGAGACCATACTCAGGCCAGACATGGTCCTGATGTCTGAAACAACAAGGCAAGTGGTCCTGCTAGAAGTGACTGGAGGGCACAAGTTTGCCCAAGCCACACCATTGCACTGGGTGACATGTTCCTTCACCACAAAGATTACAATCATGGTAGTTTGTTTAGAATTGACTCCAAGGACTAATGACAGCAATCATGTTTTCAGTCTCTGAAGAGTAGTTCCATGTATGGCAGATGCCACTGAGCATGTGCAGGAATTCGGTTCCATTTCCAGTCCTTCTTGTTGTGCTACATATTGTCTTTGTTCTTCCGTGACCATAACATGTGTAACAAAGGAGCATGTCACCCAGTGCAGCAGTGTGGCTCATCAACTTGCTTTTAGTAGTTTTTGGACAACACTGGAGGTCCATGGCACAGAAGAATATGATATATCAGGCATTAGATAAACAATACTTGTAAGTAGATCAATTTAGTTGGTTTGGCTCTGCAAATTTGTTGATAATAAGAAAAACGTACAGGAAACCAGCAGCCATATCCCTTAAAATGGTTGAAGCAGGAGCAGGAGCAGGAGTGCTACCTCATCAAGGCAGTCTACTAGGGCCAGCAAGGAGCATGGACACAATGGGAGGCCACCATAAGCAGAGGCATCAGCTGGGCAGACATCTAGCGAACTGTGCAAGCACGGCTCAGCTTCTTGATAAGGGCAACATATGACACCCTTCCATGTCCCTGAAACCTATCCAAGTGGTTTGGGAGAGAGATCAAGTGCCTGCTATGTGGCGACAACAGTACAGGCCTCCAGCACATCCTGTGAGGGTGTAAGGTTGTGCTGGCACAGGGGCGCTTCAGGTGGCGGCACAACCAGGTGCTGAGGAAGCTGGTGGAGCTGTTGGAGAAGTGCACGGTAAGGGGAAACAACTCCTCACGTCACCATAAATTGTTGATTCCCTTTGTCAAGCCAGGAGAGAATTGACAGAAGCTAGGAGCAGGAAAGACAACATCTCTGCTTACTCCTGGAAAGGCATGGGAAATGCTTGTTGACCTGGGCAAGCAGCTAGTTTTCCCACCTGAAACCACACAAACAACTCCCAGACCAAATGTTGTGATGTGTCCCACGGCTGCCAAGAACGTCCTCATCATTGAACTTACTATCCTTCGGGAGGACGGGATACCAGCAGCACATACATTCAAGCGGCTCAAGTACTGAACTGACAGTAGATTGCAATGAGGCTGGCTGGACCGCAACCATCCACCCAGCGGAAATCAAATGGAATGGCTTTGTGGGCAAGTCAGCAATCCAACTTCTCTGTGCAGCTGGAATGACCGGGGCCAGCCTACAGAGGGACATCAAAAAACTGGCAGAAGAGGTTGAGAAGTCAAGCTACTGGTTTTGGCTTCAGAAGAGGAACAGCTTTTCAACACCCCAATAGTAGTAGCTGTAGGGGCTTTCAGGGAGATGTCCCCAACTGGCCATTGCCCCCTCCCCCACTGAGAGATGTTCTAGGTAGGGGGCAAAACATCAGTTCTAGGTAGGGGGCAAAACATCAGTGAACGGTGGCTCCAGCTGATGACCCTGCAGATTACCCAGTGTGCACTGTTGGAGGCGCAGCAGGCAAAGATGCCAGGAAGCAATAACACCACCTGTACAACACACCTTTGCAATGAAGCTGTGCGTAAAATGTTATCATAATTTGAAAAATGGCCAAAACTAATAATATGAAAGAAAATCTTAAAAGAAAAAATAAGAATTTCTTTTAAGATTAGACTTTGGCTGTTAAGTAAATCATGTTCATACTGACATGTCTTTGAGAAGCAATCTTAAATTTCACTAAATGGTTTTTAGTCAGGCCTGAATGAGAATTTTTAAGACTTCATTTCATTAGTTTCAGGAAAATATATTGTTTACAAACTGCAGAAGTGATGAGAGCGAGCTAACCTGGACTCTTAGAAGGTAGTCGACAGTCGAGATAATGATGTTGACGGTTGTATTGTTCCCCGTTTGTGTCCTCAAGTAGTTCTGGAAGTCTGGAACAAGGATATCGCAAACTATTGCAATTTTCCATTTGTAAAATGTGTTCAAATGAATAAATACAGTGGTGATAATCTTTCACTAAAATATTCTACAAAATATTATGTTAAGCCTCAGACCTCAGATAATAATCCATACAGAGGAAAGCTAATAGTGTTGAAAATTTTAAATCCTTTGAGTAAATCTGCATTTATCAGTTGCAGATTTTACTGGTTGAAGAAACAAATTTCCAATATTCTTTTCAAACTGCATTTGTAAATGTACTTAACAGTGAGATGCTCAGCCATATTCCTAGATGAAATCTAAGAACTTGCACACACACCTGAGTTGTGTCCTTCACAGAGGAGCTGCAGGAAGCGGAAAAGGTCACAGGTGAACTCATCATCCTGCATGACCTTCTCACCTGGCCGGAGAGAAGAAACACACACAGCCACACACATACATGCACACACATACATACACAGACAGACACATGCAGACACACATATGCACAAGCACATACATAGGTATGCACAAACGTACACACGAGAACACGGGCATGGGCAAACACACACATTCATATAAACAGACACACATACACATAAAGAAAGTCAGAGAACAGTGAAGACAAAAGCAGACAACAAAGAGGAAAGGGATAGACAGACAAGAAGATGGAGAGTGAAGAAGTATTAAAAAGAGATGGTGCTAATGTGAGAAAATCCCCAGTGTTATCTTTCAGTGACTGAAAGGTGTATGGTCATAATACAACCTTCTTGAAAAACACACGCAGATAAAAAAAAACAAAAAACAAAACACACACACACACACACACACACACACACACACTTGGATGAGCAGTGGGCAGCCACAGCACTTGGTGGTGGACTGAAGTGGACTGGTCTTTAAACTGCAGCATTTTATAGTCAGGAATGGGTTTAGTCTCTTTTCATGTCTTCTTACAGCTGTTGTATATGATTTGAGGGAAAATGTGTCAGTTGCTGCTGTCATTTGTAGATTCTGCATAAATTTGAAACACATTGGGGAAGTTGAGGACATCTGCTCTGACTGTGCTAAAATGCTGCTTTGAACCATGGAATGCAAAAGGAAAAGAGGGTCAGAGAAAGGAAGATGAGACACCACACAATAACTTAATACAATAATATCAACATAAATATTACATCAATACAAAATGACGACAAACTGGACTGGGCTGAGGGAGAGAAATCTGTAGGTCTAAAACAAGACTGAAAGTGCAGTTTTCTTTTTCTTTTTCAGTAAATGTGCAATTATAGATCAGTCCCACCAAGATGTCAGAGTTTTCATTTTATTTTTCATGACCCAAAATAACTGAATTTGCTTCACTTTTTTTCCCCCCAGACTTTTTCTGATGTCCACTTGTGTAATGGAAGAAAAGTGTAATGTGATTGTGTTTGATTGTATAATAAATTGTGGTAGAGGAAAAAAGACAACTAGAAGCAAACAACACAATTCTTAAAATAAATGAGTGCTAATCATAATACATTGTAACTTCTAATATAATCTGGGTGTGGGTCATGGTGGCAATGGGCTAAGTAAGAAAGCCTAAACAGCCTTCTTTCAAGTAACAGCCTTCTTTTACTCCTAGGAGATCATTACCTAAATCCCCCCCAATGCGATTTAGTTCTTTTCTGGGTCTCAGGGATCTATTCTTGTGTCCTCCACCTCCAGAGGAAAGTGTCTAGTTAGCCCCCTATTCAGATGCCTGTACCCCCTCAATTGGCTCATTTCAATGTGAAGACACACTGGTTCCATTTATGACTTGGTTCAGCAGCTCACTCCCAACTTGAAGGTAGCAATCCAAGCTTTTTTCTGCACTGAATCATGGCGGGTGGTACTGACACTTTTCTTGGTTACTTTATACTCAGATGCTAACTGTTCCAGTGTGTGCTGCAGTTCTTAGACTGATAATGCCAGCAGAACTACATCATCTGCAAAAGATGTAGTCCCAAGGTCAACACACTGGACACACTCTGCCTCTCGGCTGCACCTTGAGATTCTGTCCACAAGACAGCCTGAGCAGTTTGATCATAAGGCTCCAACAGGTCCCAAAAGCACAAGTAGACTGGGTGGCCAAACCCTGCACGAGTAAAGAGCTAGCCCACTGTTCCACAACATGGATAGAGTCTGCATCGCTCCTTCTGACTTTGAGGTTTGACAACACTGTCCTGAGTCATAACTTATGCCTGAGCCTATGCCAGGGCTTCGCCAGGGAAAATAAGCAGTGAGATACCCCGATAGTCGGAGCATACCTTTCATCTCCGCATGACACTGAAGCAGTGTGTCAAACAAGACAGCCTATCGAGAGCCTTCAGAATCTCAGGGTGAATTCTGTGTTACCATGCCACTGTAGAACTACCTCAGTGACCTCACCAGGGAAATTAAAGCTTACCCCGAGTCCTCCAACTCTGCCTCCTCTATATAGGGTGTGTTGGTCACATTCGGGAATTATTGAAGGTGAAACCACAGTCGAGGTTAGCGGTTCACTTCCCCTGGTTAAAACAGCCCGGAGCAGGCCCTGTGTTCCCCTCTCTCAGTCATCTAAAGCCAGAACTTTTTTGCGGTCAACCCATGGTCCTTCTCCATGGCCTCCCCAAACTCCCACATCAGTTTTTGCTTGCATGACCGCAAAAGCCACTGTCTCTCTGGTAAATCTGAGTGGTTGGTGAGGATTGCTGTAATTGTCCATAGCTTCTGGTTGTGAATCAGATTTTTATTTGTAAAGTGGAGGATTGGTCAAAATTTTAAGTGCTCACAAATAATATGAGAATTGGTTGAATTTGTGTAATTCATGTGATGCAGGGTCTTACGTGTACATTCCTGGGTGGACTGATGGATGGAGCAGGTAAGACTTCTTGAAATTAGACTTTAACAAAGCGTGCTCTACAGTTATTGATACTATGGCAATAAAGTTATTTTAATATTTGTCTAGGTATAATCTTTTGAATAGTTAAATGTCTCAACAACAGTAGGTTGTCTCATCTTTCTCATTTTTTAATATAATAGTGATTAAGTTAATGCTGTATTTCTAACCAAAACAGATTGCTACTGTTTTGGAATGACTCACAATTTGTTTCTAAAGCACTTTCAGTCTCATTCCCAACACAGTGATAAACCAGATGAGGGGGATATATTTTTCACAACTGAAATAAAATGATGGGACCATATTAACTTTATAATCTTAATATCTCAATAAGTGCATCTCTGTGTTAATGTGCTATAACAATTGACAAGCTGAGGATGTGGTCTAAGAGCACAAAAAACTTCCTCTGATCTAAGTTTTCAATACTTTATATAGTTAAACTACAACTACAAATAAATCATGAAATAAAAATACAATACTAAATTGAAAATAAGTCAAAACATAAAATCATAAAAAAAGGAACGGGTTATTCAAATGAAGAGTTTCTTCATGTAAGTAAAACAGTCATGAAGGACAAGTACACTAACTACAGAACACAGCTCAGCCAGTAAACAGAGAGAAGATGGGAGGAAGGCAGGAAGAAGGAAGGAGACAAGGATCTGATCTTCACCCTCCTCCACTCGCAGAGCAGAACGGCCAAAAACAGCCACTAAAAACTCCAAAGTGCAACACTTACAGAGAAAACAAGGAGAGGTAGACCAAACAGAACGGATGAAAAAGAGATGAGAAACAAGCAGGGCTGCAAATATTTCTATTTTTGATCTTGATTTTTTTTTTGTGATGAACCTATACATGAAATGCTTCTAAAATATTTAAGTCAATTAAAATGTCACTTTTATTTGTACTAGTACAGTATTTCCTAATCTTTGTCTTAATGCATGATCAGTCATATTATACAGTTTAATCAACCAATAACATTTTCAAGCATACCCCAACCTCTAGCCTGCCAAGCCTCTGTTCCAAATGTAGCTTGTTTAGACACTGTGTTGAACTGTGTTGTCTTTAGGCAATTTAAGCTTGATAACAGGCGACTTATTAACTTGAATGAACTGTTAGTTTTGGCTTTGTAACTAACCGACATTTAGGGTCATTTAAATGAAACTTGATGGCCTTATGTTTTCTAACAATAATACAAATGTTCTGGGGTTTTTTTTTGTTTGTTTGTTTTGTTTTCATAAAAGAACAAAATTGATGCTACATCTATTTACTTATCACTTCTTTCTTATTACTTATATTATCAACTGTTGGCTCTGTTTTGTATTTCTAAAATTCTAATATTTTAGTTGGCATTAGGTTAAGAGTTTGGTTCATATACTGACTTAAGTAAAATGCATTTTTTGAGTGTCTAACTGTTAATATATGCATATGGTATAAACAGGATTGTATAAATTGTCTAATTTAGTTATTTATACAGACAATCGAGGAAATTAATTTCTTAAAATGTTATGCTGCATTAATATGCTGATATTTTTGGCCACATTGGAGGAGTGGAACAAGCACTAAATACAACATTGACATATTATAGCCTCATAAACTTACATGGTAAAACATGTTAGCAAACAGTTGCTTAATTAACCATCCAGCAGGCACAAAGCAACATTGGTATTCCTTTGGAGTTGTGGCTGTTTGCAGCAAACTTGGTCGGTCTGCTGTTTGGTGCTGGGCAGGTAATGTACAGTGGGTTTATCAGAACTGAAGACAGCTGCTTACTGCTGCTGGAAACAAGGTTGATAAGAGTCATGAGTCTAACCTAAAACAGTAAAGCTATGGACCATAAAACTGAGCTGACGGGAAATAATTCTCTATAGGTTTTACATTACACAATCATTTGATGAATATGAATATTATTATTATTATTAATAATAATTATAATTATTGCAGCCCTAGAGTGAGTCATAGTGGCTGAGAACACAGAGGGGATTGTACACTTCACAACAGATAACAACCAGCACAATAACCATCTCAATTACTGAGACACAACAACCAGCTGACTTTAGGTTGACTACATGACAGAGAGGGTAGAGGTCAAGGATGAGGGTGGGGGACGGTAAATACTCATATTAGTAATATTTAGAATGTGCCAGATACTGTACAAATCCTGAGAAGGAAGCATACATGGGTTTTGTTTTAGATGGCAGGCTGTGGCATTACAGCTACACTCCTACTACTTCTGCCCGGTGATTTCATTATTTCAGTGTTAACATCTTATATTCCAAAACAAGTTATCAGGAATATCATCAGTTTGTTATTGTGGAAGAGAATGACATAACACATTTTCCATGAAGAGTCAAAAGTGGGCTAAGACTTTAAAAGAGACCAACTACAAAACCAACCAGAGAGCTGAGTTATAATTGGCCTACCAAAAAGAGATTAGAATGGTGAGGGGAAGGCAGAGAAGTAGCTACAAGCACAGAGCAGGTAAAGGATGAGGTTTGAAGGTCTATACTCAGGACCTGGACAGAACTGACACAACAACTAACCAACTGTAGTGAAAGAGAGAGAGAAAGAGAGAGGGACCCACCAACACACAAGAAAATGGCAGAAGGCATAATTACCACGCTCATGAGTGATGACTGAGGAAGGGAAGAAAGTGCAGTAAACCAAAATGAGGAAAGGAAAGGAAAACGGGGGAGAAAGAAAGAGAGAAAGAAAGTAAGAAACAAAGAAAGAAACAAAAGATTACATATAGGGAAAAGAGCTGTAAAATTCCTATTTTTGATGTTTGGTCAACGTGAAAAAAGTGACAGAAAACCTACACAGCTGACTAAAGCCCAGTAAGAGTCTGATAATATTTTCTTAATGGTTATATCTTTTGAGAAGAAAATTAAAAAACACAAGACCTTGTGCTTATTTTTAATGATTGTGGACATGAATCCACAGGAACCTGTTTGTTAAAAAGCTGGTTAGAAACAATACTTTGTATTTACAAGATAATAATGAGGTAATTGTGGTAGAAAAATAATATCACCTGTGTAAGTACTATGACATGTCATAGCAGGTGCAGTAATGTTTATTGCAAGAATTTGCAAGGATATAAAAAACAACTAAAATAGGATATAATGCAATTCAGTACAAGAACAACCAATGCTGTTTCTGAAAAAATTCAAGACAACATCATAAACTTTGAAAAGGAAATATATATTGTTTTGTATTGCATTATATTCTCAGGTGTTCCTACTATTTTCCTCTCCACTAATGTATAAATATTTATGCTGTAATCATCTACCTGTATTGAATACTAAGCCAGTATTAACAATGATGCAGAAAAGATCTGTAGCGACAAATATGACTTTTTTTTTTTTTTAAAAACATGAAAATAATAAAAAATATATAGTAATCTACTCTACAATATGTAAGACTCTATAGAGACTTCCCAGGACTTAGCGTGAAACTTCTAAGGAGCCAATGAATAATGGTAATACCTTTTCTAGGTCATTGGGTTCTTATTTTGTCAGGTCCATCTTTTGATTCTTAAATGTGAAGGAACATCAGTTCTCTCTTTGTGATTTGATGAAAATGAAACAACTTTACTTGTCTAACAAGGGCATTGTTTGGATATAGAACATTCTAAACATGTTTAATTGACTTGGGTCAATTTAACATTTCCGAGCTATTATTTTGAAGGAACAGCACAGGAAGCATTTTAAAAATCCAGGGATTACCCTCAGCTCAATTTTTAAGATGTTATGTTTTATTCACCAAGGTTACATGTGCATGAGTATCCTGATAATGATCTGGTTTTCTGCATGTGAACACCATATCCCAGTTTTGAGAAACCTGGATATGCTATGGAGCACTCCCATGGAAACCAGGATATTAGGGCCTGTGAACACCTTATCCAGGTTTATGATCATTCTCTGCAATGCTCACAGGTGAGTCATCAAGTTAGTAACTCAAGTTACTAAGTAGTTAGTCAGTAAAACAAAATGATGTAATGATGATCAAAACACGAAAATGAAGAAAGAAAGTCTGACTTGAGTAATGCACATCATCAATTGCATTGTTTCTCATTTTCTATTACCAGTGATCAGATGGAGATATCCAGCAGTGGTGAGGGCAGAAGAGTTCAGACAGCCAGAAACTAAACTGTGGTCGCTGCAACAGTTGATGTGACTCAGTTGGTACAGAAATGAGTGGCGGAGATAATGGGAAATCAAGACACAACTGCAAGCAGAGGATCATGTATCATGTGTACAGGGATATGAATAACCTGGTTTCTCATGCTCCATGTAACAGATTCAAAACCAGGATACAGTACTAAGGTGCATGTAAAAGTACTCAATGTAACTCAATGTGACACGTGTAGCACATGTGGAATTCTGACACTTTGAGTTATTCAGTGAGATTGTATTAGAAAATAAAACCAGAGAACTCAATTTCTCACAGAGATTATAACGCATATCTCTAATTATACAATAGTTACTAGTCTAGGCAGTGAAAAATATTGTATAATGACTTCTGTGGCTCTGGATTCACTTAAAGGTGCAGTGTGTAGAATTTAGTGGCATCTAGTGGAATGGACTTGGCAAAAATGGAATATTCATAAGTATGTTTTCATTAGTGTATAATTCCATGAAAATTCCATGTTTTCGTTACCTTAGAATGAACCTTTTATATGTACATAGAGAGTGGGTCCCCTTCCATGGAGCCCGCCATGTTGCAGCCCCGTGAGAGTTTTGCAGCCACCATAGGTTCTCCTACACGCTTGGAAGGGGAGGGTGAGGGGAGGGGTATTCAGTTGGCTGCAATCTGCAACTTCACTGTTAGGTGCCACTAAATCTTACACACTGGTCCTTTAAGTAATTTCCGTTTAGACTTAGAAACTACAAGTTTAAAGTTGTATTGGAGTTCGAAAGATGTCAGCCTCACAGGGAGGGAAATCTAAAACAGGGTGCCATTGTCTTTCAAAATGATGCACATGACTGTTCTAAAATGACTTAGTACATGCAAGTATACATTCAGGTATCACTTGTGATTTGTGACTCCAGGAAATAAAGAGTTAAAGTATAACCATTATGTGGGATGAAACTGGAGTATAAAATGAAGTCAGGACTGTTATATAACTATATATAGGTTTGGGGTTTTTTGTAACAAAAATGACTGGAACCAGTAAATTCTAGATCATTGATGCACCTATTATAACATGATAACAAATACACATATTTACCTTTATGTACAATTATTACCTCAAAATTACCCAATAAATACAATTTTATTACTGCATTTGAAGGTCTAAATCAGTTTAAAAATATAAGATTGTTAAAGGGTTGCCTACATGAACATAACTGATGTAAATTTTGAAAAGTATAAGTAAGCACGCAAAAATATGACTGAATAATTGTGACAAATAATAAGCAACAGGCAAATCAAAAGCACAGACACTTGTACATAATGAAATCAAACATGATGCATGTTAATGACAGGTTATACTGCATTACCACTTGACTCAATGTTCAACAAAATGCTCAACCCAAGTGATAAATGGGATAAAGCAAAATACGGAATGATGATTGACAAGGACAAAAAGAACCTCCATGTATAAAGAATAACAAGATCTACATGTGACGCTAAAGTGTATATTTCTACTGGCGGACCTACTTTAATGATCACTTTCTACAAGGTTATCAGTGCTGGAGACCACTCCAGAACATGCAGATTTACAGCATGGGTTCAGTATTTTCATGCAATGATATTTTGAATTGGAGGAAAAAGGTTTTCCTTTAGCTATCTTAGAATCGACTTTTTAGCATTGTCACTGGATCCTTTGGTTTTTCATGGGGAGATTTAAAGTGAAATGAAAAATGTAAAAATTCAATCCAGTGTATCAGTGTTAATTATTCATTTATTTGTTGTTACACGCTAAAATATAACCTCATCGAGATTTAATAACTCATCTCGGGTGGTTACATAAATGTATCCGATCAGATGTGATTTGGGGTGACTAGCTGACCTCGTCCATCATATAAAACCACATTTAAAGGTAAAGTCAGCGATTCTGGAGAAAGATTGTTCAGTACACTTTTTGTTAAATTCAGCAAATATCTCCTCACGGTCCGCTAGCTGTCCGTTCTGTGTGTTCGCTGATACACAGCTCTGGCTCTGTAAATGGGCATGAAAACATGATGGCTCGGGGCCACACAAAACTACTCCAGCCAATCAGCAACAGGGGGCGTTCGTACTTGTGCACAGGACAGAATGGAGTCATCAGAGCATTCGTCTGTGTGAAGACATGACAGTCTCCTGTCTCCAGCACCCACTGAATTGTGGTGGAGGGCTGGTGAATTGGAGAGAGAGAGACTGTGGCCAATTCACATAGAAGGCGTTTTCTCACGTTACATATACGCTTCCATTTTATTAAATGTATTGATCCACACTGAATCAAAGACAGTATCACGGAGATCTCCTGCGTTTTTTGAGCTCCGAGTTTGTTTCTGTCACGTTTAGCGAAACATAATCTGAGCAGGCAGCTGTTTAAATCACACAAATATCTTGTTGTATATATGTTTTGAACTCATTACCATATCAATGAATTAATGAATACAAACACTGTTGATTTCCTCCCATGGAGCTGACATGCAAACTATTTTGGTTCAGTAAATTTCTGCTGACAGTCAGCCTGGTGAAGGCAGTTTGTCTGGCTACTGTCCTCTCAACTCTCCAGGAGCTGCAGCTGACAATCGGCTGCGTCTGTGGACAGAGATGCTGAACGCAGGTCGAGTGAGAAGTGGGGAGAGTGTGAGTGGACTGTTTGCTCACATAACACATTTTTTTTCCCCACCAGTGATAATGTGTGAGAGGAACAGAAGTAACTCTACAGCTGATGGATTGCTCTGGATTCCGCCATGTTTCTCTTTTGGTCGTCGCCTTGGCAATATGCGTCCATGAAGGAGCTTCTGAAGGAGCAGGAAGGGAGGGGTGTATTTGTTTGGGTGTTTAGTTCAAATATCAACAATCTTTCTCAAGAATGACTGACTCTACCTTCAACCATTAGCTTGTGCGTAGCTAACAGAGTAATATAGTAGGAGGTTTGTGTTTGGATTTCCGCTGGCAAAATAGTCCCCTACAGCTCTGTACTGTGCTGTATTTGCTAAGCCACACCCACCTTTTAGTGATCCAATCACATCTGTCAGATTTCATCTTAATCACCCTTATAACTTAACCCCTCCAATATATTCAGTTTGACTGAGAAATATGCCACATGACTGAAGATGCTCTTTTTCTGTTTCACTGTGATTAAAATGTAACATCCTAAGGTAATTAAAGTGTCCTTTAAGAATTTCATCTGCACCTGGTGAAGAAAAGGTTTTCATCAGTATACTATATGCCTTCAGTAAATGTCCAGGTTAGGCCTGGCCTTCTCACAGTAAATTCAAATGTACTTAATTTTTAAGTTTAAGGGTGAGAGCAACTACACCAAAAGACAGGCTCAGTAAACTCTCCTTTCTACTGCTATTACCATTAATTAAAAATAAATCAATATTGTTGTTTAAAGTTGAAACATAGTGAAGCTTACCTGATCCCTCCTCTGTCACCATTCCCAGTCCTTCTGCTTTGTTCTGCCTCTCAAATGCATTTAGATCCAGAACACTGAAACAAAGCATTTAGTTGAAATTAAAATTCAGTAAATCTGTTTAGAAGTTTATGTTCCTTTTTCAATTATTTTTTTTACAGTCAACACTTTTTATCTAAAAAAAAAAACACTTGCGCCGACTGTTCTTGGAGTGAGCCTCTCCAAAGCACCTGCACTAACAACCCATAAACCACCCAGTTGCAGGATTAAAGGGGCACTCCACATATTTTACAAATAAAGTTCAGTTTACTCTGTTGATGTCATTAGGCTTATCTCGGCTCAGTCTGTTTTTCAACAGGGGGCATGGAGGTTGTTAAGACGTGAGCATTTACCTGACAGGGAGGGTCAAACAAAATAATGTTTAATAATAAATGTTCCTTTATGGGAAATGTAGGATCCAGTGTTGGTGGAACATGTCCCTTAAGAACGAAAATATCTCAGCCTCTGTTGCTTCAACTTCAACCATTCGTTTTTAATCTGTCTCTCGTGAGTCCCCAGACGTTACTGAAGTACTAGAGCACATATTTAATATTTTGCATTTGTTTCAGTTCTGAGGCAGGGAGCATTCAAACCTGCATGACTGCATCAGACCAGCCAGGCTCTGAAAGAAGCCCACATCCTTCTTGTCTTTTAGATAATCCAGCATTTTCTGTCAAAGACACAGAGAAAGGCCACAGAAGGTGGTTATACGTTGACTGAATTCACCTTTGAAACAAGCGCAGACCTCAAACTCTCCAACAGAGTCTTAACAAACACTATACATCTCACAGGAACACTGGATTGGATCATTGCACATATTGTCCAGGTGTTCGTGTTATTGTATCCATGTCTCTTATGTGATTTGTTATCAGAGTGTAGATACATGTGGCATAAACATAACCTTGTACAAACAAAACGTCACTGTCAAAATTATATCTAAATGTAATATATAGCCTAGCCAATACAAATACAAACAGTATCAATAATAAAATAACACAACTGACCATATGAATGACAAAAAAAGCCTGTGAGTGAAACTATATTTTCAGTAGTAAGTACACAGTGATACCTGCTGTACAGTAGAGTTTCCTCCATTGAGAATAGCTATGCCCAGCTTCAGAGTAGAGGCCACCATGGGACCCATCTCACCTGGTGAAAAGAAACCACACACAGAAAACATCTGACCATGGAGGCTTTACAGTCTGCTAATTCTGCTTCCTCCCCTCCTCACTCCTCTGGCCTTTGACCTGGAAACTGATTGCGGTCCATTCGCTCGTGGATGTTCCAATCCCTTAAATGTGTCTTGCAGGAGACGAGGAACAAGGAGAGAGGAACCACAGGTGTATCCTGTGATGAAGATTTTTACCGGACGGCAAACCCTTTCAGTCAGGATATTTATTGATTGGTCAGCTTTACTGCAATATTATTAATATTGCATGATTGAAATACTGTAGATTAGACAAACTACCTGAGGAAACAGAAATGACAGCACCAACAGTAACTTCAAGTTCAAACTATGAAATTCCATCTAGTACTGTTAGCAACACCTTCACATGTCACTGGAATGGTGTACACATTTCAAACTTTTACCATTACATTGAGAAACCACTTTAAGACATGTATTTGTCACATAAAACTCTTCCATTTAGTGCTCTTACAATTTAAATCATTCTCTAATATATAAAATCTGTCATTAAGGCTTAAAAGATCCAAGAGAAATCACTGAGGACTTGAACCTACCTTTGCTAGCACTGATGGTTTGAAGCACCATCTCAGCAGCCCCACGATCATGCAATCGAGCCTGCTGATACAACAGCTTCTGCTTCTCCATCTCCTTTTCCTATTTATTTGCACAAAGGCATATGTTTAACAGGCAGTAGCATATCCATCTATAGGCCAGATTAACCATGGAGACTGACAGACACACAGAGTGACTGATCACCTACTTCAAAACTCTTCACTTCCTCTCCATCTTCATCCTCTTCATCATGACAACTCTGAGGGAAGGAGGGGTGATAAAAAAGAAAGAGACATATAGAGGGCAAGGGATGATATGTTTCAAAGGCACAAATTAACACTGTCAATATGATCATTCTCTGACAAATCAGCAAATTAATTTCTAGATGATGAAAAGGTTTTTAGTCTTGGTGCAGTTACCTTAGCCATTATGTCAGCATAGGCCATGTAGAGATTATCCTCATCCAGTTTACTGCAACAGAAAATGCACACTGTTAAAAATTAGCATTTGATTACATAATTTATGGTGCATTAAGTGTTATTTTTATATATTATATATTTTATATTAGCATTGACTCAGTTATGTAAGAGATCTACTGGCACTGCTGATCCCACAAGCTAAATGTATACTACACCCGCCCAGTGTTAACAAGGGGCTGGCAAAAGGAAGGTGAACATCTTGCAAGTCAGACAGAGCAAGATATGTTTCTGAGGACTTGGCAGACCAAACCAGAGATACACCACTAGTGAATAATGGCCTTAGATTTGACCGCTGGTCAGAGAGAGGACTCCTTGCTCACGTCACAATAACATGATGAATAAAATTATTTTGCAACAACTAAGAATACAAAAACCTAAGACCCAACTGTATCAACTCGCTAAGCAACTCCATAGTAACATTAATATGTTGGATATTCATATATTTCTGGCTGCTTGCAGGTAGCTGCTACATTTTGTCATTAATGTGTGTTGGTTTTTAGAGCCCACATGAACTCCACATTCCCTTTATTAATAAAAAGTATGTTTTGGAAATCCATTGAGACAAATATGATGAGGGTCACATGACTGACTACTCAACTTTGAGCAAGCATGATCCCCATATGACAGATGACAGAAGCTTACAGGTGCCTTCGTTGGCCATGTGAGCTTAATCATATTTGTCTCAGCAGTGCCTCTCCCATAGCCATGTCTCTCATAGGAAACATTTCTCCTCCTTTGGTTTTCACTGTTGCTTATTTGTCCTCCTGGTTGCCTTATACAGTGATATATTGGTAGGATAGTAATCTTTGACCTCCAGATATAATATTCCTTATATACTATTGCTTTATATAACTGAAACTTATGGCAGAACCTTGTATTTCTTATGTTGTATCATGTTTATATGTAAATAGAACCCACCACTTCTCTGTGAGGGCTGTTCTACTGAAAAGCTGAATGAGCTGATGCAGTGGATCGATGTGTTTCACCCCCTCCTCTTCCTCAGATGGCTCCTGTTCACCTGGTTTCTGAAATAAACACACATTCACCATCCGAGAAGACTCTGAGATGCACTGAAAAGCATTTGTTTTTAACAGAAATTTGGTTTCATATTCAGCCTTAAAATCTAATTTTTATTCCAAGTAGAAGAGGTTCTGCAATTGGGTCAAAATGATCCTACGTGTTTTAAATTTATATTGAAATTAACCTACAGCGAGATCTTCTATCAGTTTATCTTCAAAGTAGTGTTCCTCTGCCTCAATCCAGGACTTCTCATAGCCCTGGAGGAACAAGTTGACAGCTCGGTGCCTAGTTTGGGGGAGATAAGATATTAACTTAACAATCATATTTCATACATATTTTTATATTTTCTGCAGATACTATACATGTGCATTGGTTCGTGTGTGTGTTCGCACAGAACTTACCTGGGTAAGTTATAGAGTGGGGCCATCCTGAAGCAAGCGACCACTGCTCTCTTTCTCTGCTTGGACAGGAGTTTGTGCCACACAGCCTTCTTACTGCGCTGAGGATGCTCAACCTGAAGACACAATTCAGCACAGAAGCCTTTCAGCCGATGAATCTCACCCTCTGGAGGCCAAAATGCCTGCCCCTCTAGGACAACTAGTTTCAGCAGTGCGTATGTAATCGTCATTGTTTTCACAGACATGGTTAAAGTCTGTATTTTTAGATAAGAGGCAACTTCAATGATGGCCAATCCCATCAGCTCTTTCAAGAGGAAAGTGTGGGACAAAACACAACTATACAGTACATCAGTCCATATTATGAGTATACAGGAACAAAAATATGGATGGATAGTTCCCATTGCTTGTAGCTAAATAACTGAAACACAATGTTGCAAATGTCTCCCTGTGTAATCTGTAATTCTCCTAAAAACAACACACACACACCTGGTCTAGGTGGAAGAGGACATGAGCGATGTCCAGGACTCTCTCTACAGTCTTCTCTGGGTCAGAGGTGTCTTCATAGTGGTTAGGGAGGTCTCTGTACAGAGCCATCTGCCACCGAATAGCTGGGTCCTCTAGCTGTAGAAGACACATATTTTAATGTACAGTACTTCAACAAGTCTTGCATCTTACCTTTCTAGTACTTCTCTGAGCATGCATGTCAAATATTTTAAGGTAACTGTCGTTCTTAACTAGACTAAGAACCGCTAGCTGGAAATCTTCCATTTAAGACTGTCCACTACAAAACATGAAACTTTACCAAGTCTTACTGAAAAACTGAAAATTCACTTCTCTCTAGTAATTCTCTGTGTTGGACTCAGTCATGTTGAGTTTATCTTAAATGTATGCTTTTCTTGAGAATTTAGAAATAATAACAGGATAGGCCTTTTAATATCAAACGTGGATGTAGAGTGGGGGGATATTGTGAAAATGATGCTGCTATTTGTTTTGTCCAGTGAAAGCAGGAGCAGGAGTATCCTTTTCAATACCAACACAATCCTACTGAAAGCTGGGTCTGACTTTATAAACATGCCTGACTTATAGTACCAAGTTAATAACTAGTGAAAAGTATTCTTACCTTCCCCTGTAAGTGCAGATTGTTCCTGATGATCTCTCGAACTTCATCCTCTGTATCTTTCTGTTGACAAAGTAAATGCACCATCCATTAAGACAACAAGGTAACTCTTCAGACTACAGGTCCTGAATGTCATGAAATACTGGTAATTGCAACAAACAAACAAACAAACAAAAAAGCATTTTATACCCATTCTTTGCATTTGCACATGATGATACAACATAAATTGTCATTTTCACAAATAATTATACAGACCTGTTAAATGTGAGAATGTTCTATAAAGTTTTCTAGAGTTGTATAAAATGATCACATACAGTATGTCTTTTTTTTTATAATACACTAGACAACAAGTGTTGTTCTTCCTACCTGGTTGAAGCGGTTCTTAGCCAGTGCAATGAGCTCTTGTTCTCCGGGGGCACACATGTTGAGTCCTACAGGCAGCAGGCGCTTCAGAGTAGCGACAATCAGACTAGTCTGCATCGAGTATCGATCTCCCTTCCTCTTCATCTTCTTCCTCTCCTGGTCTGAAACTATTCCCTGAAGCAAAGTTCAAACATCAGAGGACAATAAATGCACACAAGCACATTTTTATGATGTAAGGTTAATGTTAGGTCTCTTTGGCAGCACCATATGGCGCTAAGTGGTAATTGCAGTTGTGTTTTTGGACCTCACTCAACCCCACTCCAAACAGTGTCGCTGTTACAGTGCAGAGAGCCCAGTATCTGTATATGTATCTGTATTCATCGAGGCAGCAAAATAATTTGTATTTGTATTCCAATAAAAGCGGAAGTAGGAGTAACAATCCTGTTTTTGTTTTTATTACATTTCTAAGTGTTAAAATAGGTGTTCTTCAATAAACTATTTTGCAAAGCAGGGTCTTGAATCATGATCTCCCAGACCATGGATGACTGCACTGACCACTCAGCCAAACCTTAACTCTGCCAGACACAAAGACCTGCAGCTACTTACACATCTATAACACAGAGTGGAGCAGAGGAGAGAGATGGAGACAGCAATGTAATCTTGCTAGGCTTCACACCTAGTCGCTGTGTGACATCATACTAGCACAAGCGAATAGAAGAGCAAGTCTAGGTCCGCCTACCCTCTCTGGCAGATCAACCACTGGGTGATGGAAAATGCATCACTAACTGCACTGCTCGTGAACACGTGGCGGGAAAGTCGCCACCAACACTGTAATATATTGTAATAATACTGTACTGTACTGTAATAATCATAATACTGCAAATGCAAGAGCTGTCATCAGCGGGCCATAGGCTCAATCACCACTGTGTTACCTCATTCGGCATTAGACAGTGACTTAACAGACATTTATTTAAATTAAAATCTTTGAGATTATAACTTTAATTTATGACAATTAAACCTTAAATTCTTTAAACCCCCTTCAATCCATGTCTCCATACCTTTGACATCTTACACTTGGTGTCAGTGATGAGGAAAGACATGTTGTTGATTTCATTCTGGACCACAAAGTTCTGCTCTTCTCTCTTGAAGTTCTGCAGAAAGATGACAACATGGTACCATCCATCACTTCTGTCTGATGATCTGATGTGTTTCAGACTGTTGATCTGAATCAAGGTCATATTGTAAAAACACTGAGCTGGTTCAGTGACAAATTAAAAGATAATGAGCATGTTTAGTTGAAACTTCTTACTGTACATTTTGAAGATATAGCATCCCATATGTAATTTGCATTTATCTGAGTGAGACGCAATATTAGATTTCATTCTGCCAGGTAGCTTAGTTTATTCATCCCATCTCACAGAAATCCTATACAGGTGAATGCTACCACTGCAGTACAGTACTCATGATGTCAGTATGAGTGAAAGGGGGAATCAACTATATGGACCAGAAAACCAACACAATGATGCTGAAAGCTTAACAGAGTTGCACATTGGACTGTTGGATTACAATGGGATCAGCAGAACTATCAACCCTTCATAGGGAGTGATGAGATGAAGTATCATTAGCAAAAATACGCTCCCATCTCTTCCTCTTAGTGTGACCTTTTTAATCAGCAGCAACTTTTTTGTGGGTTTTTTTTGCAAATTGTCTTACATGAGATTTGGCCCAGAAGATGAAAACCTCAGCCACCATTCGGAACAGCTCCTCCGCTTCTGGGTTGGACTCTTTCAGCCATCTGGCCCTGTTAATATATCAGATAGTGGCACTTCTTAAGCATTAGAAGGTATATAATAGGGTTACATGCATATTATTGTACCTGGTCACACTGAATGAGATTTATGTGATATGTGTTGTTTCAGGAAAAAATGTAAAGCACTGTACCTGTTGTAGTCGACAAAGCGTATGAGGAGGGGGTAGAAGGCATACAGGTCTCTGACTAATATGGTGAACTGGTCCATGATGAGAAGCTCTGTCTCTGACATCTCACCCCTCCCCTCTGCCTTGCTGTGTTCCTCATCCATCAGCACAACTGCTGCTTTCTACACAAAAAAAATGAAAAAAATCAAAGCATAAAATCAAGTATAGTAGGTACATGATCAATATTATATAAAATGTAAAATCTGCTATTGGATTTAAGGGGACAAATAATTATGTCAAAGTAGAAGTTTTAACGCAGTTTCAAAATGATAAAACCTATAGCCTAAGTTGAAGTCTTGTATGAGTATGACTTTAAACAGGCAATTACTTATGCTCCTGTAAGATAAATCAGTGTTTTTTAACAGGCCTAATGTTAAAACTACAAGATATTATGAGTGTGTGAAGGTTGAAGGGAAACTGGGGTTGGAGTCATAGGCCCCTACCAGATGCCTTTGATGCCTATGATGACAAATTGGCAGTTTATTAAAAGGCAGTATGTCATGCTCCATTTAATTGGAAGCTGTGGGAAAATGACTGAAATATTTTGTTTCAGGAGCTTATACAAAAGATTGCACGAATCTTACATACTTACTGTCAAGTTGTTTACATGTTGAGTGCAGGGCCCATACACTATTTTTCTCTTGTGTTCTGAAATGGCTAATCTGATATAGAAATGTGCAACAAATTACTCACTTTTTTCAGTTTCTCCATCAGAGGCAGGAAATGGGTCTTGAGCAGCTGGGCTTTTGCCTTGCTAATGATTGGCTGAGAGAAGACTTTGGAAGAGGGACAGAGATGGTGTTATATAGGTAATCACATCTTATTTAGCTTCATGCAGTGGTTAGTTTGATGCAGATGAGAAAGTGTGTGTGTGTGTGTGTGTGTGTGTGTGTGTGTCTTGGAGTCTAGTGGCGTGCTGCATGTAGTCTCATACCCTACCTTTACCATGCACACACCCACAGAATTCCTGCCATCAATGTTGTCCATGCAAATATGTGCAAATATATGCTTGTCTTTAAACATATTTTTTTTTGCAATTCAACCTAAACATGAAGCATGAACATGTTTAAAGTAGAGATAATATGCAAGACAGAGAGAGTGTGACACATACAAATTTAAGAAAGACAAGTTTCTAAGTCTGGTCAAACTATTATTAATTATTTTTAAAGCACATTTCATACAAGTTAGCTTAGTGTGTTTAAAATGAGGAGACATGAAAGAGACACACACACACACACACACGGTCAAACACACACACAAACACATACACACAGAGTGTGTTGTCTTGTTTACCAGCCAGTCTTTTCATCCAGGCCCCCTCATCTATACCCAGGTTATTGTAGATGATCTTTAGGATGTTTCCCAGCAGAGTGTTCATATGTTCAGAGGTCACAGAGGTGCAGCAGCTGTCTGCTCTGTCTGGGTTGCTCTCTGGTCCATGTTCCCACCAGTGAGACATGTAGCTGCACAACATTGGCAACACCACCTGCAGGAAAAGCAAAAATACATACTAAAGAGTTTGACAGCACACCCATACACATGCAAGTGTCAGATAGACACTATTTGGGAAAAAAAGAGGATATATAGAGAAAGAAAGAAAGACTCAAGTTTACGCAGCAAGGATTATATGTGTTTTTAAACGTTTTTTGGTTTGTCATATATCCTACCTCCATGACATGGGGCATCTGAGTGTATCTCATGCCAGACTCCGCCAGCTCCATGATCTCCTCCAGAGACTTCTCTAAGTTTGGGATCAGAGGACAAACCTCCCCAACCTGCCCTGGAAGCCCTAGAGCTGGAAGGCAGACAGAGAAATGCACTTTAACACCAAAGATGAATTAAAACATGGCTATAAAGTTCAATAATTAATACATTAATTATTATTA
Organism: Thunnus thynnus; assembly: GCF_963924715.1. NCBI lineage: Eukaryota > Metazoa > Chordata > Actinopteri > Scombriformes > Scombridae > Thunnus > Thunnus thynnus. The sequence continues at coordinate 25,990,623 of NC_089536.1, forward strand.
TCAATATGTCTTTGTGAACAACTTTGTAGCAAATTAGTGCTGTATAAAAAACCTTGATGAATACTGACATGAGAGGGGTAGACAGAAAGAAGGAGAGAGATTCATGATTTCAAAGAATGAATAACTTGATAAAAATTAGTTATATAAAATAATTCCAATGTACCACAACTGACTCAATGCCCCACAATGCAACACACCGGACATGTCAAACAGATAGTAGTCACTCTGCTTTCTGGAGAGTTGACTCTGGGAGAAAGATCAGTGGCTTGTACTATTGAGCTGATGTCTACCAACCCACAACAACACGCATGAAGATGGCAGCTGTTTGTAGGCTCATATAGAAAACAATGAGTGCAGGTGTTCTGATGCACGTCACATGCTGCCTGTGTGTGTTGCCCTCAAGATGTGCATTCATATGCAACTGTCCTGATTTAGCAATAATGTGTGGGAAAACACTATGTCAGTCAGAAATATTTATACTGAACTCCTTTGTAAAACACTGTTCATGTAGCAAATAGTAAGGAAAGCCCAGTGGTGAACATTAATTACTTAACCCAAGGGTTTTTAAAGTCTGGCACTGAATGTTTTCCATTGCTGCTCCCAGACTGTGGAACAGTTTTACCCTCACTGTTGAAACTTTCCATCTATCGCCACTTTTAAATCCCTGCTAAAGACTCACTTTTACAGACTTGTGTTTGAGTCTTATATTTATAAAATTACACCAAGGTTGTAATTAGACAACCTTGGGGCGGCTGTGGCTCAGGAGGTAGAGCGGGTTGTCCACTAATCGGAAGATTGGCGGTTCGATTCCCGGCTCCTCCAGTCCACATGCCGATGTGTCCTTGGGCAAGACACTTAACCCCAAATTGCTCCTGATGGCTGTGCCATCAGTGTATGAATGTGTGTGAATGGTTAGTTTCCTCTGATGGGCAGGTTGGGACCTTGCATGGTAGCCCCTGTAAATGTGTGTGAATGGGTGAATGTGATTCGTAGTGTAAAAAGCTCTTTGAGTGGTCGGAAGACTAGAAAGGTGCTATACAAGTACAGTCCATTTACATTTGAACAAGCGACTATCATTTTTCTTGTGAGGACAGTCTCACTTAACCATGAACAACATCTTAACTCAACTTCAATAAGTGGTTTTAGTTGCCTAACTTTAACTATACCTTAAACAATAGTTTAGATGCCACACATGGATAATAAAGGAATATTCAATTGAAAAACTCTGGCAGTGAACATGGTTTAAAAACACTGAATGTGAACATTTGAAATGTAATCACTCTGGCTGGTCAACAGAATGTTTTCATTAAATTTCCTGTTTAATTGCTAATAATGAATAGTTGCATACAATAAATGTAATGCTCAGGAGCTGCAGTTACCATAAGACCTCCAGTATGTACAGTATATGTTGGTGCAACCCTCATGTATGTAAATGGTGGTGGACAAAATATTGGAATCACCTCTCAATATGATGAATGAATGAACATGAGTTTTAAATTGTGAAATGGAAGTCACCTTCATCAGTACCTGTCCTGTCTTTAGCTCCCTTGCTGTTGTAGATGGAGAAGCTGTTGAACTTGTTGATGTGAGGCTCTAGGAAGGCAACAGGGAAAGCTGCTGAGAAAGCAGCTAAACACTTTCCTAATGCTGGACGCTGTCTGGAGAGGAGAGGAGAGGACTCAGAGTTAAACCATAAGACATATTCAAAGTCAATTTTAAATGATCTTTTAAAAAATCTGGGTGGATAAAGAATAAAGAAGCGTTGGACCATGCTGACCTCTGTGAAGGGACAGGTGGGATATGAAGGGAGACATGCAACAAAGATTCAAACTGGGAGCATTTTGACAACATGGTGTCTTCTACCCCTAGGTCACCAGGACACCCCTGAATTTTTCTAAACAATTCCAAAGAACTTTTTCCATATAACGCAGAACAAGGAAGTGTGCTGTGCAGTGTGATTTCCGCCAGAATTGGATGTAAAACAAACTGAGCTGATAAAAGCTTTAGTGAATGAGTCAGCACAAAGCTCTGTTATTTTTTGTTTTGTTTTTAGCTTAGCAACAAGTGAGCTTTCATGAGTCATTTATGGGGTCGCTGACATTTTGGTGTACGTAATGCATAAGCTGTTCAAAGTCCTCAGACATGAATTTTCAGTTCTGTCAGAAGAAACTGGTAATTTTTTGCTATTATTAGATGTTCTCTGAAAATCCAAATGCTTTGCATAGTACATCACATGTGGAAGTACCTGTACCTTAACCACATGTGCACTGTGGTTCATACTGTACCTCTCCACATAGATGCTTTTGTTGGTTCCCAGTAAGTAGAGGCTGTTGAGGATTCTGTAGCAGGAAACCTGGACATCATCCACTGGAGGGAGAGAGGCAACCGAAAAAGAACAGTAGTTTAATAGTTGTTTAAAATATTTTCCTAATAATAGGAATATGACAGCTGTAAGACACCATGCTCTCTTTTCTTTAATTTCATGGGATAAAACAACCCCTCTTTAATTCCAAAGTGAGGAGGTGAGTGTCTCACCCAGGACCTATACAAACTGACCTCTTTGCCCAGATGGGGGTTGGATAGCCGGACACTGATCAAAATTAAACACTGACAAAATGGAGGTTAAACAGACCTCCTGAGAGGCCATTTCTGACAGAATAATGAACATTATTGCCTGAACAAAAAGCATAAATGATTTTGGGGTCATTTGAAACAGAGAAAGGACCAGATAACTTCACACACATTTGGGCCAGAAAACTCCCTTTGTGGTCTCCTTATCACCACAGACCACCGTCATGAACTCTGGCTCACATTCCTGAGTGATACCTTACTGTTTCTCTTGTATTTCAGCCAAATCTCAATTTCATGTGGATGAAATGTCTAATCATTATGTAAATGTAATGTTGTTTCTCATAAAAATGCATTAAGAATGGTAGAACTTTGATAACTGTGTGATGATCTATTGAAGAGATACAGTATTAAATTCTGATTTTATTAAATTTTACAACATGTGACATACTGCCCTCTATTGATAAGGTTAGAACTTCATATCGAATTTTTAAATGTTATGATAAGAGTTGATGAATGTTTATATGGTCACTATGCAATGATATTTTAAAAATCACCTAAATGTTTAACTTTTGCTCTACTAACCTGATTGACTGAACAATTATATCTTGATAGGCATATTAGACAAGAGGTCATGTTGATTATTTTTATATAACATGAAGTAAGAATTATGTTAAATTTATATTTGAAATTATTTCTGAAAGATTATTTAGTCACATAATTGTTTAACTTTTATTTCACTATGGTACTAACATCTAGACTGAGAAGTTAAATCAATGAAGGCTTGACAATATACTGCGGTCTACAATGTTGATAGGGAGGATTGACTTATTATGAAACAAATGTATGACGCCAAATTGTTTTTCTGAATACTTTACAATACATTATTATTTACAATTTGACATGAAGTATTCAGATATAGAAACTCTGAAGTGAGATTATGCACGTAAAACTTAAACTAAGTCACTAGTTTCCAAATTGCAGGCTGCTATCTCAAGTCAGAAGTATCAGCCACACTTTAAAGTCTCTGGAGAACAAAGAAAATAAATACTCATAAGAACTTTGGTGCGAAAACTCTGCCTGTCTTGTCCTAGCTGATAAAAAACAACCTCAGAGGAATTTCCTTTTGAGCTGGTCTCCAAAAACTCATGAGTTAAGACACTTCTATTTTTTCTCAAGACATCTCTTTTCTTTTTTCGACTAAGTATGCATGTATTTTAATCTTTTACTGAAACAAGTTCAGTTTGTTTTTGTTTTATTTGTAACATTGAGTGTTTTCATTTCTCATGTTTTCACTCGTAGTATTTTACTATTGAAGTTACGCTGACCCATGTGAAGTCCTACCCGAGCCTGGACAAACATTGAATCTAGTCCGATTAAACTTTATTCAGCATTAAAGTAAGATTACAAGATTTAATTTATTTTAAGAAGTCGTTGTTGTGATTTCCTCTGAGCACAGCAGACAGAGTTCTCTGTTTTGAAAAGAACTTATGGTTTTATGAAACTGATTAACTGATCAAATTGAGAATTGAATTCAGAGTTTAATGTTTCCTCCGGACATTAAAGATTTCCCTTTAAGGAGGTGGTGCCTGAACTAGGATTTTATCTTAATTAAAGTAGATTAACCCCTTCACAGGAAATCTATGTCATGTTGAGATTCTGCTACTATCCTCCAGTTAAGGTTTTTCTTAAATGATACCCAAATACATGTATTCAAGAAGAAGACATTTGAAGACATTATCTGTAGAATTGTTCCCTTTTCACCCTTTTCACCACAAGACAAAAAAGCTGAATCTCATTGTCAGTACGCACATATGAGATCTTCTCCAAACATGTTCTGTCCGATGTGTTCGAACAGGGAGGAGAGGACAGGCAGCAGGGCGAAGGTGGTGTAGTTGATGATTTGAGTGACTCCTCGGGGCTGCTCTCTGCTGTGAGTGAACTGGCCGAGCTTCAGGTTCTCCTGCGTCTTCTCCAGATCCTCTGCTGCACTGTCAAAGTACGACCGCAGTGCTGCTTTCACTGACTCCAGACCAGTCTTCATCACTGTCCTGATATATGGGGAGAGTTACATTTTTCATGGTTATTTTTGCAAGAGAGAGTTCATTGAACCAATTGGTGAAACAGAGCAGAAAAACACACACATTCAATAAATGCTAAAAAAAAAAAGTCATTTAAACATGAAGACTCAAAACATTTCAGAATAAGAGAGGAAAAGAAAATAAGACAGAGCAACAGATAAAAAAAAGCTATCAACACAGGTGAAACTTCAGAATAAACTTCTGTCAAAGCAGGAGCCTGAAGCTACAGCAAAAATGTCTATAGAATGTCAACATTCAAAGTTTACTGTGGCTTATAACTTTCCAACCAATTTGAAATCAAAATTGTCAAAGTTTTTATCTTTTATATTACAAAACGTGATAGCTCAGTGGTTGCTATACAAGATTGGTTCTAGTCTGATTCCTTCTGATGAATGTGAGCCCTACATATAGCTACATAACAAAATACACAAAAATAAAAACATAATAAAATACTACTATTACATATACGGTTTCTTTCATATGTTTCTTTGATTGCAGTCATACAAGCTTAGCCAAGTCAATATGTATAACCCAATAAGACAATCAATGTTTCTTTGGTCTGTACAACGCAACAACAATAATTCACCACGCTGTAGCCATAGTCGTTATTTCAGTGTTTTCAGTTCATGAAAGTTCATTGTAACATTTTGGTTGCCTAAAAAGTCTTGTTCAGTGTTTGGCTGTACTAAGACCCTCTAAAGAGTCAGATGTTCAGTTTTTCCAGTAAGTACATTTTGTTTCAATGGTCTTCAGCCTGCTTTTTGCTAGCTAAAATTAGCATTACCATTAGCATTAGCATTATCACAGTTAACCATAAACTGTAAATGCACCATGCTAACCAAGCTACCAGCTAGCTTTGGGGTAAGCTCCACCCTCTTGTCCAAATATGGTCATTTCTCATCGCTTCTGGCTCCAAAAATCCAAAATGGTGACGGTCAAAATACCAAACTCGAGGCTTCAAAATGGGAGTCCACAAACCAACAGGTGATGTCACGGTGGCTATGTCCATTTTTATACAGTCTATGTTCATACCCTATTGGGAGCCTTTCAGAAGTGGAGCGACTGCAGTCAAGCCAGCCGCCTTTTAAATTCAGTTGCACTGCTACAGCAGTAATTATAGTAGCCTAAGCTGAGCAAGTGCCTACCATAATCGCTGCAGTAGCAGTGGAACTGAACTACTCAATTTTGTTGACTTGCTCAGATTTTGTTGATTTGGTAATTTTTGCTTGATATTTGTGCTTCTACTATGGGCAAGTAGGCTATGTTGTTACATGGTTTCTTTATTTGTCTGTTTTCATTGTGCTTATCATTGATATACGATCAGGAGCCTGCACAGGGTGTTTTATTTTGAAAATTGACCAGATGCTCTATGCTTTTCCTGTGTCTGGCTTCCTGTCTGGCTCGATCTGCTCTGTGCAGCTTGACACGGCTTCCGTCAAAAATAGATTAAGTGTGTATGTTTAGTGGAGCAGAGAGAAGGACACTTCTGGGACACTTCTAAAATGTGCTGCAGCACATCTGGTGGGTTCACAAGCATTGTCTAGAGTGGCCGTGATCAGCTCTGGCGGTCACGTTGCAGCTGGAAGGTGATGCAGATGCACCTGGTGGAATCAAGCCGTAACTGCGACCTGAAGCATCTTTCAGGATTCAAGTCTATTTTCTTCTGACTTACATATGCGACGACAGTATTGTCGAATAGTCTGTTAGTGCCATCCAAACATTTCTGAGTACACTGCAATACAACACACAGTACACAATACATAGCCCACTTTCATGCTCAGTCCTCAGCTTATACTTGACATCTGTGGAAAACTAAGACTTGTCTAATGATTTACTAAGTCACCTCTTACTGTCTTTATGAAATGAGTGAAGGAGGACAAAGTTTAGGCTATGTATGCAACATGGAGATCAACGCATCAACTTCCTTAGTTATTACACCACCTTCTGGTATATGTGAATGTTACACATAGAAAAGGCAGGAGTTCTTCCTCCCTGTAGGGGCCAAACATCGATGATACAGCTTTAAATAAAAGTAAAATGCTAAATAACTGTAACTGGGTTATTAAATTCAATGCATATTAATTATTGGGTTTGAGAGAGCAATGGTAGTTTGGGGTTTATTTAAATGAATGGTGTTAACCAGGAGGATGTTAGCTCATGTTTTAAAATTGTACAAAAGTAGAAGTAGGTGGGAAGATTAATAGATTCGAGCCAAAAAATCTGTGGCTTGGTCTGAAGGAATGAACTAAAGGGAGCAAAACAATTTTAGAAACAAAAGGCGAGTATAGCCAGGAATAAATGAAGTTAGGAAGGAGTTGTGGCTAAAACACTGTCTAAAAAAAAGCAGTGGTGAGACATTTTAATCGGCCTTTACTGTAGATGTTTATTGCCTAATACAGTTTGTTGTCTCGCTGTGCCATGCCATTTAAGTTTCTCATCATGAACCATTTGAGTTCCTACCATCACTGTGTGTTCAGACAGAAGGTGAGGCAAATTTTGAAGGCCTCGCGTGCAAAGTCAATGTACAAAGGTGCAATTAAACACAAATTCACCCGGGATGGCACAAACTGACACATCTGAGCAAATTCAAGATGTTTCAACTTGAGCAAAAAAATCTGTATGCATTATGAATCTGATTTGTACAGACACAAGAGGACAAGGGAGAGAGAGGGAAATAACAAAAAATTTAGTGTCTGGTGAGTTCTGAGATCAGTCATAGGCAGAGCTGAACACAAACAAACATGCACATTCCACACGCATGGTCAGTGCATCCATTGCTAGCTAGCTAACAGCCAGCATCTGATGAGTCGGTGCATTAGCTGCTACCTGCCTGAACACATCTGTAGAGTTCCAACACAAACTCTAGTTGAGTTGTTAAACCCAAAATGCTCACTGAACTCATATGGCAATTTCACATTGAAAGGACATTGTAATTGTCTTGTCTTTGGAGCGTATTCTTGTATCATTCCATTCTTCATTTTAAATTCAGTTTCATATCATTTTCTCACAGTTTAACTGTAGTATTTTGGGATGTTCTGGGTTTGCTGATCAGTCCCACCACTGAAGCGCACTTCTTCAGCTCTTCTTTAATTGTAGTATGAACCTAAAACACAGTCCTGGCTAATGATAATTTGACAAATGAATAACATTTTTAATATGGGTTGAGCAATCCAATTTGCTGACTGACAAAGAGAGCATAGGCTACATGACAATGGGTCACCTCAATCAGTAAAACTGCCTACCACACCTGCAACATACAGGCGAAAGACTGCTAGCTTAGAACATCAACAATATAAGCAATGAGGTAGATGCTTGATGTATTAATGATCAGCACTACATTTACGGAGAACAAAGAAATACCCTCATGGTAGAGGTACTTTTGTTTTTTGATGAAAAAACAGGGCTGTAATTATTTATTTTCACACCCATGACAAGCAATAAGCATGTTGTGGAAGCAAACTTCATCCTCATTCAGGAAACAGTCAGCAGCAGCTCAGCATGGACACCACAGAGCATATATATACTGAACTGAAAGCTTTGCAAGCCACTCTGAGGATTCTAGTCATCCAAAGTAACTGAATATCTAGAGGTGCTAAGTCATAGGCAACTGGACTTGCTTTAGATTCTTGAAGACATTTCGCCTCTCATGCAAAAGGCTTCTTCAGTTCTGACTGACTGGTGGGGAGTCCAGGTATTTAACCTGTGTAGTGTCATTCACACCTTGACAGCTGTTGATTGTCACAAGGGGTTGTTAGTCCACCTGGCTGTCATGTGAGAGATGTAAAGTGTCATAAAACTCAAGGGCTGCATCTGAAATCACTCCTCGTTCACTATTCCCTACTCCCTATATAATATAGACTCAATCGTGGTGACACTCACTAATCATCAATTTGCATCATCACTGTCAGCTGTAGAGTCTGGTCAGAGTTGCACAACAGTAATTTTAGCATCTATAAATATAAATATGGCACACTGCAATGTGGGGTTGTCAGCAGAGAGAAGTGTACATGCTATGGATACTACTTTTTGTCTGTGGAATTTTGAGGGCTTTATACTGTAGATACATTTACACACAGAATTCGGACACTCAAATAAAATGACAACAGTGAATATAGTCCATTATTTTGTAAATTGGGAGCAAACACAGCAAATGTGTGATTTCAAGGCACTAGTATACTCCATCAGGAGCACTTGTTGGATGGTCAGATAGTTATGGAAAATCACTCCATTCAGACATGGGTGAATGTCAGCCATGTCTTCAAGAATCTAAAACAAGTCCAGTTGCCTTTGACTTAGCCCTTTCTAGATATACAAAGTGAAGAATGTTTGAATATGCACTCAGCTGTTACAATATGTTGGTATGAGCCACATGGATGGAACTATTCAGTGCAAATACTTAACTTTGCTGAGGAAAAGAAGTGAGGTCTGATCTTCAGCAACCTCAATGTGATGTGCAGACATTGCATGCGATGAAATCCTTGAGCAAGGAAAGCCATACTGTAGGTGTCATTGTGCCCAATGATGAAGATGTCATCTCATTCCCCAAAGGACGACCTCTCCACTAGAAGTTTCAGAGAACCAGGATTACGACAGCAACCCAAGTTTCTAGGCTTGAAGTAGGCATTAAAACTATGGGTGAGGCTAAGTATCATGAATTGCTGTCTACGCAGAGTGCTAGTATGGTCTGTATTTGCACCAGATGGCTGCACAATGTAAACAATTATTTCCTTAACAAGCCTTTATGAAGGCTAACTTTGTTACCAGAGGTTTAGATAGAGCTGGTCGTCTGGAGATTCTTAAACTGACCCAACCCAAGATGATTGAACACTCCAGCAACCAGTGCCACCAATTGGAAAAAAGGCAACAGAAAGAGTGCAACACACACATCACTGAGTACTCTTTGCCACCAGAAGAATGTTGGCATCACTGCTGCTATTTGATCCTAATGAAGTTGGTTTTGGCTTATTTGATTAGACAGTATTACGTACAAGCAATAACAAAAAATGGCTGAAATTGACTCTACTACATTTATTGGACCTGTCTTGACTAATGGAACTCTGGATTTAATGTTTCTGTGTGTGAAAAGCTATATACCAAAATGTGACCTTAACTTTGAACTATTGTGAGACTAGACGGATTGCATGAAATTTGTGTAAAGGTACACTGGAGAATTTTGTATCAACTGATTAATTTCGATCAAGATCTTTGCTACATAGTAGAGAGACCCAATGGGTCCAAACAAGGTTTGATGTTGATTTGAGGTCATTTTATTGCAGAACGTTTCGGCGTTGGGTTAGTTTCAGGTATGGGTATTTTCAAGTTTAATTTATTAAGGAAAATGTTTCTCTCTCTGACTGTGTCAATCAGTCCAGGTGTCATATGTTGCAAGTATATACATGATGCCCACTGGGAAGCAGGATGAGAGAGAGCGTAGATAATATGTTGCATTAGCCTCGCAAGATAACACAACCAGTAATGGATAAAAAAATATCTAAAAATCTTGCTACAGTGGAGTTGATGAAAATTCCTGATTAACCATTATCAACATGTCAGTTTTCATAAAATATGACAGTTCAACAGTGCCCCTTTGAAGCTTGGCAACCGAACAAGCACAAAGATAAGAAAAGACTGAGAGTTAAAAGTCTTATAAAACACAGCTGTTACACCAAGCAGCTTTTGCTAATAACAGCCAAACTGCAAACTTGCAGCCGTTTTTGTCCTGACATTCATTGGCTAAAGACAAATCTGTTGCACATACCGGTTCTTGCTTGCATCATAACGGGTTTTCTGCCATTTTTACTTCTGTACAAAATCGTTTTACTCTTTTGCTCTTACAGGGGACATATCATACACATTTACATGTCTAATCTGGGGCTCTATTGGAATATCTTTGCATGATTTATGCTTCAAAAACTCACACTGATCCTTTACAGAGACCCTCAGTTCAGCCTCTGTCTCAAAGAGGCTGTTTTAGCTCCTGTGTCTTTAAGGACCCTCTGTTCTGACTGACCAGCTCTTGGAAGCTGCCCCTTGGGAGACTTCCACCGGCTCTGAAGGTTACATCAATAAACCATGGAACAAACTACAGTATAGGATTTTACTACTTTTTCTTGTTCTTTACTCAAAATGCCAACTGAAATCCATCCATACATGTTCAAGCCAAAATCCAATCCGAAATACGAGCATGGACAACGCAAACAACACATGGAAAAACTGTAGCCACATTTAGTCGAGTACAGCGTATAAAGCCTCCTGAGGCAAAATTGTGATTTGTGATATTGTTCTATACATTCAAGTAAAAATGGATTTGACTTAAAATTGACTTAAAATCTATAAAAACATAAAAATAAATAGAACTATCAAAAAAACACGCTTTACCATTTGGACAATAGCTCTAAAATGTAAAATATACACAAGTGAAGTGCAAATATTACCTTTGGTTATAGTGACTGGCTCTTTCCAGGTTTGGTATGATTGTTTGGATTGTACTATGCATGTACGTTCTGTATATGTATGTATTTATGTTTATTTATGTTTGTCCACTTTTTTCATTTGTAGTTGTACAATCTAGTTTATGTTTCTCCACAGTAGCCTGATGACGCTATCAGCATTCATCTTTGAAACATGTACATAGGACAACATGTGTATTATGTGTCAATCAACACTGACTTGGACAAAGAGTTTCAACTTAAATGTAGTCCAATGTAAACTTGGTGTTATGACCAGGGGCACACACATACAGTATGTCACAGCTCTTCTCTTTCCTTACCTGGCATCCAGGCTTTGTCCCAGTATCTGTAGACAGTTGACTATGGATGTGGCATTGTTACCTGGAAAGAAGAGAGGATGATAAACAACTGTACCTAGTTGAAAGAGTTTGGGGGTCATATCTGGGGATATAAAGAGTCAAGCACCAAAGCCCACTGCAACAAAAAACAACAGTGTCTACCTGTTCAAATCAATAAGAACTATCTGTCTGGGGGGGATATCTGAAGAATTACATCCCTCATGTATGTGCTTTAGTAAATACAACAGCAGATCATCATATTCAAAGAAAAGAGATGTTCCTTGAAAAATAAAAGCTTAAACAGTCATATTCAAAATTGGGCATATCACAAGCCGTCTTACACTGTCAACAGTAATGAAAAGCAACAATTAAAAATCAACATGGTTGATATTCTGACAGCCTGAAGAATACCAATAATAAAAATCTTTCATTTGCCCAAATGTGTCTCTTTGTCCAGTTGTGTTGGGGTTTAGTCTGCAGAAATGAACATCTTTTTACTTTGAGGACATGTTGGAATGCTCTCAGCATTAGGACATCAAACAACAAGTTGCATCACACAACACACACAGCTGCGGAGCAGAGGATGAGTAAACACACACCCGCAATATCATGCATGCATGCACACACACACACCCATGCACACACTATTTAAGGATGTTCTTATGCTTTTTCATGTTCATCCTCTCTCTCTCTCTCTCTCTCATTCTCTCTCTCCTCTATATCCCACACAAACACATTTTATTGTTATTTATGATCACAAACTGTAGCAAACACTTGTATATCAACAGATGCAAAAAGGAAAATGTTTTTTATAATGTGTCAGATAGCAGTAGCCAAACATCTATATATTACACAACAATAACTGACAGTTAAAATCAACATGTGATGAATAAATGATGGCAAATATTGTACGTGTTTAATGGTGAAAACATATTTATATATTCAGTTTGCCTTTAATGTCCTGTGATTAAAAACATATTGAAGCTGTCAAAAACCAAAAGCTGGCATCAAATGTCTAATCAGATTTGTTATCTTGTTTTTAGCCTATTATAGTTAGGCAAATTTCCTGTATGCCTCTGTACCAAAACTCTAGGTGGTATCAGCACTACTACTGAAATTTTTAAAACGACACCCAGCCCTACCAGTGACAGATGACCATCTGAACGTAAATATGTGGAAAATATGACAAGATCATGTAATAGTTCATGGATTTACAAGGTAAAAAGAACAACCAGAATGAACCAACTAAAAAAGAGTAGTCCACAGTGGATTATGGGATACTGAGCACCACAAGGGATACACCATTTGGGCAAAAGCAGGCATCACCTTCTCTGCTGCACTTGGACAAGCCTTTGAAATGGGACAGGTTTTGTCAAGCCACTATCACATATTCTGTTTTTAAATACAGACATTACATACGCATGTCAACAAACTTATTCTTTTTATTCCTAATACAGTGAGGCTATGGCATTTGTCCGGGAACATCTAGAGATCATGTTTCATTTCATCCAGCAAGGAATGTAATGATATGACTACCCAATTCATCCCAAATTTTCTCACATGGACAGATACATATATGGTCACGACTCCTGGACTGGCTTGTCATGAACCCATTCATACTGCACTCATCCGACATTCAGTACTTGCTTTTTGTCTCATCAGCCAATCATCCTTTTCAGGAAAAACAGTAGATGTGGAGCAGAAGTGCAAGCAATAGGCATAAACCGTCCTTACCAAATAAGGATATCCTATGTCTGACAAGAACTCCCAGTTTGCAGAAAAGACTGAAAGGATTTGATTACAGGAGAGAGGAGGCAGAGAGGGAAGCAGAGAAAGGGATAAAAGAAAGGTGTGAGACATTCAAATAAGAGAGACCAAGAGGAGAACAGAGAGAGAGGAGGAGAGACATAAAGACACACAGCCTGATGTCAAGCTGTTGAGACTTCAAACTGCTCTGGTACCTTCATACACATGTTGTCAATTAGAAACTGTGGTTTTATTCAACATTTAAGCAATAATACATGAGAGAGTGCTACACCCCGCAATAATAATCTATCTACCTGCTGTTGTACTGTTTGTCACACTCACCTGGTCACCATCTCCTTCTCCTTGTTGGAGGCGTGGCCACCACTGCTGATTGGATGGATGGCTGTGGACAGGAAGTACAGCCGGTGGTTTTTGAAGTATTGATCCACCAATGGCAAGACAACCTGTGGGTTAAAGGGCATACTGTAGATACCACAAACTGCACCAGTGAACCTGAGTTTAGAAGTAATTAGAATTAATAGCATGTTGTTTCTGGCCATTGCTGTTTCATTGACTACGAGCCATGATGAAAGTTCAACTTCAACTTCGTTAGGAGTTCAACCTGGAGGACATGTTGAGATGATGACAACAACAATGTATATATCGAGATCACGTTTTACAAATCTCTCGAGACTCACGCCAGGTACAGCAACACTGTATAGTCAAAACAGTATAAAAGTACAGCTGTCTACAGCCATATAGACCAATATTATTATATGGTTTCAAGAAATATTTTTCTCAAACATTACCAAAACAAAAACTTAACTGACATTTTGATTTTTGCACTAAATACCTTTCCAAAGAACTTAATCTGTTGTTCATGAGGAATCTTCTCTCCCTTCGGCCTTGTTCCCATATCTAAACAGAGTCAAAGACAATAATTCTGGTTAGACTTAGCTACATAAAGACATTTACATCTGCAGTTTTGTGCCTTGGATGGCTGTTGAACTCACACTGTGTGGTGCTGGTTTGTCTCCACACCATTATTAAAAGGCTAAATGCTACTTCTTTGAGGGAGTGAATGCTGTCAAGTGCAAACTGGGTGTTTTAACAATTTGCATTGCCTACTCTAAAAAAATGTATGTGCAGTGACATTAATAATATATCATTTACACAGACATACATTGCACTTATTATATGACCACCAGGTAGCTACTCTGTACATTGTTGTTATTTTGATAATTTCTCTTTGTGCCAACCATTAGGAATTCAAACCAGATTTCAGTTTCACGCCTTGCATACACACTGTGTTATATTCACATCTGAACTGTCATCTGTCTATTATTCATTAGACAACAGAAGAGTCTCACCAAACTCCATCATGTGTTGGTGGGCCTGGTCTACGTATGTGATGAGCTGCTGAAGGAAGGTGTAGGCAAATCGTTTCTCTATAGCTGGAGTGTCCAACTCCTGCGATTTCACACCTCTGAAAACAACAAACACAATTTTAAGGGAATTTAAAGGAAAGGACAATTTGGAAAGTACACAAATTTTTCATCTTACCCAGATTCAAATGAGAGGATACATATTAATTTCATAACTTCAGAAAGCTATAAGATGTGTCTAGCCTAGTTTAGCACAAAGACTGGAAGCAGGAGGAAACTGCTAGCTTAGCTCTTTCAAATGTGAAAAAAATAGTCTCCACCTCCCAGCACCTCTAACGCTGTATTATCTGCAAGTTGTATCTTGCTTATTTAAAATGATAGAAATAATAATGTATAAAAGTGTGGTGGGAACGCCAACTACAGTATTTTTTGACCAACAACAGCTAGGCGGAGTGAGTGGATCCAACATCCCAAAATACCTACTTGCTAGCTAAGAAGATAGATAAAGACAGTACTTTATTTATCCCAAAGGGAAATTAAAGAATTAAGATGAACATGATAATAAGACAACTTTGAAAATGTTGGGATGCATTTTTTCATTTTTAACTGACCCAAGCTACAAGTTTCCCCCCTGCTTACAGTTTTTGTGTTAAGCTAGGCTAAACTTATCCCAGACCTATTTCTGTGCTGGAAACACAGATTTAACAAATATCAATGACATCTCACTCATTTTAGTAGCATACTTCCCAGATCATCAAAAATCTCTTGCACACCTGTGTAGTCTTTGTGACAGGTGTGTTGGTGGAGTAGCCACGTACTGAAAAGAGGAAGAGACACCCGCACACTGTCTTCACTTGCTCAATAAAGATACTTTAATATATACCACGTTTTGGTCAACGACCTCCTTCAGGTATGGGAAGTAGCATACTTCCAAACATGTCAGTGTCCCTTTAGGTTTGTGAAAACAGATACAGTAGAGATACACAGTGCTGCACACACTGTTATCAAATACTTCCTGTTGTAACATTCAGATACAAACATAATGAGATCTGTTGTTTTGCATTAAGCCATATTTTATAACTCATTTATACTCATCAACATAAATAAAGTTAAATAAAGTTTGTGAACCCTTTAAAATTTGCTCTATTTCTGCATAAATATGACCTAAAACGTGATCATATTTCCATTCAAGTCCTAAAACTAGATAAAGATACATTAGTTAATCAAATGAGACAAAAACCTTACACTTGTATGTTTATTTATTGAGGTAAACGATCCAATGTTACATATTTGTGCATGGCAAAAGTATGCGAACCTCTAGGATTATCAATTCATCTGAGTCTTCACTATCAAAGTCTGAGCTTCACAACATAGGTTTTTGGAAGTGTGTCATGGCTCAAACAAAGGATATTTCTGAGGATCTTAGAAGAACAGTTGTTGATGCTCACCAAGCTGGAAAGGGTTACAAAACCATTTATAAAGAGTTTGGAGTCCACCAGTCAATTGTCAGGCAGATCATGTACAAACTGAAGACATCCAACACCACTGTCACCCTCCCCAGCAGTGATTGAACAACAAAAATCACACCAGGAGTGTAAGAGGCGTGTAATACTCAGGGAGGGCACAAAGGACCCCGCTGAACATCAATGGTGTGCATGGCAAAGTTGAAAAGCCACTTCTCTCCAAAAAGAACATTGCTGCCATCTATGGTTCATTCAAGACCATGTGGATAAGCCAGAAGTGATTGGAAAAATATGCTGTGGATGGATGAGACCAAAATTGAACTTTTAGGATTGAATGAGAAGCGTTATGTTTGGCGATGAGCAAACACTGCTCAACAGAGAGTGGGTCATGCAGTAAGACAATGACCTTAAACACACAAATCGTTCTACCAAAGAATAGTTAGAGCAGAAGAAAGATAATGTTTTTGAATGGTCAAGTCAAAGTCCTGACCTTAATCCTATAGAAATGTGGAAGGACCTGAAGCAGGCAGTTCATGCAAAGAAGCCAACCAACATCCCTGAGTTGAGACTGTTCTGTTAGGAGGAATGGGCTAAAATTCCTCTGAGCGGATGTGCAGGGCTGATAAACAGTTACCAGGAACATTTGGTTGAAGTTATTGATGCAAAAGGGGGTCACACCAGTTACTGAAAGCAAGGGTTCACATACTTTTGCCACCCACAAATATGCAAAATTGGATAATTTCCCTCAATAAATAAATGAAAAAGTTTATTTTTTGTCTCATTTGTTTAATTGGGTTCACTTTATCTAGTTTTAGGACTTGTGTAAATATCTGATCACATTTTAGGTCATATTTATGCAGAAATAGAGAAAATACTGAAGGGTTCACAAACTTTCAAGCAGCAGTGCATGTCTATCTATCTATATATATATACACATATATACATATATATATACACAGCACTGTGCAAAAGTTACACCCTAGGTGTTTAGATTCTAATCCATTATGCAATACCGTCAGGGAGGTGTCTGATCGGTTCCAAATTTATTCATGACATGACAATGACCCCAAGCATAGTGTCCTGCAACAGATGGTATGGTATGGCCCCCACAGAGCCCTGATCTCAACATCATGGAGTCAATCTGGGATTACATGAAGAAGCACCTGAGATGGCCTAAATAATAAATCCACAGAAGAACATTCTTTCTCCAGGATGGTTACAACTACTTACCTGCAAGTTACCATGAAAAACTGTGTTAAAGTGAACTGAGGAGAACTGCTGCTGTTTTAAAGGCAAAGTTGCTCACAGCAAATATTGATTTCATTTAGGTTTCTGCTGTTTAATCAACTTTGTAAGAAGTTAATTGATAAATTAAAACAATTTATAGCAATATTTTTGTAAGCATTCTCACTTTACTTTTAGTGCCTAAAACTTTTGCACAGTACTGTATATCTCCAATCTGGGTGTACAGTGTTTGCGTATATGTTACCTTGACACAGTGTAACCATTGATCTGGAGGAACTTGAGGATGTCTTGTGCTTTTTCTCTGTCTTTGGACTTCTCTTTGGCAGTCAGTGTATCATAGGGAACCAGGAGGGGATGGTTTCCTCCACCTGGACACAACACAGAGACAGCAGGATTGAGAACAAAGATAACAGGCTGATACAAAGAGAACATTGTCAAATTTCCCCACTTAGAATTATCATTAGAGCTACAAGCTCCATAAAGTTGGGGAACCCAAAAGTCTTATTAAAACAACTGGTCAAAATCAAAGCAACAGAGGTTGAGTTATTGTTAGTCTGTAGTGTGGGATGACAAAGCTCCTCCAGATACACAGAAGGCAAAACACAACTGTTTTTACAGTCCTCATGATGAGTTAACTAATCTTTCTAAAATCAGTGCAGGGCCCCTTTAATTAGATTGGTGGTATAGTACTGTTTTTATACTTTGATCTTATCTGTACATACTGGTTCAAATTGATGGTTTTAACTGTTTTTAATTGTTTCATCAATTGTTTCGTATTTCAAGGAGCAGGGGCAAATCTTACCAATAGGCAGGGTAACTGTCTGGGACCTCAAAATAATAGGCTGGTTAGCCTAATAGCTATAGATTCATTATGATGTTTAGATATGAAACATATAAAATGATGTTACTATTCTAAATCATTCTGTATATAATTTACAAAACGCCTTCAAAGTGTTTCTTTTATCATTGTCAATTGACCACATCCCTGCCAATACAAAAGTGGGTTCCAAGAAAAACTCATGACTCATGAAAAGTAAGAAAAATAAAAAAGAACAAACATTTACTTTGCAACATTCTGTATCACCAAGGCAATAACAGCAAAACACTGCCTATCCAACATGCTCAACCAACAGCACATCAGACTATAAAGGCTGAACACAACAAACACATAGACAAAAAGCATCTTTTTATAGCCTATCCAGCCTAAAATACAGTATATTTGTGTGGCAACTTAACGTAAACCCAGTCAGCAGAGGTGTTAAGTTAGACAGAAATCACACATGTAACACATCCCTCATGCATTCATTATACCCTACAGCCATTGTTGTTTCAGTACTTGTTAGCTCACGAAAAACCAAATCTGCACATTTAACAGAAAACTGTGTCCTTACACTATTCTCAAATCAATAAAACTTTCCATACCACTTTGATGAGAAGCACCTTGATTTTCAATTCTTGACCGTGCAGGGAAATACCTACAAATTCAGCTGTGAATGTGGTTTATAAATGGCACATGAATTGGTGTTCAAACCCATAAGTGTGAGAACATAATTTCAGTTTCTGACTATTAAACATCTCCTCACAAAAAAATGTTTTAATTTATTAAATACTTGCAGCAATCCCACCACAGCAGAAACAATAAATGCGTCTCCCCATTGAGAGAGATGCTCTCTCAATCCGACAGGATCAGTTAGGATCTAATGTTAATGAATGTTCTGTGTTCTTCTACATATCCAAAAGGTCAGCTGTTACATACACACAGTCTAGGTTCACACAGTGAAATTGTTTGAAGTAAGGCAGCTGTCCTCCTGATAAATCCTGAGCCCCATCAAAAATATTTCAGAGGCTAGAAGTTTAACTCTGTTTCCTCTGAAGAGTTTGCTCTGTTCTGTCAAGTTGATAACTACAGTTTTTAGTAATCAGACAGCCGGAAACAATTTTAACCAGCATGTGTCCATAAGCCGTGCATTTCACGCCTGGTTCTTTTTCCCACTCCACTATCTTTATGTGCAGGGTCTATTTTTGTCAAAAAAAAAAAAAATCATTGCAACCACACAAATGGGTCTATAAGCTGCCAGCCACCTGGAGGCTGCAGCTCCCCCAACACCCCTACTGCCCGTGGCTATGGGTGAACCTGCCGGGCTGATGAGTCTGGTGGACTCATTCGATAGAGGCAGTGGAGTTTCTTCTTCCTCAACTCTTTTCAAATAACACATTAAAAACTTTAGCCATGTTGTAGCGTTAACATTACATAGCCTGAAAGGCCAGCAAGTTAATTGGCTGGTGGCAGCTCAGGAAGGTCTGTGTGTCAGAACCAATTACATTGACTTCCATGACTTGTTTCAACAGTTCCATTTTAATCAGATGACAAATTCAACACACACGTCAAGTCAACAACAAATCAAGTTTATATTTATTTATTTCCTTATATGTATTTAATATTTATTGTTACAGAATGTATTTTGATCAAACTTGGCTGGTTGGGCCAGTGAGTAATGTGGGTGGGCCAGTGCCACTCAGGTCCATTATTGGCTATGCGCCCCCCCCCTGCATTACATGCTGAATCTCTGAGGCTTAAACCTCGAGGTAACACACACCTCAACATAACTTCAAATCAGTTCTCACAGTGAGCATTCCTAAAGAAAATAAATGAGAGGAAATGAATGATTAATGTTTTAGCCTAAGCAGCATTTTGATGAGTAATGGCTCATTCTCATTCCAGTTCAGCAACAGGTCAATTTTCCAAGAATTTTTCATAAACTGTGCTAGAGTCAAAATGCCACCCACTGATTTATTTCAGAGGCAATGTGTTTAATTTTTAGAAGGCAAAATCAAGCCAAGACTCACAAAGTTCCAACAACCCAGAACTGTTTTGTGACTTTTAACCTCACTCTATCTTTGAATAACACATTAGAGAAATCACCCAAACACATTTTTTCCACTTATGAAACATTTCTAAAATGATTCTGTAAGTGGTTTATGCCAAAACTTTGATTCATTGTTTTTTTTTTACATCCAGTGATGGCAACAATATTAATTTGATGGCGATGTCAGACAAGGAAAAGCTTTTGTGTGGATATGTTGTATTGGATTTACCTTTGGCTTCCAGCTCCATTTTCTTTTTCCTTGCCCAGATATTATGATAATTCTCTGCAAGCAGCTCTGCCATTGACTGGAGAAACACAACATGTGACTCTGTTACACTGCACAGATCCATTCATCTACTTTTTATGTCATTATTGATGCCCAGCTTCCACACAGGAATCATGAGTGTTTCTCTTTAATTGGATCATATATATTATTTTATCCTTGTGTGTGTACAGTAACTTACCTGCATGTCTCTGGACAGTGTAACATTGCTCATGTCAATGGGTCTGGGGCTGAAGGCTGGAGCTCCTTCAAAAGACAGCTGAGGAAGAGATGATCATTTTTTCACGTGATTCTTTTTGTTCTGTGGTGAATGCACGATGACAGCTGCTGACAGCTGCATGTTTTCCACCGAGGGTGGATAGTAATTTTGCTTATGTGATGACATCACATGCATACGCCTTTATAATAAAATGTCATCTGTGTGATAATCCGTGCGCGGGTATACCTGGCTAGCCTGTGATATCCTTCTGGACTTGTTATGGAGGCTGGCAGGGTCGCCCTCTCTGATCCTTTCGATGCTCCAGCCCCATGACAGCATGGTCTTCAAAGCCTCTCTGACTGTCCAGCAGTACGACTCCTTATCCTGCAAGAATATAGTCAAACTTCAGACCTGCTGACAGCAAGTCAACACTATGGAAGAAAGTAATAGTAGTAATATAGTAGTAATGTTACTATTAATACATGAAAAACTTTCTCTTTAAATGAACTAATAATGAAATTGAACCTGAGATTTGTGCAGATAGTGCATGATATTTCCCCACTACTACTCCACATAAGGGGTTTGTCTGACTCTCATTTAGTCATCCTGTGCTAAGCTGGAACACAGTTGAATGCACCAACATTGAAGTGAAATGACTCAGACAGCTGCATACCTTCTCAGAGAGGCCTTTATATGGTTTCAGTAAAGGGTGGCTTTTGGAGATTTCACACATCTGATCCCCATATGACCAGCCATTGGAAAACTGTAAAACATACAGAGATATTTTAAAATTTAATGATTTTCTTCCATAATCTCACAAATATGTTCAAGAAACAGCATTAAATAGGTCAGTAAGAGGACTACCACAAAGTTTTGTTTGTGAACTTTACCTGAACTCTCACATTCTTACCTTTTCTATACACCATTTCTCATGTTTGTGCTCTGCATATCTGGTTATGAAATAGTCAAGTTTCTCTGGGACAGTCACGCTGATAAAGACAGAAAAGGGAAGAAACACATTTCAATATTTTGGATCTTATGCCGTCGAGTCAAAACCAAGTCAACAACAATCAAGTAAAAAGCATTCAGAGGACTGTGAGGCCTGGGCAGATGTACTGTATGTGTTCTCTGAACTGATTTTAATAATAGTATTCTGCTTTGAAAATTTGAATTTGCATCTGGATTTGTATCAAACAATCATAGATATTTTGCTGAATTTTATTTTTATTTTAAGAAACTGTTTCTAAAATCACTTAGTTCCTTAGTAAACAGTGTGGTGTGTAACAGAAATCAAATGTATCTATTACAGAAGAAATAAATATGTTGTATACTTGGAGGTGTCTGCAGGCTGTGGAGTGAAGTTTCCCTCCGAGTCCATGGACGACTGTTTCTCCATCATGGCCATGTAGTTAGACTCCATGTAGTCTGGAGGAAGAGCTCCAGCCACAGCACTGAGACATGGCAACGCCAGCTTAAACAGCTCCTGGTCATACCGCTAGATCACACACACACACGCGTGCGCACACACGCACACATACACAGACACACAAACACACAGTGCATAGCATTATACATCATTCAGGCAGCATCTTAATGCTCGCACTTTAAGTTTAACCTTCTCTGGTTCTGCTCTCACATGTTTAAAGATAATGACTTTGTCTTTAGACCTAGATGTTTGTGTGAAACTTGGTGGAGGATCATTTTTCTTAAGTAACAGAAACTCACCCAACAGTTTATTTTGGCCTTCACCAATCTAAATGAACAGGTAGGTGTTGTCTGATGGTAATGTTCTAAAGGGACCTCTATTCTGATCTTAAAGCTAATGTTCTTCAGTCTCATGTTCCTCTCTGTGAATATACACAGGTTGTCTGCAAGTGTTACAAAGTAAAGCGTCCCAATAATGAAGGCACTGAATTCAAAATTCAAGCCTATCAGGTTGAAGATATCAGCCTCCTGTGACATGTCTTCTCATAACTTGATGAAATGGTTCAATAAACACTCAGATGTAGCCAGTTCTGTCATCCGTGACTACCCAGAAACCCACAGCTCGGCCCTGTCATAGCCTCTTGAGTCTTCCATTCACCAGAGTATAAAAGCAGGGGAATTGAATGTGAAAGAGGTAGCGATGTGAATGCCTGCAGTCTCTAAAAGATGTGTGTTTTTAAAAGCTTTGGCATACCATTCAAAAACTGAGCCACATTTTTCCCAAAAAGACAACTGCTGAGTAGCAGGTGAAGTGGTACCCTGAACCTGAATACAGGTCAGCTGCAGTATATGCCACCAGGCAGCACAACAAGCCTGGCTATGTGCTTTCCTACCACTTTAGCATGCTAATGTTTGTTTTGGAGCCAATTTACAAGCACATAATTGCATGTGCAGTTACAGCATGCAAAAAACAAACAATGGCTACTATTACAAAGGTTGCGAAGGTCAACCAAACAACTGGCATCCCTACATTAGCAACTACAATTACTGTATTTATATCTAAAACAAATATTCAGAAATATTCTGAATATACAATAGCAATATTTAATTAATCAAATTTGTGAAAAGTCAGTTTACTAGTCGTGAGTACTAAACATCTGAAAACAGGTGTATAATGTGTTCTATGGCACTGGAGGAGCTTTGTCAATCTGATCAAATAACCCCTGATGATGTCATGGTGATGTCATCAGAGTTACTAGCAGAAAGCCTGTACAAACTGGATGTGTGGAGTTTGAAAGATGTGGGCATTTACTGTACCTAACAAAGAGGGTCTAACAAAAAGGTGCTATTGAGTTGCATTATGGGAAATGTAGAACCAATCGTTTTTTAAACTTGACCCATACTAGGGACCAAAAGTGAAAGTATAACCAAATTTTATGGAAGTGCAATAGTAAATCACTGGAGTACCGTTTTAACCAAACCTGTCTCCTTAACATGTTTATATACAACTAAACGGTTTTACCAAATATCATTTGTAGGAAATGTCTCTATGGATTCACTGGTAATGTGTTTTCCAGTGTATAAAGTGTGATGTTTTTGTAGCAGTTTGGTTAAAGTCAGGGAAAAATTGTGGTTTGGTTAAATATTGAAAAGGTCAATACACATCCTGTCTCATGTCATGATTTAATTTTTCAAGTATTTTACCAAAGCAACAATTCTTTCCCTAACCTTAACAAAGTGCTTTTATTTGCCCAATTCATAAAAACGCTCATCGGATATTAAATTGCAAGGGTTGACATTGTGTGGAAAAAAATGAAACTTGCTGTCAGTGAACATTTTCCTTTGACACATTCTCTTACTTTATGGTTTAATTCATTTCATTTTTACTTAATGCGCTATACAAACTGCCAGACTTTAAGCAGAGGCTTTAATTACTCACCTTGTGTGACAGAGCATCAAATATCCCCCAGAACAGTTTCCTGGATAGATGAAGCTCTTCATCTGATGCTGCTCCAAAGTTGCCCCAGCCTCCAGCCAGGCAGTAATACTTCCAACATCGCTCATAGTGATTGGTCAACAGCTGGGGAAAGTGAAGGAAGGAAGTGAAGACATTTATCAAACAGATATTTACTGATATTGGTTTCTATTTCTGTAACTAAGGGGCGGCTGTGGCTCAGGAGGTAGAGCGGGTTGTCCACCAATCGGAGGATCGGCGGTTCGATTCCCAGCTCCTCCAGTCTGCATGTCGAAGTGTCCTTGGGCAAGATACTGAACCCCAAATTGCTCCTGATGGCTGTGCCATCAGTGGGTGAATGTGACACATAGCGTAAAAGCGCTTTGAGTAGTTGGAAGACTAGAAAGGCGCTATACAAGTAGTAGAAGTGTGGAAAAAGCAAACATAATAAATACTGTAAATCTATGTGTCAAAATGAAATGGCATCTCCATAGAGCTGATAGAATGTTGAACCATTTACCAGGAGAAGATGAGCAGCACAAAACAGTTATCAAGCGAGTGAAATACACAATAAATTTGCATTGAGATGTTTCTGGATAACAATATAAAAAGGTCCTGTAGATTCATCTGAAAAGCACTTTTGAAGTGATCTGATAGATATAAATGTGACGTGTTTCTCACCTTCAGAGGCATCTTGGTGTGTTCATTAAGCAGAGGAACGTCAAACACCAGCCTCCTCAGCAGGTGCTGCATCATTGAAGGCCTCAGTTTACTGCACATTATTAAGATGAAATAAATCAGTTTGTACTGTAGAACAAAAACAGTATGAGAAACAGTATACTAAATACAGAGATAAACATTTCACAAAAGCACACTTGCACTGAGAAGATGATGTGGTGATACTCACAAAATACCAACTCAACACCACTTGTTCTGCTACTTTCAGTTTTAATTCAGGTCTTACCCACAAACAGCCAGTAGACACTCCTCTATGGCGTCTCTCTGGGCCTTGGTGAGGCAGCAGCCTTTGGACAGGCGGTAAACAGTGTGGAGGAGGGAGTCAATCAGTGATGCGAACGGCTCCGTCCCCGCAAACAGCGGTGCACATTTAGTCAGTAGGGGCAACACTGCTGTACACAGATACCTGTTGAGGGCAAGTGCCATGTCTGTGGCACTGAGAGCAACCTGTGACACAAATACAGAGACAGATGAAAGGAAATATGGAGAAAGTATGGTGGAAAAATGTGCATTTAAATAGAGTGAGATTAAAGAGGAGAAAGGTGCTTGTGGCTAACGAGACTACTCAAGACATGTCTAAATTTTATAACTTTTTTTTTTTTTTTACATCTCAACTTCAAAATAAACATCTCAGTGGCAAACAATGCCTTTTCTTTTAGAAGGAGTCTGATTGTAAGTTTGGATACATTTATAAAATGCTTCCATAGCATTCCAGAAAATGTGGATTGTTGTTGATTATGTGCTGAATTCTGCCATACCACAGCTGTAAAAACTGGAGAGAGTGCATGATAGACTTATTCTCTTGCTGGTTGTGCCACTTAAAGAGGCATTAATTATTTTTGGCCACTTGGGGGCAGTGGAACAACTGAAAACACTGACATATTATCACCTTATAAGTACTGGGGCAGGTAGAGTACAGTATATTAATCAAAGCTTTTCCACTGAAATCAGCTGCCTGCTGCTGCTGGAGACCAGGTTGGAAATCTTTACACCCATTTAAGCCTTTATTAATATTTCAATATGAATTAGTGCAGTTTTAAGGAAATGTTGGTGGGTAAGAGACAACAAACAAGCAGCAGTTGCAAACAGACACACACTCACAGTGTCCAGAGAAGCTGCGGCCCTCAGGTCAGGTAAGAAGCCCACTTCCAGCAGGTGGAGCAGGAAATTCTGGTCTTCTATACCATAGACCCGGTCCAGGAATAGCACCATGGCTGCTTTATGGTCTGGACAGAAACCAGCTGACATGTCTGGCTCCACCACCAACCCATCTACGCATGCACAGGCACACACACACATAAGAAACAAGACTAAAGGTTGAGCTTTAAGCATTCATAATAACTGAAGTCACTGCATTTTATTTGTCTTTGCACATTTTCATCTGATGCCATACTGGATCTGTTTAAAATCAGGACTCTAATCTGATGTATGTCATTGGCTGTTGGTGGGTTTGCTTACCTTTAGCCAGGCTGGGCATAGAGAATGGAATGCTGATGACCCCCACCAGGTCCTCAATGGGAATAAGAGACCTCAGAATGGCTCTGATGCGGATCGCTTCACCTTTACCAGCATGGATCAACTAATGTAAAATGAGTTAGAGGTTAGTGTGAGTATCTACGTGTGCGTGTGTGTGTGTATACACAGTGTGTTTTCCCTCACATGCATCTCTGGAGCACAGCGGCCCAGCAGGTCAATGAGGGCAGCATAGAAGGTCATGATGGCGTTCCCCATGTGGATGGTATCATCTTCCTCTTCCTCCAGCATGTCACTGCTACACACACACACACACACAAACAATAAATGTCACTGGTGGCTATATATTCCACAGTTCACTCATCCCTTTGAAAGTTGTTTGAAATTCTAGTTTTTCTGAGGGTAACAACCACATACTGAGTGAATACCGACACTTGTGGGTACAGTACCCACAAGTGTCGGTATTCACTCAGTGTATGAGCTGGTGACATTTGGTGGATTATAGTGCAGATTTGGGATTGATAATACCTGTGTTCAGGTTAGGAGATAATATGATGCAGGTCTTTACAATAGCACTGATATATTGAACATTGAATGAGCTCTAAATGACTTTTAAATATAGATGCAGTTAAATAAAAGATACTGTGTGAATGTAGATACTGAGTATCTTATCATTACCATGATATAATACTATAAGAGCAGATAAATGAGACGTGGCAGATGATGTCTTACAGCGTCTTGCTGCTCTCTGATGTAGGAGAAGGGCCATCTCTGGAGGAATCCTGAGAGATCTTAATGGCTTCCTCCATCACTGCCAACAGTCCATCACCACCTTCCCCCCGAAGAGCAGGGCCAAAACATTCTGGTCGGCGAATCAGCAACCTCACCACAACATTGGCATTCTCCTCCACACTTTCACCTGGATGCAGAACAGGAACACAGTCTCCGAGTTCATGACAACACACCAACGCCGGACACAAACTACACTAGCAAAGAGGGACTACAGTTTCTAGTGGAAACCAACAGATTTGGTTAAATAGTTGACAAGGAGAATATGGACTTGAATGAAGTGAAAATGTTGAAGTTTTTACCATTGCAGAAGACAGCAAAGCGTAGGAAGTCGAGGTAGCGTTCACCCTCCACAGGGTTCCAGCCGATGTCAGGGTATCCTTTACGCACCAGCATCACACAGCTCTGCAGCCCACAGCCGGCCAGGTACTGCACCACCTGGACAGCCAGAGAGACGAGTAGAATGTTTCATACTGCAGAATATTTTATACATTATATCATACCTGCTTCCTTCCTTCCTTTTCACATTTTCTTTCTTCCCTGCACCCACTGGGGCAGGGATCTCACTGCAGGGACTCACTGCGTCAGTCACTTGTTTAATGGCGTGTTTATAATATACAATATCGATCCTCATCAACTTATAAACAAATTATTTGAGTTCAGTGGTCATCGATTATTATAAATACATCACATGACCTAGACTAGTGCCAGAACTATTTGGCAACTAAATTATTTGTCAATCTATGTAAAATTGAAGGAAATTCTGATAATCAATAAACCCCCTGAACCTTTGTGACATATTTTGACACATCTTTTCTTTTTGTGTGTATTAGTGTTTGTCCAACTCACCTTCTCCAAGTCTGGCTCTCTCAAAGCCAGGGCCAACTCATTATTATCCATGACTGATGCTGCAGCCACATCCAGAGGAGTAGAGCCTCGCATGGACGGAGATGCTGAGGAGAGGAGAGAAAAGGAGGAGAGGAGAGGAGAGGAGAGGAGAGGATGAAGAAATGAAAAAAAAAAAGATAAGGAGAGCTTTAAAATATAACTAAGAGGATGAGGAGCCACGACAAGAACAGAAGTGTATCTGTTCCTGGATACACAGCTCTAATTAAACAGCTAATGTTGTCTGCGAGCAATAAAGGATGAAGTTGTAAAAACAAATGGAATTTCACAAAAAAACACAAAATTGCATCAGAAAACAGTACACAGCTTCTGGTTGTACATGCACATACAGAGAGAGAAGAACTTGCAGCATTAAACAACAACATTATTGAAAGCTGTAAGGAGGGAGTGAGCAGAGAATCTGTATTTGTGTCTGCATTCACCTTCTCTAATCCAGTACCTGCTGTGGCATCATGGATACTGCTTTTACCTCAGCCTCAGGCTGGAGAAAGTCTCATGTTTTTCTGCCAAGGTTACGACTAACAACATGTGGTGGAATACAAGCACCCACTGTATCAGACTGCCAGCAGGCTCATTGTTCTTTGCACCACTCACACAGTCATCTCCCTCATGTCACGTCTGCCTCCTCATCTCCCTCCCGCAGTTTTCACTCACTTCACCGTTTACCTTGCTGTGTCCTTCAGCTCCACCCATACCTTTATCATTTCTGTGGTCATATCTGTGACATTGTTTTAACACTAACCCAGCCAGCAGGCATCTGCTGCTGACTCATTTTACATTAAACTAAAGCTAAAAAAAAAAAAAAGAAGTTAAAATCCTGAAAAACAGAAGCATCAAAAAGCAGACAGCAGGTGAGAGAAAGAACAAATAATTATATTTACTTCTGGATTTGTTGCTGTACTGTCCATTTTTAATCAATCTAATACTAATACATGTAGTTAGTGAACACCTGTGTAATGTAATACAATGCAATTTGAATAATAAATACCAGTTACATTTGATTATATGATAATTAATATTATGTTTTGTTGATACCACTTTAGTTGTTTGTGTGTTGACTCAGTTATATGGTTGTTGTTGAGAATATGGTGAGAATGTGTGTATTATATGAAAAGTTGATTCTGATTTTTTTAGCATATTATTACAATTAATATTATACATTTAAATTCTAAAATATTAATTATTTTACAAGAGTAGGTCAACGGTATTTTTTCTGAAGACAAGAACATTGTATTAACTTTTTAGAGAATGGGTAGATCTGATTTTAAGAAATGTCATCAATTTCGTTAATTTGACAAAATCTATAGTTTTTCTTTTTTTCTTTTTTCTCTTGTTCCTACAGTTGGAAGTTTGAGCTTCACTGTGCAGGATGATGCATGTTCAGAGTTGACACTGTCAAGAGTTTGACACATTCATCTGCTAAAAGTGGAAAGTTTTTCTGTGCTCACTGGAAATCTGATTTTCAGGGGTGTACCTACAAGCAGGATTTGTGACATCACAAATAGTTTGGAAGTCAATCCTGGTCCAGTTTTCAACTTACACAAGTTTGATGTGGAAAGTTGAAGCATCCAGTGCACAAACACTGAGAATGAACTTTACAGTTGAACAGCTGAACTGTATCCAGCAGTTCAATGTCTGAGATGAAATGTATTTACATATTCATAGATTCTGGAATTTTTAATGAGGGATAAGGAGGAGATGTCATTTTAATGATTTTAACATGGTGATTTTTCTTTTTGGTGTAAAAACCATATCAGACACACATCATTGTGTCTTAATACATGTCTGGAGGGGATCATTACGGAACTTTCAACTGCAATCTCACAATCTTCACCAGCAGAGGGAGTTTGCTCAATTGTCATGGAGATGGCTCAGTTTTTGCAATTTTTCACTGTGCTTGGTCAACTTATATACTTATGTCACATGATAACACCTGGGCAAACTCAATCTGCTCAAGATGAACATGAGAAATGGGTAAAGCCCTGACAAAAAGCTAATGTGGACTTTGAGTTAAGATTATTTTGCCAAACTACTATTTCGAAGGTCAAGAATAAGCTCACACTGTTAGTGGACACAAATAAATGCTGATTCTTGATTGATACACAACACATTCTCATCCACATGGTCTGCATTTATGTTGTGGTTCAAGCAGTAACATGTTAATGGTGTGCTTTTTAATGTGAACCACATACAGTACAGTACAATGAGCCAGTAGATACAGTATAAGAGCACACACACACACACACACACACACACTCACCAAGGCCAACGCTGCTGTTCTCCAGCAGGTAGCTGAGATGGTCAAACATGGCTTTCTGGTTTTGACGACTGATTCGACAGAAGTAACAGAGGAAACGACAACAGTTGGCCACCATTTTAGGAAAGGTGATTTCCTGCAAAAACACACACATCATGTACAGTCAAGATACAAATCATCTGCCAATATCATATTTAATATCATAATTATAAATGGTATATTGCCCATTATATTTTATTATCACTTTGTTCATTTATTTATTTAAATGTCTTTGAGATAAAAAAAAAAAAAAAAAAAAACTCTTTCAGGTGAAAATGCACATTTGAAAGAGTCTGTTTTAAAACACAGTGTGGGCAGAACTACTGTATGCAACATCCCATTCATTTATAATATAAAATAATCTCTTCACATCCAGTAATCTCTATTTAGACAAGAGTGA
Source organism: Thunnus thynnus (assembly GCF_963924715.1). NCBI lineage: Eukaryota > Metazoa > Chordata > Actinopteri > Scombriformes > Scombridae > Thunnus > Thunnus thynnus. Next base: position 26,021,228 of record NC_089536.1, read on the forward strand.
TACTAAATGACAACAGTATTTCTTTGGTTTACAACATGACAATCCCCTGCTTAAAAAACTAAAACCATAAACTGCACAGTTTCCTGTCTAGGTGTAGCAGTACAAAGAACTTACATGTTGCATGCTCTGTGTACAAAGTACACAAAACTTGAGAAAGCCGCATTTATGGTTCATTTAAGCTGTTAATGGTCCTGGGTTCTGTCAACATGCATCCAGCATCAGCCTGTTTGGCTCTGCAGCTCATACATTCCTCATACCTTAGAGTCTCCTCCACTCAGTACGTTGACCATGACCTCCATGACAGTCTCGTGCATCCCCAGAGCTCTCATCAGGTTAGGATGCTGGTAGAACACCTTGTTGTTCATGATGTCACTGTAGAGGAAGAGGGTGGAGTTTTTCATCATCAGGGCTCTCATCAGGTTTACAATCAGTCACTGAACACATTATACACAATAAATCAGTGACTGAACATTAGATTAAGTTATGATTACAAACTCAAACTCAGGGTGCTTTAAGGTTCATTAACACACTAATTTCTAAAATTTTCCTCAAATTTTCCTCAATGCTAGATTAGTCAAAGCAAGTTCAATATTTCACAACTGGTTGGTGGTTTATTCAATTTAGAATTAAACTGCACCAGCATACTTCAGTCATAAAAGTTTTTTTTGTTGTCCATACATGCCAGCTGCACTTAGTTTCCCATAATGCACTGCAGCTAGGACCTCTCACAGCTGATATGAATAACATATTTCAGATATTTTAGATGGGGTATTACTCTACACACCATACTGTGACATAGAGTATACTGTGTAAGAAATATTTATTAACATACATGGACGTATTACAAATAAGACAAGAATAAAGCCTAATGCTTTAAGATACTATAGATAGTATGACAAATGTAAAGTCACTGATCAACAATAAAAAGAAGAAGAGGGAGAAAGAGGCATTCAGGAGCCTGATGGATGAGTGTGTTCTCACCCCAGTCCCCTGATCATCAGTTTCTCCTCTTCTCTTCCCATGCGGACACTCAGCAGAGATCTGATCTGCCCCAGAGCAGCCAGCAGGTTGATGGTGTCCTCGATCGATACTGAGTTTATAGTGTAAGTCTTAGGAAGAGCCCGGACCTGAGCAGAGAAAGATACACATTTCCTTCACTGTCAAAGACTGTACAGACTGCAGTTTATCATCAGACACCAGCAGTTTAAAGAGACAATGTCACAGAATTGATTATCCCTCTATGATAACATGACTTTTTGTCATGATTTATATTCTTCCTTTGAATTATCATGTGTGGTACATGATTGCTGAAGTACTTACACTTCTTGATTATCTCTTTAATAATTTATGGTCTGTTTATCTGTTTATGGTGGATAACTATCTCTGTTTCTTTCTGATATTGTGTCTATATGAATGTCAACTACTTGTATCAAGTTGTATGGAGGAATAGAAGCAAATATTTAATTTGGATGACATCTACTGTAAATTTGTGTTAGACTAATGTGAAATATGCACATTGATGTACATTGATTTGAATGTATAAACAGTTTTTTGGTAATTAGGGTCTCATAAACACATAAAAGTTTGAGGTAAGACTGCCACTACAACATTTAAGTATAAGTAAGTGATAGCAGACACACACCTGATCAAAATATCTGCCATGCTGTAATGCAACAGTGTAAATGGCAGGAAAGAATTAACTGTTATAATCCTGCACAAACACACAAGCCCACCTGTCCTCCTATGCCGTCATATTGTCGGTGCAGCAGGACAAACATGGCTCTGACCAGTTCAGGATCCTCAATAACTGACTCCTGAGCCCAGCGAACCATCGTATCTGAAATCAGCTGCTGCAACGTGCCTGCAGACACAGACAGAGAGAGAGAGAGATGGAGGTGGGAGTGTTGAAGTTGAACATATTCCAAACCTAGAAAGCTTGAAGAATTACCATTTATTCTGCATGCTTTAACCTATTTACTTCAAATCCCCTTTATATACTATGTTTGCTGTGTTTAAGAAATTTGGATGTATACGCAGAAAATAAATATTAGTATTAATTATATCTCAGTGCTGTTTATGTGCCTGTGTACTGGCTGGTGCAGAGGACTTACTGGGTTTCCTGTCTTTCTTTTCCTTTGGCAGGTTGGCCATCTTCTTCTTCAGGTAAGTCACTTTCTCCACTAATGAAATGAGTCGACCTCGGATGGTGAAGTCACTGTCACCGTCTATCAACCCGTCCTCGTCTAACTCTATACCTGACAGAATGGAGATATCTCAGGCAGTGCATAATCAATCGATACATTCTATAGATATCATCATTACTGGTTGATCTCTGATAGGAAACTGGTCATGAGGACTTTGAATGTTTGAAAATTTTGAACGTCAGGTTGAGTGTGTAGGTGAAGATGATTGGTAGTTTACCACAGTGTCTCATCAGGTCCTCATGGAAGTCCAGCAGCTGTTCTCGGATGTATTCAGGACAGGGACACTCCTGCTTCTCATCCTTAAAGTTCAGCAGCATGTTGATCTGCAGAGAAAACACAGGCAGGTTTGACTGTGATTCAAGTCTTGTTCCTTACATGCTTGTGCTACAACCACTGTACACAGAAATCCAACATATATTTAGTCATAAAGGTTACCAAATATCAGTATTTAAAATGATAAAGAATATGTTACAGATCTTTGTTTTGTCCAGCATGCCTCAAAAATATCTACTGTATGTTGTTCTTCTCTGCTTAAAGTCCCCCTCCACTCAAAAATGTGTTTTGTTAACTTGAAGCCTCCAGCGTGCATACAGTGAGCTGTGTCCAGCAAAAATATTTACATATTCATAGATTCTGGATTCCTTCAGTGAGGGAGAAGGAGAAGATGTCATTTTAAGAATTTCTAATTGGGTAATAAACCCTTTGGATGAAAAACCATGTCACACAAATTATTATCCAATGCAGTCTTTTTATTCATCTTGTGCAGAGGAGATCTTTAAGTTCAACTTGTGCTCTACAGTTTTTTTCTATTATACCAGTTCTTGTACTTCATTATACACTGTTCAATATACTCTCATACACTTCATTTCATTCTTCTCTTATTTTCCAGTCTGTTCTACTCTCCTATTCTTCTGTTTTATTGTGTCTTCCAGCCAGAGTCATTCTTCTTCAGTGGTGCTCCTACCTGTTCCTGTGGAGGGGATCTGAATTCTTTGGTCTTCTTGGCAGTGAGGGCTGCAGACATGTTGAGCGCCAGCATCACCTCGTTATAGCGGAAGCGCTGGTTGTCTTGCAAACAGGCCACAAAGTCATCAGAGAAGGCCACTACTGCCTCGATACGATGACGCACCTGGCAGTCACACAGGTACTGCAGCACATGGCACATCTAAAACACACACACACATGAACGAAAACATAACTAGATATGACACATACAATCACACATGACTGTTGGGTCAACTACATATTATGTTGAAAACTGTTTCTAGGTACTGGTTCAGAATTTCTAAAACGTAAAGGCAAGGAAAACAAAAATTGTAAATGTGTAACTAAACAGGTGTTAATTGTGTTTGTGTTTTTCCCATCAGCCTTTAGACATACCAGAAATTGCTGTTAATTGCTCCTGTTCTTTGTTTTCTTAAATGTATCATCTTTATTTCCTGGTTCTGATGTTGGGATTAAACACAGCTGAGAAAACATGTGTTCAACTGCTCTTCTCTGAGCGTCTCTCTTTATGTGTGACTGACAGTCAGTCATTAGGCTAATTAGTGTCAAGACAATGCCGATATGTTAACTGTCTTCCAAACAGAGACTATTACAGGAAAATCTTGCACATTTGATTGATTTTTCACCATAAAAATTCCGAGGTGTTTATTCCAGGTGAGGAAGAAAACAAAGATTTCTATGCAGCATGAATTTTAGCCAGAATCTGATCAAAAAAATAAAAGGCAGCACAGCTGCTTTATGAAAGGCAGTGAGTTGTTTCCTACATATGTTGTACTGTTCCAGCTGTTAGACTGCACATATAATGCTAAACAGCTTGTCTGCATCATTAAATCGCTGTCTCTGCCACAAATACGGTTCAACCATTTAAATACAGAGCTTGTTGTGTCATTCATGAGGTTGCTGAATTTTATTGGTGCATGTGATGGATAAAGCCATTCCTCTGATGTTTTAATGCTACATCAGTGTTATTCTCAGACAAACTTTGCATTTGGTTTCTTGTTGAATTGAACTTGGTGACACGTTGTGCATCGGGGCCATTCTGGTACAGACACAAACTTGTGGTGTGTTTACACTATACCATGTTTGTGTGTTGCCATTGTTGTTTGATCATGATATGCATTGATTTCATTTGCATCTAATCATAATGCGCATACCATCCTGGCATCTGGATGTCCGTGAGAACATCCTACTATGCATAGAGATAGAAGCATGTCATTCATTATCAACTGTCCTGTCACTTTAAAAAGCCGTTATCTTTTCACAGTGAAAATTTAAAAAATAAAAATGAACTACGGTGAATTCTGTAAGTGTTCCCTAATGTCTAACTTAAAAACTAATTGCTATATGACAGAAAAAGTGACTTGCTGTGCCTTTACAGACAAAATCTATGTCTGTAAAGGCACCACTAATCTGATACAGTAAAAGAATAAAAAACAAAAAAAGTTTACTGAGTGTCACCTGGAGTTTTACAGGCTCTGGTAGCTTCATCTGTAACAGTCCTTCTTTAGGCATCTTCCTCCCTCCATCCTCTCTTCCTCCTTCACTCTCTAGTTCCTTCATCACCTCCAGCTCCATGTGCTTCTCCTCTTGCCCTTCTCGTCTTTCAGAGAACACAGACGGCTCAATCAGTCGCAGGATGTTCTTCAGATCTCCATTTTTGAAAACTCCCATGATGAGCATGGTGTAGAAGAGCTTGATGAGTGGAACGAAGAGAAACTCAGTGCTGCCTCCTATTGGATCCCGTACATGCATGCTCCCCTCTCGCACTGCCTCTGTCAGCATCTCAATGGTTTTAATTTTCAGTATGTCTAAAGGGAATTCAGGGCTATACTGGAAACAGTCTCCTGATCCTGATCCATTGTTGCCGTTATTAAGGTATGATGACCCGGTTCCGCAGACAAAACTCGGGGATGAGAAGTGCATTCTGGGTCTCAGGGAGGTGCTGAGGCCGATGCCCGGCAGGCCGTGTTTCTTCTTCTCATCAGGAAACAAGGTGATGCTCTTGGTCTCCCCGGTCATGGGAACAATGTACTCATTGTTCATCATGAGGCGAGCTGTGGCGTAGCTGCTGAGGTGGATGTCGATGAGGAGGTCATAGTAGCCCGCACGAAGCAAACCTGTGGGTTAAAGACACAGAAAGATAGTTAGAAACATTCAAAAGTTTAACCCTAAACTAGAGACCTGCCCTGTTCCATTTATGTTCTTATTAATGAACAGATTACATCTATTACCTGGTCTTACCTATTACATGTATTTATTCTTATATAGCTGTCTTCTACTACATTGCATCAAGTTATTCTTTAAGGAGAGTGAATGTGTGCATTACTACTTTTAACAGTTTACATGAGTTTATATAATGGTACACTGTTATAGATTAAACTACCCAACAGTATATGAAGCAGTTCAAATTAGCTCCAGCTCAACCAACTACATTGTAATTCTACTTTCACAATAATGAATAATTAATATGATACGTACATATAATAACAATAATATAAAACAACAGACAGGAGAAATTCTTCAAAATGACAACTTTTACTTTTGAACTTTTATTTACATTTTGCTAATAATATTTCAGCAACAAACTTATTCTTTTGTACTTAAAGGATATATCTTATTCCTTTGAGCCATAGAGCTCCATTTTTGTCCAAAATATGCAGTATTATCTCCTGTTTGATAAAAACTACAGTTGCCAGCTGTTATGGGAAATTACTGAGCCTTTTTAAATATACTATATATTATACATATTTGTGAGATTTTTTTTTTAAGAATTATGTCTTCAGTAGGAACCAATGTGTTTGTGGCTGAGTGCCATTGACAGGGTAGGGAAGTCAGTATTGAGAATGAGACTAATTTATTTTTTGTTTAGGACTTTTTGTGGGTTTTGTGACAAATATATAGAATAACACCAGCTTTATCATTTAAGTTTTTGTTAATGCAGGACTTTTAATTTAGTATTTTTACATCCTGTATTACTACTTTTAATGAAGTAAAGGATCTGAATACTTCTTCCAACCCTGCCTACAGTTATGTGACACTGCATCATGCACTAATTATCTACTTACTATAGAGTCACATTCAAGATTGTTCTTTCTATATGCTGTGCGCATTACCTGGCATATACTTATTCTCTATAGCCTGCAGGAGCTGCGCCTCATCTACGTGGGAGCAGAGGGCATGAGCCACGCGGTTGTTTCCCAAAGCACAGATTGCAGAATACAGTCTGAGGGTATGGTAGTGAAACTTTAATAAATCCCTCTGCTCTGACAGCTCCAGAATATCCACCGACCTGGACAACACACACAGAGACTGAATGAGAAACAAGAGTGCAGGAGGGAGAATGAAAAGGTGTGTGTGTGTGTGTGTGTGTGTGTGTGTGTACTCCACCTGTTCTCCTCAGGTATGTGTAGAGACATGTACTGCAGAGGTTCGTTACACTGGACCAGCCAGCCGTGTCTGTCATTCACTCTGGATGCTGAGACCTGAAAAAATAACTGTTAGCACTTCATAGACAGCACACATAACATTTCATGTTAGTTTCCAATAAGCACTTCTGGCCAGCAGCAACTGTCTTAGGATCAGCCCACTGTGTGGCACAGCAGACAGTTCACCAAGATACAGCCAGAAGATAACTGCTAATCAGCCCTGTAAACTTAATAGTTCATGTCCACATATGTTCCAAGAGAAGATCAGGAAATGGTGTTTGACAGACACTTCTGAAAGGGTCTAAATGCTGTTAAGTGAACTGAATACAATTCAGTATGTAGAATGCAATATGTACTGTGTACAATGCTTATTGAAATTATGTCTAGTATAGTATTTGAAAAGTATTTGAAATACACAATAATTCTAATATGCAAACACTGACTGCTGCTTGTCCCACTTTGATCATACTGCCATACTGTTCAGAGAATGGCCTCTAACCTGATTGTTTCAGTGGGAGATAAGGAACGAATTAAATGTTGGAAAATTTCTATTCCAGTGGTATGTATACTTATACCTTTCAATGAAGAAGTTGGTGTATTATATTAGTATGTGCAATAAAAAATGAAGACACATCTATACCTTTGTCTTAACTGTCAGACCGCCTTTACATCTTTCTTCTCTTCACTACACACTGAGTGACTGCACATCACTCAGAAAGATTTTGGTCTTTTATACCCCAATTGCAATTATCAAAAAACAACAACACTATAATGCAGGAGTTGTTACCTTGAGGAAGTGGTTGGGAACACGACTCCATAATACAGGAGTGAGAAACTGTACGTGCAGCCGTGGAGGACACTGGGGCGCTAGATTCTTCCTCTCACTCTTAAACAGACCAGCTGACAGAGGCATCACATTCTGATGGGAAACAGACAATGTTACAACATCACATGACATGGAGCTGGACAGACCAAAGAGGACACTGTGCCAGTATTCAAACCATTCCACTCATTGAGCATTTGAGCAACAGGAAATGCTGGGCTACATAGTTTTGCAACCTCCCAAACTTTGAATTAAGAATTAGAGGACAGCTAAAACAGTACTCAATTTTATATGTGTGTGTGTGTGTGTGTCCCTCACCTTAATACGCCCCAGTTCGAACTGGAAGACATTGGGACTGGTAGCCTTGGCAAACACTGCTGGGAACAGCTTAGCACTGGGCTCCACCTGTTGGGAAAGAATACATTGATCAATCCCAAGATTTGTGTGACAATGTCTGCATAAGCTCAGATTGTGCTGTTGCATCGTCAGGTCCAGTAACGCTAACTTGCCCTTCTCCTTCCTGTTTTTCCCAAAAATATCACAGTTACTCTATATTTTACATTGGGCTCATGGCAGCGTGTTTACCATGAATAACATAAGAATGTGGTGTTAATAAAGCCAGTGCAAGACACTGTTGTAGTGAGAAAGACTGATGTTACAAGCAAACATAAAGCCTGAAAGGAAAGAGGAAGCCAGGCAGAACGAGGGGACACATTTTGATGTAGGAAGCAAACTGAAAAAATGAAAGGAAGTTAGAATGAAAGAGTCAGGAAGGGAGAGGAGGAATCAGGACATGGGTACAGGAAGATTCAAAAACCTGGAATACCCTATCAGATATTTACCTGGTAATATGTGCTGAGTTCCTTGCCGTTGGCAGTGAAGGTCAGCAGTCCATTTGTTGTGTCAACCAGACAGCCGATCTCTAAACCGTTGTTGTTCCTGCCCTGACCAGGACTGCTGCTCTCTCCAGCCCACACCATGTAGCAGTTACTACGCTTTATACTGGAGGACACACACACACACACACACACACACGCACACCATGGAGCTCTCAATAATATTTATAGAGGGATATACAAGCTGTAAGCTTAAATTGGCTTTATGAATATGAGCACAAAGAAACAGGGGGATATAAGAAAATAAAGATAATAAAAGGAAAATGTGAATCAAGTGTTATTAGAGGACACTACTACAGACAGTTAAAGGTTCTAGCAGGTATGAATAAGTCATCATCAAACTTTTCAATCTTTCAAACCAAGTGTACAGTAAAGATTATTTCTCTTGTAGGGTTAAATGTGTGCTAATTACTAAAACCATGAAGTGTACTCTTTGCCTGGAGTGAAAACCTTCATACTTTATTCATGTCACATGTCGCTGCTCAAGATATTTGATGATCAAATACAAGAATTGACCCACATATACAGTACCAGTCAAAACTTTGGACACACTTTATCATTCAAGAGAATGGGAAGGTGTGTCCAAACTTTTGACTGGTACTGTATGAGCTAAGTGGAACTTGACTAACCTCTCGTGAACTTTGCCCTTCTCATCTCCCAGAGTAACAGTGACAGTTCGGACATTGTGCAGCTCAAAGCCTGGGTCGTACTGATGGAAGTCAGAGGTGACCCAGCCCACCCACACACTGCTGGGCTCCTGACCAGGGAAGATCCGCACTGAATAGTAGTGCTGCAGAGAGAGAGAAGCATAATCACGATGACTTTCCCAAACGTCTTCACAAACTCCATATCATGAAACTGTTAAACATTAAACAGAACATTTTTATCAGGTTTCTATTATTGTTATTTTCAGAACACCTGCATCCTCAGCTCCCTTACATTGTTCCTGGTGTATTCTATGCACTACTTGTCACCAATTTATACTCTACAGGACACTGTTATGTGTGAGTGTTTAGCGTGTTTGTATGTTGTTTGATTAGTATGTGTATGGTCTCACAGTAGAGGCTTGCATTAGGAATTCATAGTCATCTCTGTCTTCAGCCATCACCTCCTCAGACAGACGAGCAGATGAGGGGCAGCTGTTGTCTGGCTTGTTTCTCTTCAACATGAACCTGTGAGATCACATGGATGGTTTAGGTGTTTATGACACTTATAAAAACAATTAAGGAAGGATGCAAATTATTAGCGTGAAAAGGTTTACCGCTGTTTGAGCTTGAAGGGCTTCTCCTGGTTGTAATCTTTGTGGTTGTTGAATTCGTCTCTCTCGGGTCCGTTGGGACCATTGTGACCGTGAGACGACTTCATCAGGACCTCAAAGTCTGACACGGTTTCAAAGTCCTCCAGCTCCTGCAGACACAGGCACACACAACACATCTGATGAATCATATACCCAACCCAACTGTCTGCAAGTGAATTTGAGCAGTTAGTCAGCTTCCCTGTGATAGGGACTAGTCAGTAGCCTTTGCACATAGTTAGACAGTAAATGGAATGTGCATGCTCCAAACAAACTCCATTCACCTCATAGTTAGAGTTATTCAGTTAGAGATGGATCAGTTTAGGTATACATTAAGAAATGCTTTACTGAGATTTGAAAAGCATAACACAAAGCCTGAGAATAAATAATGTGTGTAAGGAAATAAAACACCCTCCTGCATAGATGCATCTGCAAGAACAATGGTTTGCTGGGACCAATTCTTCATTTTATTTGAAGCAAGATGTCTCCTACTTCACTGTAAGGTACATTCTCAATGTCTGTGCACTGGAGGCTTCAAGTTCCCACATCACATTTGTATAAGTTGCATACTGGATATATTGCATACAATAGTTGTGATGTCACAAATCATCACATGTACGTCCACATCTTAGCTCAGATTTAAGGTGACCACAGAAAAACTTTCAGCAGATGAATGTGAAAACTTTGCACATACATGATTCAACCCCTTGATTTCATCATTAACTGTATGCCACATCCTCATGTCTAAGAAACTGTTAGGGACCAGATGGATTATATTGTTCTGTGAATTGTTCCAAACAAACTATGTGTCAGTATGTGTGTGTAACTCTTTACATAGTTATGCGTAACTATCAGTATGTTTCTCTTACCCTCTTTGGTGAGAAGAGGCTGCCGTTAGGTGGGGACCTGGAGAAGGATTCTGCACACTCTATGGGCATGCTCATTCTGTAGAAGGTAATGTCAGTGTTGCTGTTCTGTGAGCCAAATGACCTCTGGGTGACCTTCAGACATGGACACGACTCCACTGTCCCATCTATACGTGTCACCTGAAAAAAGAAAGAAAGACAAAATTCTTTTGTTCTGATTTCATCAGTTCTCTCTGCACTGTTACTTTTACATGTGACAATTAGCCTTGGCTTACTTTTTCTGTAGTTTACGGGAATTTTTTGTGGGAAAAAAACATATTAAATAAATGATTAATAAATGTCTTGAAATGAGTCTGAAGGGGATCTTTAATTTCAGTCAAGCTCTCAGCCCACTACCACTGACTGCTACCAGAAATTTACAGTATCTGTGGTTTTTTTTCTACCAGCTGATAGCTACATGTTCCAAACCATGCAGAGCATCTTCCAGGTGACTCTCACCTCTATGTGTTGGTGGTTGGGAGGGACAGGTACAAACTGAGGCAGCCTCTTGCTGAGCCACATTGTGACATCCCGGTTCATGTTGACGGCGAACGGTTCATAGCCTTCCTGCAGGCCGCAGATGGTGAAGTATTTCAAAGTGCTGACGTCTTTACCAAAGTTCATCCTCCCCACCTGACACACACCTAGACTGCACACTGGGATGAAACCTGGAGACAGACAGGGAATGAAATACTAAGATTAAACTTGTTGTGCATTACTTCCTGTAACACTGATACTTGTAATATGCAGCAGATGCTGCATAGATTTGTGCAAATCAATAATCACATGGTTAATTGAGTAATCTTTTAAACTCATATATAAACTCAATTAAAACTGAGAAAAAATTTGAAATCCATATTCAATTTGTGCATCAGTTAAGAACTGTGCAAAACAATGGATACAGTATTTTTCAAGATAAACAAATAAATAATTTAATAGTCAAATACTCAATAACTAAAATGAAATAACTTACACACAATGATCATAAAGTTGAAGAGAAATCATCTAAAAAAGGCTGCAAAGCACTGATTAACATTCATATTTTACAAAGTTGACTGCAGGCATAGTCGATGTCCTGTCATCTTCAAAAATATTATATTATCCAAATCTGATGTGTATCTTACATCAAAGGAAGAGACTTACTTATGAAGATGAAGTTGAGAGGTTTGTCATTTGGCGTGACGATAACTAACTTAGCTTCAACATTAATCACACCAAGAGGGTCGTGACCTCAAAGGGTGTGTTTTGTCTCCAGTTACAGATGCATGTGTGTGTGCGTGTGTGTGCGTGTGTGTTGTCAGTAATACAGCACTAACCTTCACCAACATCAAAGTCCTTAAAGGCAAGCTCAGAGCCAGAGTCATCGAGCAACACCTCTCCATTAAGTGTGAACATCATGGTGTGTTCATTCAGATCCACCATGCAGCCCACAACGTCACCCGTCTGCCAAGCACGCCCAAAGTGCTCATTACCCTGGTGCCAGCGCTGGACCTGGAAGACACACACACACACACACACACACACACACACACACACACACACACACACACACACACACGTCTAGAGGCACTGACAAACAGGGTGGTCAGTGGTGCAGAGAGAAAAGGCCTCGTGCAAGAAGCACTCGTACAAACAGATTTGCTCTAGAGTGGCACGTATGATTGGTTGGTGAATTTATCACCAATTTTCTTCTGCTGAGAATTTTCAAACAAAATACGCAAAGATCTGTCACACAGTCTGACTTTCTTCATGTGGAGTTTAAATATGATACTGAAATTAACCAAAATGTAAGACACAGAGAGAGAGAGAGAGAGAGAGAGAGAGAGAGAGAGACCAAGATGAAGCTGAAAGCTCTGGAAAAAGCTGGTAAATGGACCTTGAGTTTTAGCAATTTGCATAAAAACTGGTGTGAGAGCTCTTCCCAGACTACTTTGAATTGTCTATAAATGTTAATGGAAATCTCACTTCAGTCCTGGTTGTGATTTCAGTAAAATCAGTTTCCTGTTTTAAGATGTTTGCTCTGAGGTTAAGGACTATTTTTAAATCAAACATGGGTTTATGCCTGCTTATTTCAAGATTTCAAGTAACAGCATAATCATACTCCTCTAGTATTAAGTAATTTCCAATTAAATTAGTGATGTATTTTCTTGTTACTTGGCCTTCATTTTTTCAGTGTACTAAAATTAAGGATGCAAAAAAATGAATTATTTGCTAATACTCAGTGTATTTCACTTATTATTGTGCTGTAGCAAGTCTGATCTCAATCTAAAAGCCAGCATTTTATACTCATCTTAAACCTTTGAACACTTATCAGAGCATACTTATTTCTAGACTGGAACCAACTTATTTTAAGATTTTATCCTGCTGCATGGACAGATAATTTCACTGATATTAAGTCATTTTCTCTTCAAATTCAGTTTTTATTTCTTGTATTTAGCCAATATTTTTGCAATGTGATGGGTTGGTTGACTAATTTGGCAATCCTAAAAAAGAATTTTAAACGCCTTAAATATAGTGCCACATGAATCATTTTCTCTGTTGCTATAGTAAACAACATGTTGATATTTATCATATACTTATTGGTACATTCAGGTTTGGGTTTTTTTTTAATGTTTTTTAATGAATTTGTTACAATCGTTATCACTAATGATGATGTTTCACTGTGAGGTAGGATTATATAATATGCTGAAGAAAAACAACACACCAAGAAATGTTGACTTCAAATGACACTCTGACGTAATGGGAAGTGTTGTATGACTGCATGAGTAAAGAGAAATTCAGCCACCTTAAAGCCGTCAAAGACAAAGGCCTGGTCATCAGATCCCAACTCCTGGTCTGGTAGGCATCCCGGTCTGGCCCAGCCCACCCTCATCTCCCCTGCTGTTAAAACCTGGGAACAGAAGCAGGAAGAGGTTCACATCTAAGTTCATATTTTGTTAAAAGTCATCACAGATATCTTTAAAATTGTATCTACCAGCAGCTGATACATTTCAGAGCAATGCTAGCATATCTCTGATCATAGCTCTTCTTACCTCCAGCTCAAAGTACCACTTCCCAGCATTAACACAGTAGGTTTTCTCTGCTCGGAAAATGCGGAACCTCTCAGCGGACATGTTGCTGGGGTCAGATTGAGCTGCTGGGTGAGAGCGAGGCAAAGGAGGCAAGGGAGGGAGAGCGGGTGAGATAGGTAATCTGATGTATACATTATCATAAAAATGCCAAGTCTTTGAAAGAAGTGATACAATGGAGGGTAGGTATTGTACCATGGTCCTGGTCGGGAGCTTCCAGGTTGTATCCATATCCCAACAGAGTCCTGACAGCCTCTCTCAGACTGTCTTTATTGGACTTCTTGGTTCTCTCATCCAGCAGAATGTAGGGGACCAGGCGAGGGTTTCTACGACTCTTCACATCCTGAGAAGCAATAGAGCACACAAGAATGAAAAGGAACTACTCCATAGGACTATAGGTGCAGGGTGGGGACAGTGAAATAGCAGCACTAGACTATCCTTCAGTTCCTCCATTGAGTGCAATATATGCCATTACCACATTAAAGTCACAAGTAGTCTTGTGATGCTTGTAACTCTTGTGATGCCCTTTCCCTTGGTCCTGTGGTGTGTGTGTTTAAGTGTTGCAGGTCCTTGGCTAGGTGGAGGATAGGTGCCGCTGATGTAGTAACAGAATCCATGCTGCTGGTCTATTCCCACTTACCAAGACTTCTTTGTTTTGTGCTACCCTATTGGTTTTGTTTTACACTGACAACACATGTCTTACATGAGCCACTGCATTCATACACTTTCAAACATCACTGATGATGATTTTAAGTGTGGCGTGTGTCTCCCGCTAGCTGGTCACAACAAACTGGGGGCTGGTCTGTTCTGAAGAAAATGCTGGAAATTTTGTTAATTAGATTTCGAGTGAGTTTGATATTTTTTCTTAACTAAGTTTAATTGGCTGTGTGCGGGGAAATGCCTTTAGTAGGGAGTGGCGTCTATTGCTAAGTTTGGCGTGCGCCTCCCTCCTTTGTTGGGCCCGCAAGCCAGTCATAACACTCTCGTTTACTGATTTAAGACACAAACAGATAGGTAGGCATTGAAGTCTAGCAGTGAATTCCAACAACAGTGGCCATTCCGCTGTGTACATTTCAGTAAATGTATGGAGCAGACCAGTCAGCCAATTCAGAGATATACTGCACAGTGGTAAACACAATATCATTTCTCTGTCTCAGCACATAAATGCTAACAAACAAACTCACACACAGAAACACACACACAGAGTCCCTACTTGTTGGATGCCATAGGTCCAGCCTTGACGGATGCGGTCTCTTGCCCAGACGTTGTGTGCATTCTCAGCCAGTTTGTCCACCATGGCTTCCTGGGTGGAGGTCAGTTTGATGTGACTCAGGTCCAGAGGAGCAGGTTTATAACCACCGGACAACTCATAGCTGCACAGATAGAGTTAAAGCACTGCATTGTTAGCTAGCCAGCTGCTCAACAACCTCCATGTGTTTATGGTGCTGCAGTCATCATAATAATCTCTATTATTATCTCATGAAATGTCCCATTTTCCCATCACTGCATCATTACATCATGAATAGTATGAGTATCATATCATCCTGCATCCAATACTTGTAAAGTTGTGCCATTATCTTATGTCGTATTAATGTTTGAGGTAACTCACGTTGGTGACAGTTTCATGCTCTTGACTTTCTCTACAGCATGTTCATCTGCGAGGCCGACATGGCAACCCAAAGCCAGGAGAGTTCTGTAACACACACACACACACGATGAAACACATAATCTAGTGTTATTGACCCAAACGCGTTACCATCACCAACACTCCTGCATAACCTGGAAACCTGCATATCGAATTCAGCATCTAGTCCACAGAAAGAAACTCCAGAATTTGAAGTAAAATATACAGCGTGAACACTTCATGTGTCGTCGGGTTTTAATAGTGTCCCTGATAAATATGTGATCTAAATGTCATATCCTATGCTGCTCGCTGCAGGGATGCATTACTTGAGAGTCTCCAGAGACATCTGTAAGTTGTAGCTCCGTTCCTGTTCGGGAAGCTTGGAGAACTCCACCAAACATGGGTGCTGCCGCTTGTTATCATCTCGCACCTAAAACACACACAAACACACACACACACACAGAAATGAAAGGGTAAGGATAGTAAAGGAGCCTGTTGCTTGGCACAGTTTGAACTCAGGACACCATGAACCAGAGGGCAGCTGGACAGTCATAGAACTGGAATTACATCCAGGTAACTTATTTTTAGTGCTCTGCCCTCTAACAGGTTTCACTATTTACTACTTGGGATATGACATATTGTATGTAAATATACAGGTGCTAGGCCTGGCCCCTGACTGGGCAAAAAGTGAGGACCCACTTGGGGCTGCTGCTATGCCTTAAAAACAGGTGTGTCAGGCTGAACTCACACAACAGCTGCAATAAGCAATGAATGAGCCACAGAGCTGCTTATGACCGACCGGATTTTGTTGAGATATGACCTAAAAAACAACAAGACTTATGAACAAGTGTCATCTCCAGCAAGGTGTGTGTGTGTGTGTGTGTGTGTGTGTGCGTGTGTGTGTGTGCGTGCATAAGTCTGCATCCAAGTGTATTTATGTATGTATGTGTTCATATTTATATGCATGATGGGCAGTATGTGAATGTTTGGGTGTGTGCCTTGCAAATGTATTTTTGACATTTTTGACAAATTCTGCTGGTCTTGGTGTCCTTAGGGAAACATTGGCATCTCTTCCTCTTCTTTCAAGTAGGCAAAGCTGGATGCATAGGTATGTTTGCATCCTTGGTTTGAGGCTGCATCACCATGTTGGTAAGCAGGGGTTTAGGGTAGACATCGCCGTTGTTCAAAATGAGGGCTCACCAGAGCTCTTCCTCGCTCCTTCAGAAAGAGACTCCTTTTGTATGGCTTTGCAGAGTTCCTCCCAGGGTTAATTTCAGTCCACACTACAAATGCATTGTAAGCCGAAACATCCAAGATGCTGTAAAAGATGACCGATGGCCACCTTGCTGTCATCCGTTTGCAAGTGACAGAGTAGATGCCAGTGACCTGTCCAAGTTGTCAACTCCTCCTTTGTTTTTAGTGTAATCCAGGATCACTTCTGGCTTTTTGTCTTCCCTCCTGCTCACAACTGCAGTCCTGTGGAGTGTGCTCAACATCATCACGTTTTTGTACCTCTTGGGACGGTATGACACAACTATGGTGTCTTCAGTAAAGGCAGACTTCCAGGAGAGAGCAGCCCTGTCCTTTGTCCCAAGAAGTGCAGGACAAAGCTCAGGTTTGTTCCACCATTGTCAGCTTCTTTCACAGCAGCTCTTGGCCAAGGGCATGAGAAGTGAAAAACATGTGATGTTGCGCCCCTGAAGACCTTCTGTCATTGCCAGCACTACATGCATGTCCTGATTATTCTCTGGCACAGTTCTAGCAGGTATACCTGTATATATTTGCATATTCCATGCAAAGCTGCATCACAAGCTGCCCAGATTTTAAGGCCATATTTTCCAGGCTTACTGGGAATGTATTGTCTAAATGGACAGCAATCTCTAAATGGGCCCAGCTTTTCATCTATCGTGACCTCGGGCCCTGGATTGTAGGTCAGTGGCGAGCACTCTACCCGTTTGTCCCAAACATCTCTTATGGGTACAAATTTGTCCTTCTCATGACAAGCTAATCTTGTTTCACACTTGTCAAATTGAATAACTCTCAAAAAAATAAAAGGTTTGAAATGACATTTTAACACAGAAAATAGCCTGGCCTGTTTCAGCATCCCATAAACTAGAAGTGGCCTCATTGTTGGATTTATACCCCGGCAAGTATCAGCATCCCCATGTAAGCATGGAGATGGTGTGTGTCAATCTCCCTCCGACTATTCCCAAATACTTGTCTCCTCTCCATGTTGGTCATGTCAATAATGATCTTCTCTATAGGCTGTGGTATAAAAAGCTCAAAGGCAGATTGTATGTCTTTGGCATGTGAGACTGCCTACCTTGTTGGACCTTGAGGTCATTTTGATTATATTTTGTGATTGTTCGCTACCCTGTCTTTAATAGGGGATTGAAACCCATAGTATTTTGCCATTTTTTGATGTCATTATCTTTCTTTGAGCTTTCCAGTCATTAGGCCGTATTCAGACCAAATCAGGCGATGTTCAGCCGCAGGGTTGAGCAGAGGTGTGTGAGGGTGTTTATTTGTGCTCTAAAACATAACCGCTGTGAAACAATCAAAAAATAACGTTTTATTGATCTGATTTCTCGCTACCAGCATTCCCTCTCTTCATTCACTCTCTAGCTCGCGCAACCACTGCTGCTCTCTCTCTCTCGTCTTTTTTAAAGTGAGGAAGCCGACAGCAGAGTCTAACTTTACTTTTAACGTTATCAAACAAAGAGAAATGTCCTTCCCTCCTCCTAGTAACGTCTTTTTACTCCCTCATGGCAGAGTTTACAACTCTGATCAGTCTGGTCTCCAGCTGTGATTGGCCACTGCAGCCTTCAGCCGCGGTGTCGTCGGGATGCTTTTCTCCAAAAGTTGACTGTGGCTCAACTTCCTGGCCGCAGTCCGGTGTGGCGCCACAGCGGCCAAAACCGCTGCAGCCGAAACAAACTATGCTCATTAAAATGAATGGAAGGACAGACGTTTTCGCCGCAGGTCTTATAGTGATTTCTGTAACCACTCCCCCACAGACAAAACATTCAACACCTCGTCTGCCAGAAAGAAGTGGTTCCCATGATAATAACAGCATAAAAGTATACAAAGTGACAGATGAAAGAGTATCGTCTTCAGTGTGTGTGTGTGAGTGTGAGTGAGTGAAGCAGGGAGTGGGGGTGTGTGTGTGTGGGATCATATTTGCTGTGTGCCACTCTACAATTAAATTCAAATCAATATGCTTTCTTGGCATGAAACATAATGTTAATATTAATACACAACATTATTATGCTATTATCATAGAATTTTATTACTATTATTTTTGTTTTGTTGTAATTTTTGTTATTCATGATGGTTTGGCAACATTTACCATGTATTTCTCTGCATAAACAACCCATAATTACTACCGGGTCAGATTTGACCCATAACACGACAGATGTAACCTTTTTCTTGTATGTTTCACACATCTAAACTTGAAAATGGGTCAAATTTGACGCATCTGAACACAACTGTGACACATACAGTTGTAAGTGTTTGTCTGATACTCACTACACCGAAGGTCCAGCCTAGTTCTATCTTATTCATCACCCACAGCTCATGGATATTTTCTGCCAGCTTCTCCCTGATCCTCTCCAGGTGAGGTGGCAGAACAATCTACACACACACACACACACACACACACACACACACACACACACACACACACACACACACAAAACAGTGATTTGCACCATTTCGATCATTACACACACTGTTGTTTCAGTCTGCTCTGTTTGTGTAACCAATAGAAAAAGGCTTTGTCATGAAAAAATGCCTTAAAAGGATTAACTTTTCACAATAGTATATGTATGATAAATAATCAAAATGTATTGGTTTATTTCACAATGTCATGGTTATATAATATTTTTTTCTATACTTATTCATAGGATAGGTACAAGATTTATCAGGCACTAGGATTTATTGGATGACGTCTCTAACTTTATTCGTTTAACACGAGCACCCAACCCAACCCTGACAGTGATCTGTACTGTACCTGGCTGGTGTCTACAGGTATGGGAGTGAACGCTGCCTGACTCAAGGTGACAGTGGGTCCCAGCAGGTCTCTAGCTGCGGTCTGTTCCTGACTGGCCTCCAGCTTTAGCTTCTCTCTGGGCAACACCGCCTCATAGCAAGGAGCATAACCTGGAGGAGGGAGGAACTTAAACTCTCCATGACGACCCCCGAGGAGGAAACGAACCCTGCGGTATGACATGTGAGAGGAGAGCAAGACATGGTAAACACAGTGTGATTTCCACATCAAGTAGGAAAATATATTTTTCTTCTCCTTGAAGTCAAAGGAAACAGTCTGACCAATAATCAAACCCAGTAAATTAACTTGATACTAGGTTAGCTTACAGAGTTTCCATTAGACTCTTGCTTTGTTGGATTTCAGGATTCTGGAGTTTTATATAAATTAAAAATAAATGTAAATCTCTAGATAAATAGATACCATCAGGTAAATCAACAAACATTTCCTCTGATACGGGATAACAGATAATAACTGGATTTTCATTTTGTATGAATTGTTTCCAGTAAAGCACTGACTTGACTCCAGCAGAGAAGCTGGCCACAGGGAAGAAGAGGCCGTCAGAGTTGAAGTTCTCAAACATTCCCTGAACCGGCTGACCGTTGATCCTGAAGGAGATACTGGGCACGCTGAGGTCCAAACAGCAGCTCACCACGTCCTCTGCTCTCAGAAGATGCTGATTGGGTGAGCTAACAGTCCGTGCAATGCAGCCTGCACGGGATTGGTGGAAAAGTTTGCGTAAATGAATCAAATCAAGCATATACAGTGAATATTTTTCATGATATATGCTTATTATTTGAAAATGTATACAGTAGCTTGTCTTAAGTCATTGCTATGCAGAGAGATGTACAAATATAATTTAGCTGGTTATTATATAGAGGTACAATGAACTCACTACAGTTTCTACATAGCAGTATCATCTTCTCTGTCTCCATACACACACATACCCCTCACCTGACCAAAGATGGAGTCCATCAAAGCCGTAAGAGTAGAGGTCATCACCCACCCCGTTGCCTCCCCACCCCTCCCCCCCACTGGGGTAGGGTGCGTAGCCACTGGTATTGGCCCAGCCCACCCTGAGGTGAGTGGCCTCGGCTGTGACAAATGGCAATGCCTGGTCCACGATCAGTTCGTAGTACCACTTCCTGTACTGGGCGGAGCCATCACTGACGCCCAGAAAGATGTTGGGACGCATGCTGTTAGGAAGAGAGAAGAAGAGGAAACACTGTCACTAAGCAGAGAAAATGACCCACTAGTGTGTTAGAATGACAAATTCTGTGTATCTTGACAGTTACAAGAAGTTGGTACTGGATTTTTAAAATGTGTGTATTTGTGCAGGTGTGTATGTGTGTGTGTGTGTGTGTGTGGGTGTGTCTGTGTGTGTGTATACCTGCTTACGTGGTTGATCAGGCGTGTCTGCAGTAACAGATCTCTTCCTGGCAGCAGGTTATCACAGATCAGGTGCTGGTTAGAGCGCACTGCCACACCGTGACACACACACAGCGAACACAACACGTCTAGAACCTAACACACCAGAAGATACATCACTGTTGTCAATATGTCGTTGTTACAGTACAAACACTCACATGCAAACACCTAGGTTGAGGTTGAACTGCAGGACTCCTGATGGATTGATCTCATTGGCAATTTTCGCAAGAGTTTTCTTTGCCTTGATAAATGATGGTTGGTCGGAATCTTTTAAAATTTACTCCATGTGGCTTTAGGTTCTGCTCACAGACTCCTAGAAGCCTTTTCACACCAGACACAAATAACCATAACTCATAACTTTGAAACTGATTTGAAGGTAAGTAATGGAAGCTTGAACACCTGTGTGGAACTTCTATTATAGATACACATATGCCTGTGTATATCTGCCTGCACCTTGTGGTTGCGTCCATGCTTGTCCAGTAGAGATATAATGGATTTGATGTGTCCCTCTTTGATAATGTTCAGTGCCTCAGGACTCTCCACCAGCACACAGTGAAGCACCTCCAGTATACCTATATATACAGAATATGGCAATAAGCAATCAGAACCACATCATTATTAACATACCAGCAAGAGAAGCTGAAGAGACACACAGCTTTTAGACATTTTAACCCCTGTGTTGTTTCAAATATGGATGAGGGTGAGGTGTAATTTCAGACAGTCCAACATTACAAAAATTACTATTGTAAAGCCATTTTAAAAAGGAAACAAGTTATCAGTAAAAAGCAACAGTAGTTAAATTGGAAAAATAATAATAGTAGAGAGTAAAACATCAAGGCCACTTTGTGGATGAGCTGCAGTTTTAATTCCACAGTTATGTGCAGTTTTTTATAATAGTAATAATAATAATAATAATAAGCAATAGATACCCAGTAAAATGTAAAATAATGACCCCTCACTATCAAACATGTTCTTGCTTTTGGTCTCATTCTTGTTAATTCAGCAGCTGTCCTGGCTGCTGCTGTGAGTGTTGTGTTGCACTGTGGCCTTCATGCATGCTTACATGGACAGAGCAGAGATCTTCCAGAGCAGATGTTTATCATTTTGTACTTTAAACTGAATGAGCTGATTCATTGTCCAGGAATGGTAACATCCCCACCAGGCCTGCTGCTAGTTTGATTTCATGATGATTTATGATGACTGAATGGTGATCAGTAATTCCATATAATGACAACCTTGTCAAAGACAAGCTGACCTACCAGAAGAGGCCTCAAGTCTCTCCAGTCTGCTAATGAGCCAGTCCAAAGAACCGGAAAATTGGGCGCAGTTCTTCCTGTTTCCCCTGATCAGCGCAGCTAGGAGGAGCACAGAAGATAGATGACGTGGGACAGGAGGGGACAGGAGAAGACAGGGGAGAAGAGACATGTCATTAAGAGGTACTGTTGTTGTGTGATAGAAACAGACTATTCCCACATGTATTTGTTGGTCTCTTTCCTCTGGTTGCAACATTTTATATTCTAATCTCATCTTTCCATGGAAAGAATTATGTAACTGAATTATCTAACCTGACGCTCCAGATGGTTTGTTACACAGAACTATCTGAGAAGTTTTCCTTGGAAACTGTTTGGGTAGGGTAGGCACATCCAAAAAATATTTGGCAGGAGATTAGACGAACCATCTGTCTATCACCGTCTTACCTTGTGAGGCAGCTGGATTTGTGAGATCACAAGATCACGCGACAATCCTCAGAGGATGCTGATTGGTCTGAACCACACAAGCGCATAACTTGAAGTCTGACAGGATGGATTCTCTTGTGATCATGTGATGTTGTGATCTTGAGAATCCAGCTGCCTTGCAAGGTAATGAATTATCATCTCTTTAAATATTATGTGTATTAATTTACCATTATGGCTTTCTGTAAACCCCTTTGTACATACAATCTAGTTTTAGATAATACCTCTGGAAATAACACGTGGGCTATTATATTTTCTATGTGTGTATGCATGTGTGTGTTTACCCAGCAGTTGGTAGAGGGAGTTGAGGATGGAGCTCCAGGCCTCTCCAGCCTCCCTTCCTACTGCCTCAGCAAAATGAGCTGCACTGCTGTACACGTGAAGCCGATCAATACACTCCAGTACGAGGCTGATCATCCCCTATGGACACAGAGGTTGTTGTTACTGCTTTATTCAGATGACTCTGTTAATGGTAAATAAATGAAATGAAACCAATGTTCTTCAGTTCTTCAGCACCACTTTTAGACTACATTGTGACTGATTGTCACAATGAGGCATAATCACCAAAGACTTCTGCGTGATACACATTTTGGTGAAACTTAAATTTTTGGACCCCTAATAACATTAAAATGGCTCAGTTTTAGGCACACAGGACCCGAACACATAGACAAAGACGTTTCCTACCTCCTCTTGGAAAAGGTTTTGTCGGTTCTTCAGAGCTCTCAGTCGGTTCTGCTTGTCTTCATGTTCTAGGTGATCGCCGGGTGGTTGGAAGTAGCCAATCAGATCCTGCAGACTCAGGCTGACTGAATCAATTGGTAGATCAAAAGTAGAGCTCTTCCCCTTTTTTCTTAGAGTGTCCAGACCCCTGTTACATATAGAGTGGAGGAAATGTCTTTATACTCTGATAAGTTCTCATTGTCACTCCTCTGAGTGTGTGTGTGTGTGGTCCAGGTATTCCTCACATTGTGGGTAGTAAATCTGTTTACACAGTCATGTTGTGACAAAAAGCAAGTCTCCCTAACGTAAATCATTAATTTTAGGTGAAGACTTGGTTTAAAGTTAAGGTTAGTTTAGGGTTATGTTAAGGTTAGAGTAAGAGTTAGGGTTAGGCATGTGGTGGTCATGGTTAAGGTTAGGGTAAGTCTCCAGGAAATGAATTTAAGTCAATGTAATGTCCTCTGAAGTGATGGAAACACGACTATGTGTATGTGTGTGTGTGTGCATGTGTGCATTAATCCACCTGATGAAGAGGTTGAACAGAAACACAGTACTGCGGATGACTCTGGCAGTGCGACTCTCCTCATGTTGTGACCGAGACAGCGTCAGCCCGTCGTCCATGTGACCTTCATGGTGCATGATGGCCTGAAATAAGATGTGAGTTTCTGAAAAACACTGACATCTGCTCTTAATATCACTCTAAATGAATCACAGCATTTTCAAAAGACAGTGTAAACTGTTTCTTGCGAGACTATTATGTAAAACCTGAGACAGCAAAATCAATAAGTGGGACAACAACAGAGACACTATGCCAGGATCACAATATCAAACAGTAAGAAGTTTTGTCAATTTACTGAAATATCTAAATTTACAGTCACACAAACTGTTTTCTGAATGTTGCTTTAAATTTCTATGAAGATGAGAATGAACTTAAACTGTAACAAGACAATTTTCATAATGAAGCAGGTTTTTCATGGTAAAACTTGCAAGATGGATAAAATTGTGTATGTATAAAAGTATGTATAAAAGTTGTGCTTTATTTTGCCTCTGGTATGACTAAAAGCATTTACCAGATGTGGGCTCCTTCACCATTAGCTCAGGTCCTAACCCTAACAACAAACTGCCTGACCTGGATGACATGGCATGGATGAATGCACCTTAAGTTTACGAAAGGCTTCACTTTTTAATCTGCTGCCACTCTTGTTGTCACTCTCAAATACACAGGATAGACCGGTGATAAAAAGTTGTAAAAACGCAGTACAGTACCTTTCTCTGTACACCACCCATGCGAGCACACTTGGCATCGACAGTCTGGTATGTGAGCCACAGGCAGGTGTCAACATGTTGGATATAACACACAGAGTCGCCATACTTAATGTCAGGAACACCCATCCCATCCACCTCCTTCTTTACACCAGGGTCCAACTTTTCCTGAAAGAGAAAGAAAGGAAGAAAGTGAGCATTGTAATTAATACAGATTAAATCTTACACAGCAAGCACATGGCTGCATTAAAGAATGTTTTATAGATTATTCATCATGACAAACAACTGTCAGCAGAAGTTTAATAGATTAAGTTTGAAGGGTTCTCACATATTTTACTCACTAATTGATAATAAATAGTTTGTAATCATTACTTTACAACACTGGGCAATACAAGTCAGACACTAAAGAACCGGTGGTGTGCTTAGAAATCGGTGTTGTACAAATGTGCAATGTGTGTGTTCAGTGCTGGATTTACAGCTCATTATGAAGGCAGCTCCTGGACTGAACCTGGTACTGCCCACTTCTATAACTACAGGAGAGCATATAGGTGCAGTAGAGGGATTTCTATAAAATCACAAGGCTCAGAAAAAACAAACAAAATACAAAATAATTACTTTGATCATGGTTCAATCCCTCATGTGTGCAATCCTCCCTTAAATGAGAGATGCCCTTGAAAACACCCAAACAAATGACACGTAGTCTACGACTCCAACTTGCTGCACTGTTTGTTAAAAATAGCACATGTGTTTGGGGCAAGATGCGTCACATCTGCGCCTGGAAATCAGGCACAAGAGCTGCAGTGAATCTGGCCCTCTGAGTCCATATTTGGATGATAGCAGGACAGTTAGTTTGATAGTTTCATACTTCTGTGAGTACGCACAAACACGCCTCAGTGGACTTTGTTTCTACATTTCTGATGTTTTAATATATTATTAAGATTTATATATTTATTTATGTGCTTTATCATGAATGACAATCCTAACTCAGCAGAATAGTTCAGTCTCCTCCAAATAGACTGAAGTCTGGTAAAGTCTGATCTGAAGAGTTGGCATGGTACCGAATTTTCTGAAACAGAATCAACCCAAACCTGAAGTGCTTCTATTTCTTTCCTCTATAGTCTGTTGCAAACCCAACTGTGTGTGCCCCTCAGCTTTGAAACTCCCTGCCTGAGCACCTCAAGCTAGATAAATCTGTAGCATCCTTTGAGGTGTTCTTTATTTAGCTTTGGCCATTTTAAATTAGTTTCAACCTGTCTTGTTTTTACAGCTGCTTGTTGTCCAAATCTTAAGTTATTATTTTGGTATATTTTATTGTTTCACACTGTTGTTTCACTCTGTAAAGCACTGTGTAACTTTACGAAGACAAGTGTAAATACAGTTATTATTAAAGTTTAAATTATTTTTAGTCCTTACTAGGAGTCCAATGAATTCACACACCCCATATAAAGGGCAGAAGATCTTGTGTGACACTGGAAAACTTTTAAGGAGATTATGGAGAAACAAGTCAGAGGGTACCAGTATGTACAAAACAGAAAGCTGCCTTCAACTCCTATCCTCAAAAAATAACACAGAAATGTTCCTTTCATTATGTTGCACTGTGCTGGTACCTATACCTATAATACATTCTGGGCTTCATGCTGTGGATGTTGTGACTGCGTACCTTGGAGGACCTGAAGCAGAAGGCTGTAGACTTTACATCAGCTTTCTCTTTGTCCATCAGCAGCAGAGATTTGTCTTCTATCAGACTCAGATACTTCCCTGTGGTCACATGTCTCAGTCTGAATGGCTGGCCCCAGCGGATATGACTCCCACTCCACCTGGATACAAACAAAGACATAAAGACATTCAGAATCATAAATAAATACATATAAATACTGCAAATATCAACAAAGTGGGCAGGACTAAAAGCGGGCAATTTAAAAAATTACTCTCACTGTTGCTGTTTGGATATCTGTTTTGTGTGGAATATAATATACTGGCAAATCTCCCTCTGGCAAAATTGAAATTATCAGTAACCAGTGTACAGAGAGTAGGAGATACAGGGAGGTCAATATCAGAGCCCAAAGTTAATTTATGCCTTGGGACCCCCTAGTAGGTTAATCTGGCTCTACAGAGTGTTTTAGCATCTTTCAGTGCATAGTTTTGGTTTAATAGCACATTTCCTGTTGTGGTTCAGTACCTCTGCTCTCAGAAGCCTTGTTTCCAGAAGCAGGCAGCTGTTTTCAAGGAAAAAGCTCTAATAAACCCACTATACACTACGTGACCAGCACCAATCAGCAGCAATATTTTTCTCAGGAATTGGTCAAGTCAGAGCAAAGAAGAAAGAGAACACTAGACTTTGGGCATTCATCAGTTTGACATAAGCACAACTCCAAATGAATGATAATGTTGCTCTGTGTCTGCTGGATGTGTAAATGGCTTATCAGATAATGTTATGTTTACAGTTTGTTCTGCTGCCCCCAAGTGGCCAAAAAATAAAGTAATGCAGCTCCAAATTATGTATATGAGTTGGATTAAAATGTCTACAGTATGTAAAATTTGCTGCAGAAATTAAATTAGAAGCCTGAAGGCTAATGTTCATCTGCTTCAGCACACAGTCCTGTGCTCTTCATGTCACAGATGCTCACAACACGTGATGTAGAAGAGCTACAACAGCCAGACTTCAGCTCTTTAGAGACGTTTCTCTCCGAGATATGTCAAGATACAGCTGAGAATTTTCAGTATGTGTATTTGTGTGTATGTCCCCTACCTTACTTATTTTTCATTTCAGGTAGTGGGCTCAACAGAACTGCACACAGGTGCAACCGATAACAATAATAATGGCTGGGTTCCATTTAGCTGTGTCAGTTCCAGGGGTCTGCTATTGGACATGCTGGCTAACTGTCTGGGGCACGTGAATGGAACACAGCCATCGTTAACGTTATTAGTATCACCTTTTCCTGCCATAACAAGTCAAACTGTCTGATGGAGGAAAGGTCAAGACACTGAAATCTAGGCACAAACAAGCCATCAATTGAAAAGATATAAAAGCCAAGGTTCACATAATGGCTACGCCTCAAGCATTTACAAGGAATAGTTCAACTTTAGGTGAGAAGATTAATATCAGTCTCATGTGTGTGTGGTAAGTACAGATGTGTAAGGAGTCAGGACAGGGTTAGCCTAGCTTAGCATAAAGACTGGCAGCAGGGGGAAACAGCTAGCCTAGCTCTGTCTAAAGCTCACTTGTTAACATGCTGTATCTTCTTTTTGTTTAAATGTAACAACAGCAATTTGTGGTTTTGAGGGGATTCATTATTAATAAGGACAATATTGATATTACGACTAATATTATTAGTGTAATGGAAGGTAGCTGTGGTGGTCGTAGTAAAATAAGTACACAGTATACCACATATTTATCACTATAATAAAACTAATTATATTTGCTTCTTAAATTGAATGTAACTCCAGACAGAGCAATCACACATATTAAAGGTAGAGTCAGTCATTCTGGAGAAAGACTGTTGATATTTGAACTAAACACCTAAACAGCCACACCCCTCCCTTCATGCTTCTTCAAAAGCTCCACCCCCCAAATTCATGAGCGTCGCCAAGGCAACGACCAAAAGAGAAATATAGCGTCATCCAGAGCGATGCGTCAACTGTAGAGTCACTTCTGTTCCTCTCACACATTATCACAAGTGGAAAAAAAATTGTCTCATGAGCAAACAGTCCACCCACACTCTCCCCATTTCTCACTTGACCTGCGTCCAGCGTCTCTGTCCACAGACGCAGCTGATTGTCAGCTGCAGCTCCTGGAGAGCTGAGAGGACAGTAGCCGGACAAACTGCCTTCACCAGGCTGACTGTCAGCAGAAATTTACTGAACCAAAATAGTTTGCATATTGGCTCGAAATTGACAGTGGGATATTTGTGTGATTTAAACAGCTGCCTGCTCAGATTACACTTCACTAAATGCAATGGAAACAGACTCGGAGCATAAAAAAAAACACACGAGGGGTCTCTGTGAGACTGTCTTGGATTCAGTGTGGATTGATACATTTAATAAGATGGAAGCGTATCTGTTCTGTGAGAAAACGATTTCTATGTGAATTGGCCACGGCCTCTCTCTCCCCAGCTCGCCAGCCCTCCCCCACAATCCAACAGGTGCTGGAGATGGGAAACATCATATCCTCATACAGACATCTGCTCTGATGTCTTCCCTCCTGTGCATGAGCACGAACGCCTCCTGCTGATTGGCTGGAGTAGCGTTGTGTGGATCAGTTTGAGCCTCTTTATTTGTTTCCCATTTACAGAACCAGGGCTGTGTATGAAGAAAAGATTTTTTCTAAGCACACACAAAGTACAGACAGCTAGCAGACGGTGAGGAGATATTCCCTGAATTTGACAAAAAGTATATTCAACAATCTTTCTCCAGAATCACTGACTCCACCTTTAATGC
The DNA here is from genome assembly GCF_963924715.1 of Thunnus thynnus. Taxonomy (NCBI): domain Eukaryota; kingdom Metazoa; phylum Chordata; class Actinopteri; order Scombriformes; family Scombridae; genus Thunnus; species Thunnus thynnus. The sequence continues at coordinate 26,050,098 of NC_089536.1, forward strand.
TTCTCACATGCACATACACACAGAGAGACATTACATAGACAATATTGTCACAATCTTTGTATGTGCTGTATGTCATATTGACACCTTTAGGAAAAGAAGAAGAAGAAAAAAGAAAGCAAACAAGTATATTTTGTAAAATGTTGAACTAATCCGTTTAAACAGGTTGGCTTATTAGGAAGATATACTTACTAAAGTGGGAAGTAGAAGAATAAAGACCTGCCTCACTCTGCTGTTGAGGTGAGAAAAACATTTTTTATTTTTTGTAATTTGGACTTTTAAATTGTTTTGCCTAATCAGTGAAGGTGTGCCAATTGCTTTTAATGAAATCCGCCTCAAGTGACACAGCATCTGTGTGTCACACAGAGAGAATCAAAAGAGAAATTTGTTATTATACATATGTTTAACTGTTTTAAATATACACTTAAAATGTAAACTGTAAAACTATGTAACCATTTGGTTACTCTGAGTAAGCAAAAGCAGCTACCTGGTTGCCAACCTGGAAATCATTGCTTAAACTTACTGTCAGATCCTGATACTGCTGTTACTTAGCAACTATTGAAAATCCTTGAAATGCCATTGGAAGGCTAACATCCACTCTGCTGTCCACAATGAGTGCTATCAACCCAGGCTAGACCCTTTGCAAACAATGCTGGGGATCCCTCACAGTGCAAACACAAAAATGACAATGTGCAATGCAATGTGAGCTGCATTCGGAACAGCACGTCTGTACAACAGTTATCTATTTGTGTGTATAATGTGCTGGTATATTTGTGAATATCCTTGTTTGCTGTATATGTGTATATTGTACTCACACAACCCGCAGTGTCTCCAGCCTCCACAGGGACCTGGCGTGACTGGACACTGGTCCCCCCTCATAGTGCACAGTCCTGGAGGTAAATATCATACAATCACATTGAAAAAATGATATATCTTTCCATACATAATATTACCTCTTTCTATGAAAGTCACTGTTTGCCTTTGATTTAGTACTTCTAGATATTCTGCTACCTGGGTGACTCAGTCTCTCAGTAATAAACCCCAGCAGGCAGTCAGATAAGGAGAACACAGTCATTCTCATAGGCGCTGTTTAACAACATGGCTGTCCCTTTAGGGAAAACCTTAAAACTATAATTATTAATAGTCCTCCTCGTCTCAGTCACAGCAGAGAGCTCAGTCTGATAATGGGAGTTGATACTCTCTCTCCCTGGAGGCCATGGTAATTTCCATACAAGAAGAAGCTGAATGCTGTATGTCCAGCGGTCTAAACTGGAGGGTAAAGGAGAACAGAAGAACAGGCTGAAGGCAAAACTTTGATTTCAGAGGTGACTTTGACATTGACTTAGAATTTTGAAGGCCTGAGAAGATCCCCACTTGATCCCACTGACACTGCTGAAGTCTCATATTGCATTTGGCTGAACTTTTGAATGCATTTTCTCACAGAACAAGGACTGTGGATCTCATACATTGGAATAATGTTAGGAAAGGACCTCTTCACGACCAGTATGGACAGGAGGACCTATTACACCTTCCAATAATCAAAGCTCAGTAAGAGCCTGGTGGGCCAAAGTGAGGCAGACCCTGGACTACAGTACATTTTTATTATGATCAGCCGAGAAACAAACAAAATGCTGTTTCTCCATAACCTAAACCTGTCTTTCAAGACTTGAAAGATCATGCAAGTATGTTTTTTCCTGTTCAAGTCTTTGGTATTGAGAGGCTGTAGTGCGTCTCACAGTTCCTCCATTAACAGTTGTCGGGTAAATTTATGACATTGTGTGTAATTTGATCAGAATGTCTACACCAAATAATTGCAGGTAAATTATACAACCATTGAGATGATTGTTACTAAAATGACACCCAGAAGCCCATATATCAGTCCAGTTGTAATTATCGGTACAGATTACCTTCTCTGCTCATCACCATGCTCCCCAGATGGAACTGTTAGACACTCGTCCATGTGACCGAGAAGAAGGCGAAGGACATCTCCTCCTATCAGGAAACCTGCAGACAGCAGAGCAGAGAGGGATAAAAGGGAGTAAAGGAGGGGTGAGAAGGTGAAGGACAGATAGAACGGAAGGCAGCATATGACACTATACGCCAGAGAAATAGACAGTGAGGTTTGTATAAAAGCACCAGAATTAGTACACATGCTACCTTACCTACACTTCACTAATTTTAGAAACCATTTGAGTATTCTGATGAACATGACGTGGGAGGTGGGCAGCGAGGATCAAGAGCAGCAGGGCAATTATGGTATTAATCATGACATGGATTTGCACTTCTGAAACGTATAAACCAGCAGATGCGATTGTCAAAATGAACACCTGTGTCTTCAAATAACGCCACCCAAAGCATCTTGGGAACTATACTCGCTGACTACGACAGGCAGTATCCAGAGACAGTTGCAGTGTCCTTGATTTGTTATTGTACATTATTGTCCACAATGCATTGCACAAAGTGAAATGGAAAAGCTGCTCACATCTGCTTTCAAATGAATTGTGAATGGTAGTGAGCTAGCCCTAGAAAAATTAGAATATAGTGCAGTTAGAGATGGGTTCCAATATCATTTTGGATCTGTTTAGCAAAATAGCTGGATTTATTAAGCTCAGACACAAACAAATCTCTACTCAAATCTTTTCTCTCTCTCAATAGAAAACATACATGTAGCAGCTTCTAGCAGCTTCTCTCCATCATTGTCTCTGGTTAAAATGAGAAAGTGGCAGCAGATGAGATCAGCTGTAGCTAATTAACGTTAATTGTGTAAGACTAAAATGAAAAGTTAGTGTGTTCTCTGGTGAATGTGTCTCTGCAGCATCTGTCTGTATTCAGACAAAAGTTTGTTAGTGAGAGGACACGTCACTCTGTAACACCACTGTACCACTGTGAGTGGAGACTCTTCTCTAGAGAAGTGATCAGCTGATCTCCTCACATCACTTTAAGAATCTCTCAGTTAAACTTTGATTGGTATCAGATCAACATTTGAATGTGATCAGCTTCATAGTTGTGAATCAGGAGCTTCAGTGTTTGGAGTCAGTAGCTGGTGAAGACTACATCTGTTAATTAAATATGTCAGATACAATTAATTTACCTACTGCTCGGCTCATTTTCAGGTTGTGAACATTAATTAAGCTTCACTAAAAACTGTATTTCTGCTTTCTCTGAGCCAAGAAAAGGTGATTAAACATCTTTGAGGTGTAGTTACTTTAGCCTTTAGTTACTTTCATGATGAAATGTAAACCCAATAAGATTTGATTAGAAAGGATTTGGATTCAATACGTGGATTTGATACTGGATTTGAGCTTTGATAAAATGCTATCAAACCCCATCAATCAGTCCCGTGCTGTTGTATACAATTAATACGTAGAATAAAATTAGGACACAGCAAGTCACAGATTATTCACTGTACTTAAGTTACTTACTGCACATAAATACTGAATACTGCTGGATCAACTATCAAATATCAACATTTGAATTCAACTTGACAAAATACAAAGCATCAATAAAAAACGTACAAAAGGTAAGATAGAAAAGGGCACAAGCAGTAAGATAAAAACAACAACAAACAAGAAAGAAACAAAGATGGAGAAAAGAAGACCAAGTAACAAAGTCAGGTATACCTTGTGCTACTTCACTGCCAGAACAAATGGGAGCCACACTCCACAGTGTCTGCTGGAAGGCTGCATCTACATGGAGACTGCCGTTACCATAGGACAGATGCTGCAGGAACACAAACATAAGAACCAAATTTTAAAAACTATTCATTGACACACCAGACTGAGATACACACAGACACTCAGGATGTTCCTGAATCTGAGGCCTGTCTTTGGCTATTCCGAAAGGCAGGTCTGGTCTGACCACCGGGAGCACCCAGCACTCCCAATTCATCAGACCATGCAATTGGTCTGATGCATGCAGTCAGTGCGTGGTCAGCAGTGCTTTAAAGGTATCCATAATTTAGCATTCTACACAGTGACTGATCAGAAGATACACAGACAGAAAAAAGGAAGTGTGGAACCGAGAGGGAGCCATGAAGAAGAGAAGGGGTCGTGAAGGAAATGCAGATAAAATGATGTTCCTGAATGAGACAAAGGGGGTGAGACCAATTTAACTAACAATGATTATTATTTGTTTGTTTGTGTAACCAGTATATTGTCTAAATCTGTAGCACTGCAAGCACATTCCATCCTAGGTTTAAAAGTGTCTAGTGTCTAGTGAATAGTCTTTTAAGGTCCAAGTTTTTGAGGATTTTTATATGGAAGTTGGAGAAATGTCACTTAGGGCATTTAAAAATACAGTGAAGGGTTTAGAGGCAAATTCAATTTCAATTTGTGAATGCTTCCCTAGCTAGATCCGTTTACTCCTGTCTGTCTTTTTAGGCGTATGATTCTGTGAGTTGCTACTATATGTTTTGTTTTATGTGTTTTTAATTGTTTGCTTGTACGTTGTTTGAAACACTGTATTGCTGCTATCCTGACCAGGGCTCCCTTGAAAAAGAGATTTTGTGTTCCCAATGGGATTCACCTGGTTAAATAAAGTTTTAAAAAATTTTAAAAAGTTAAAAAAAAAATAAAAATGTATATATATATATATATATATATATATATATTAACTATTGCATAAAGGCTATTAAGAAAAACTTTACTGTCAGCATTCGCAAGTTTTTGGTGAAAGTTTTGCACTCAAAATCGAAAGGTTATAAAGCAAGAGCTTACTGTTGTCATGACAACTTGCCACACTGTACTCGCCACCAGCCTGAACCAAGGCATAAAATTCACGTAAGGTGTCATCAAGCATAACCACAGAGTATGTCTCCAAATCACTGCCCATTTTCTTGACTTTTTCGTATTAACCTCCTTCTCTTTCTCTATCATTTTAAGCTCTTCAGGCATCAGTTCCTTGTGCCATTTTTCGCTTGGTTTCTTTCTTTTCTTCTCCATTTCTTTTTCCTCTGCCGCGTACCGTTCTTCAAATCTTCATAACGAGTAAGCTTTGACAGCTGTGCTTTTTAATGTTGCTATGGTTACATGTTGGGAAGCGGATTCATTTAGAACAGTGATTAAACTTGAGCCGAACTACATGTGCATTAAATGGTTTTAACGCGCACCTGCTGGCCAATCAGAAAAGAGTTTTCACCCAGACCATGGTATAATCATACTTAGGCTACTGTGTAGATGTGTTTAGTATATGATAATGTGGTCTTAAACCAATCAAGTTCCTTAATTGTTAAGTGACAGTCACACCAAAAAGTGATATTCATTATTCCACATGAAATACGTGGGTCCAGATGCTCTGTGACGTAGTGACTACTTGTTGATGAACTGCTGCAAGTCAAAGAAGGAAGGAAGGAAGAAAGAAAGTAAAAGTGATAGTAACATTTGAGCAGTTCCTCTTCACACATGTTCCCACACACAGCTGCTACTGACCAGATATCTCTCAGAGGAGACGCTGACCAGGATGAGATCATCTCCCACTCTAACCTTCTCCCCCTCTGAGCGCTGCTTTGATGCTGGATGGATGGTCCACCAGCACGCCTCGCCTACTCACACACACACACACACACACACACACACACACACACACACACACACACACACACACACACAGCAAACATTAGTGCAGAAAATAAAATGTGTCCATGACTCAGACTCACAAAGCAACATAAAGTATTGTAATACTACCTATCACCTCAGCCTGTGTACCACTTTGGTAGCCTAGATTTTTCTTGCAGCTGTTGTAATTTGCATCTTTTTTACTAAAGCAGGTCAAGAACAAGAACAGGGAGACAGTGTACTTTGCAGTGGCTTATTGTTTTGACTTTGTTCTAAAGTGAAAACCACTGTGGAGTAGCAGCAGGTCAGGAGTCAGACTATCTGAAAAACACAGACAGAAAAAACCTGACAGTATCATAACACTGACAAGAAGAATTCCACAGTTTGACTCCAGAAAGAGGTGGAAATACTATTAGCACGGCTTGAGTTAAGATACCAAACTGGACCAGAGAGTCATTCCACACAGCCAACTCAGAGCTGATGTAATCAAACTAACTCGAAGTCAGCTGGAAGATCAGATATGAGCGCTGATTTTTCATTTCTCTGATGTAAACATAATTGTAGAGCTCTGTGCTCTTTCATGCTGCTGTTGGAAATTAGGTTGAAGAGTACACAAAGATCGGGCTGTGACACCAGAACAATACGCTGAAAGAGGCTCCAAACAGCTGTGATGAACTGCAGAATTTCTTATAATTCTTTCTTTGGGTTTGTCACTATAAATTACACATTGTACCTTTGTTCATATAAAAATACTGATTAAAGCAGCTTTAAAATAAAGTTTTGTGGGTTTGAATAAAGTTTAGCTGCATAGCATTGGTTTGTAATGACTGGTCCTCTGCAAGGTCAGTGATGTTTATAGTTCATATAAAATATGCCACATTATTCCTACCTGTGGTGTCTTCCTGCAGTCCTACATCGAAAGCCAGTTTGTCTGTGGATGAGCGGGAGGTGGACAGACAGCACAGGTACTAAACACAGAAACACAATTAATATGATCAATTCATCTGATCAATTACTGAAGAATATCATCTACAGCAACAAGAAAACATACATCTTTACACAAAGCTCTAAAAATGCATCAGGCTTGTGTTTAGCATGTGTGTAAAGGACCAACTGTGAGATATTTCTAAGTTCTACAACATCCCACTTGGATAGGATTCATTTCTCTAAGGAAGTTCAGTACTGTACCACCATCTCTAAAGCTCACTTCTTAACATCTTGCATCTTTTGTTTAATCTGCACACAAACAGAAATGTAACAATTTGTGGTTTTAGGGGGATTTAGGAGCCAGACAAACTACAGTTTAATCATCCATCCAGTACCCTCTATGCAGCGTCTCTGTCTCCAGCTATAGTGTGGGTGGGCAGACATGATTAGTGAGCACAGGTTTTGGTTTGGTCTCTGTACAGGCACCATGGCACCACTCTCTGTGACGACAAGACTCCATGAAAGCTGCGCACAGTCAGTCACTGCACCCAGCTGTTGTTCATCAAATAGTTCAAGCACTTCTCCTACCCAAAACAGTAAATTTTAGTTTGTGTATAGATTAAATAAATATGATAGCAGTGGTTAGTTAGTGAGCTTTAGAGGTGATGGAATGCTGGATTTTTTCACTTTGGACAGATCTAGGCTAGCTGTTTCCCCTTAAATCCAGTCTTTATACTAACTAGCTAGGCTAACTACATCCTGACTCCAGCTCCGTACATATGAACAGACTGACATTCATCTTCTCATTTCACTCTCATACAGAAATATTTGCATATTTCCTAAAACGCCAAAATATAACTTTGAATCCAATAATTCAATTTTTAATTTCTGTGTGCAACATTACACAGAAATTATTGTACTGGGTGCACAGAGGCTAAATAGAAACCAATCTTCTTCATTGACTGTGGGTATTGATGGAAAATATACCTATTTTCAAAAAATGTCAGAATCTTTAGATCATCAACTTTCATTAGTATGCCTATAGTTTTTGGTAAGAGTAGTGTGTGTGTGTGTGTGTGTGTGTGTGTGTGTGTGTGTGTGTGTGTGTGTGTGTGTGTGTGTGTATGTGTGTGTGTGTGTGTGTGTGTGAACTGACCATTCCACTGTAGGAGTGTCTCAGCAGGACAGCGTGCCCGTACAGTAAGGTGCGATGACCGCCACCCTGGGCCGTCTGAGAGAGAAACATTGACAAGATGGAGAGAGAGAGAGTGTGAGTAGAGTTAAAAAAAGACAAAGCCATTAAAGAGGAAAACAGTGAAAAACGACAACAACAGAGATATCAAGAAACACCAGAGACAGAAATATCAACAAAAACAGATGCAGACAGGAAGAGAGGGAGAGGCCAGCTGTATTATTTGACTCTACAGGAGCACTATTTCTGACAAGTTGTAGGAAAAATGTTACCTCAGAAAAAGTAAGTAAGCTAAACTGTTATGTTGTTCACCCCAGTCACCCAGTCGATCTTTCCATCGTATTTCAAACACGTATATATCACTGTCATACTAATACCTCTAGTTGACAGTATTACCATCATCCAGAACTCTCTAATGATATAATGATCGTGATTATGATTTGGGCTTCCACAGTTAATTAAACTTGATCAGGTGCAGTACTGACACTGTGTTCCTGCTCTGGGGAGTCAAACGCTCCCAATTCACACAGGTCCCTGCTTCCAAAACAGCTGCATGTTACTAGTCTTCTTGATTTTGTTGCAGTCTGTGGTGGCAATTTTACATGTTGATAAAATTAAATGTGTGTACAAGTCTGTTTAGTAAAATCTTGACTTCATGTTGTCATACATGGGTACAGTATAGTACAGGTTCAAGATATTTTAGTAGTCATAAAATACTTAAGTGGAATAAAAAGTGTTTTGTTTCAGTGACAAATTATGATAAATAACACTGATATTAATGTTAACATTGTTATTTTTATCATTGTCATGCAGCCCTGCTCAATGAACCAGACAAATCCAGTAATACCTTAAACCAGTGCTAGTGCTCCTCTAAATAAGTACACCATTTCTATGAACCCCCTTGCTCCAGTCTCCAGCACCTCTCAGGACAATAATATGCGACTTTTATGCTGCGTATCTAAGCACAAAACTACACAGTGACACTAAAATCTTTCATTGCATGAGAAGTCTGAACCATCAGGAGATTGTAGCATGCAACTAGAGTCTTGCTGTCTGACTGACATTTGTCTTCCTAGCAGAAAGTGCTCCTTCATTTCTCCTGCAGCACTGCAGTCATTCTGCCCTACTCTAGAGCTGCACATGCATCATAGAGCAGAGCTGCTTCAGTTTTACACATATTGATGAATGTGTGTAAATGGCAGGTATAGGATGCAGACTGGCTTGAAAAGCCTTTTTTCCCTATTATTTCATGTAATTGTGATACTATAATACATACAACATGGTAATATAATGCATACAATGTATTATATCATGTCAGTAGGCAATGCATTTGAAGCCCATATGAAACCCAGAAATGTAAATATAAGTATCTACATACAATACAATCAATAAAAATATATATCTGTACTCCTAAATGTCCTCATTTCATCCTGACTGAGTCTCAAAATTGTCTCCTAAAACAAACACAAAAATACACCAATGGTCTGAGTAATTTGATTTGTAGAATAAACTTCTTAGATATGTCAAAAGCGATAAAAGGCAAAATGATGGTTGTTTGTATACTATTGTTGTGGACAGAAGCAAATTTCTGCGTGAAACCAAATTTTACACTGGAGCTAAAACAGACACTTGTACCAGACTCACCGATGTCAAACATTAGTCTGGACTGTCTGCCTGCTTGTTATTATGTGCCCAATAGCTGATCTATCAACCATTAGTAGGGTTAGGTGAATTGAAATTCATTATCAAAATCATTTACTCAAATTCTGGGCTTTTATCACTAAATGAAAAACAGGGAAATAAACTATGTACAGTATGTGCAGTGTAGTCAGTTACTAGAGTAAACAGAACAGTCAAACTGGAATAAACTAGCATTCCTCCAAAACACAGTTGCGTGTACAGATGGTTTTGCCAATAACGCATCAGGCACTCTCCACCCACTCACTGAGAATGAAAGAAGTTGTGTCTATAGTTCCTCCACAAAACTAACATCCATAAACCTTTTTAAATAGTTAATCAAAAGACCAGTCTGAATTCTGCATGCATACCTCAGGAAGCAACTGGAAGTGGGCCAGATGGGATCTGGTCCACCATAAAAGATTTGATAATGTGCCTACTTAAAGCCTCCATACGCTTAAAATCAAGTGCTTATTGGATCGTCTAACAGAGTCTGAAACCCCCTCTCTGACGGCAGAAGACAGGGGGCTTCAATGGAAAAGTTTTGTAACTCTCTAAAACAGCCAATCCATCAATCACTCCCACTCCACTCAGTGACTGGTCTGGTGTGTGAAAGCAGTTCTAGGATAGGTTTGGGTTTTTTCAAGTCTGTCTTGACATGCCCATATGTACGTAGAAATGGATCATGGTCACTGTAACAATTCCTACTCACCATACTGGCCCAGAAGCTATTCCCCTGGAATGGGACTACACTGTAAGAGGTTGGCCCCTGTTCTGCTGAAGTTAATATGAGGCTTCAGCAGTCTCAGAGTTAGACAAGCAGAGGTGGTATCTTCCAAAACTGCAATCTGTTTAGTGTGAATTTTTTTTGTTTGTTACCCTGGAATGAAGTTCCTTGCTGACCTATTTCCATGTACATACTGTACTGTATGGGCGCATCATTATTTTATTAAGACAGACTTGGAAAAAAAAACCCTGAACCTATCCTTTAAGCATCTCTCGAGCTCTCTTTTTTACACAGCTACTTCACAGCTACTTCTGTCACTTTTTTTTGTACAACCGAGTGAAATTGTGTGTCATTATCCCAATTTTTGCTATGAGGGCAGGCTTTTCACTCTGCCTTTGAGTGGAGCCATTCAGAACAACTATAAAGACTTCTACCTTTAGACATGGTTAGATAACACTTTGTATAACCTAATTTGTCTGGAGCATACAAAGGCCTTCAATGTCTCTGTTGTGCTAAGACACATAGTCCCTGTTTGTTTGCCCAAGAAATGTCCTACAAGTAGAACAGACCAGTTTGGCTTTTCTGTCGCTTCTCTTGTGTGCACATAAACCACTGTGGCAGTACGGGAATGCAATATTGCTAATCAAAATGTAGTCGTTGTGTGGTTTCAGGGAGAGTAGTGACAATGTTTGTGATTTTTTACCATCATAGACCCACTGCTCAGCAGTTCATGCTGGAGTTCATCTGAATGTTAAACACATGAAGAGATTTCCAGAGAAGGTTGAATCCAAATAACTGGACTAGAGTTTTGATTGAAGATATTTCATTGTTTGTCAGAAAGGCTTCTTCTATTCCAACTATTGTCGGGAATAGTTCTGTGTTTATCCGTGATGATGGTGGGTGTTTGGGATAAAAGCTGGGTGACTATACAGCATTGTAAACGGTAGACAATTGTGTCTCAACCTCTCACTGTTAGTTTACTTTGTTCTTTTTATTGTTCTGTACTCTTTGCTCTCCTTTGCTGAGTCATGTTGGAGTTTGTTGATGAGGACAGATATGGATCTGTTTACCTCATGGCAGGATTCCCACTAGCTGCTATAACTCTGTCCACCGCTCCAAAACAGAACCTCCTTGAGAGAGCCGCTGAGGTGTCACATACAGAAAAGTAGTGATTTACATGAGTTGAACTGTAGAGTGGCAGCACAAGCAGCAGCGGAGAGAGATTGATGGTTAGGAAGGTCGTACTGCATCTAGCTGAACAATTAAGCGCTCAAATCTGTGTCACATCAGGGGGTACAGCCTGTTTGAGACTATACCTTAGTCAAACAGCACACTAGAGAGCCAAAGTAAAACTTTGACTTCTGAGTTCTGTTTCAGAAGTAAGAAAACCTCATTCAGAATCTACTGACATTTGTAATACTGCAAAATCCAGCCTTGGAACATATCCTTAACAACATGTGGTTTACTCCATATGTTTACATAAGGATGGTATTAAAAACAAAATCTAATATCTTTAAAAACCAAACAAGGAAGCTCTTCTTGGATCTGACAGCGATGTGATCATTTAGGATAAATGAGTCTGAGGGACACTCACTGTAGCTCGAAATGAAAGAAAATAATGTGGTGGATGTTGTGGGTAGCATGCTTAATTTACAAATCGTGACTGATTTACATTCAAGAATAAGGTTGAAGTAATTCTTCATTTTTTTCTACAAATTACATGAAAAGGCCAAAACAAAGTGTTACCTTTCAATGCAGAGGTCACACATAGGGACATATCTAAAAATCTCCATCACCTCCAACAGGTTGACACTCAATAGATAACAAAGACACAAATGTGTATGGCAATCCTGCTAATGCTCATACATATTGTTGATGCTCATGACAGTGACTGTAATAAAGAATTTACGGACAGTGACAACCATGACAAACACAGACAGCGAGTGGAGGCACACCTACCCATATTTCCACATCTACATGCTGTGTGGAAATGAGAGAGAGGAGGAAAAAGTAAGTTGCCGTAGTCATTTTACAGATGACACATAAAAAAAACATACATCTATCCTGGTAGATAGATAAGACTGTTGGATGAGGAGGTTATGACAGCTCAGTGAATATGTTCAAAGTGTTTTGGTAGAACTTCCCACCATGAGACGTAAATCAGCTTTAAAACAAGCCTCACATTTCTTTCATACCGTTTAATTTCTTGGAGCTAGCTAGGTATAGCGCTGTTGTTCATTGGTTTCAAGGGGACATGCTAACAATCAACTTGACAGATGACAATTTGTCCTGTATTGTTTCAAATATGTTGTAAGGAATTATATCACATGACTGTACAGCTGCAGTATTTATAGCTAATGTGTAAGGAGGCCATTTTATAGGATTTGAAGGTGCACCAAAATCATCTCCAATGTATTTACAAAATAAATACCTGTTTAAAGAAATGATTCAACAATCTGGGAAATGCCCTATATTGTTTTCTTGCTGAGAGTTAGATGAGAAGAGATAACAATCTCATATTTGTGCTATGGACCCAGTGCTAGGAAGCAATTAGCCTAGCTTAGCATAAAGACTGGAATTCTGCAACAGGGAAACAGCTCTTCTGGCTCTGGCTCTGCAAGTGCATGTTCAAAAATATGCCTATCAATGTCTGTAAAGCTCACTAATGAACATTATGCATTTCATGGTTGTTTTTACATTTTATAAACAGTAATGAAAAAACAACCATTTTTGCTTTTAGGGGGAGTCACCATCTAACTAACTATAGGGGGAACAACAGACACGTGCAGTGACTAGTCTTGTCATGAGCCAGACATAAGAGTGGTAATGATCTTCTGGTCTCATTTTTAGAGAGAAAGCAAATAAGAGCATTTCCCAAAATGTCGCTATTCCTTTAACCATACATAGCTAAACTGGTTTCATTTCATTTTATTTTAAAGTCTCATTGTATTAAGGCTGCAACTAATGCTTATTTTCATTATTAATTGATTAATTGTGTAATCAGTTAAATATCAGAAAGTAGGGAAAATGTCCTGTCACAATTTACCAGAACGCAACATCTTCAAATGGAATATTTTGTCAGGTCATCATTCCAAATCCAGACAAATACAACAGAAAAAAGCTGGAATTCTTTACATTTGAAAAGCTGGATCTACAGAGTGATAGGCATTTTTACATGACTTTAGAAAATGAAGCAATTAATTGAATATTTGTTGATTAATCCTCTGTGGATATACTGATGATTAACTGACTTATCCTTTCAGGCTTAATTATAGTCACTTACTGGAAAACAGCTGATCTTTTATGTTTAATTATCCCAAGTGGCACCACTTTATGTACATTCATGCTAAATAATCCAGCCCATCAAATAAAACTACTTCACATTAATTTACACTTTTGAAGGGACGTGTGTAAGCAATATGATACTCCTTCTTTGTGTTTAAATCCATTTAATTCTTGAAAAAAGCTCATGAGAGGCTAAACATTTATCCCTCTGAGTCTTTAAGAGTATTCAGAATGCAGCAGCCTGCTCTGTTCAGTTTATCAGCCTCTGACAGACTGGGTGTCATCTGAGTTTTCTGTGGTTGGCAGATGTGTTTATTAGAAAGTTAAACCTTTTTTTTCCTCAGGGCACATGTTGAGTAATCCAAAAGCTAACTACATTGAGAGTGAGGGAATGCTAAATTAAGCTTAACACATCCTGGACCTACATGTACTGAAAGTACACAGAATTGATAATAGTCCTCTCTTCTGAGTCCTGGTTTCCCAAAAATGCGAAGTATTTCTTTACTCTACTTTCTCTGCACTGATATTCAGCTTAACAGTATTATCTACACCTTCTATGGAAAGAGGGGAAAGGCGTTTTTGTTTTCAGTACTGTTAAGACATCACTGTAAAGTTAAGTTTAACAAGCTATCACTTCAGTTCCTTCAGTTTAGAAATTCATCCCAGGTTTATTGATGCTGCAAAGGGTCGGCACTGAAATGAAGTAAAATCTTAATGCTGACTTAACTGACTGAATCAATTGTGCACCTCTACACTTTTCATTTTCACTGTGACCTGTGAACATTATGCCCGACAGCAGTGCCGAACGATCTGATCAGCATTATTTCACTTGCATGCAAGATGCAACCAAGAGGATGGATTGAGATGCAATTGCCCAAAGGCCCTCAGGAGGAGATTAAAAAGATGTAAATGCATCTGTCTGTCTGAGATGAATACGTAATCTTGTGTAACTACATCATTAAGCACAGGAAGTAGCCATGGGGACCTCTTGACCGTCTGATATTGACAGATTAATTACAGTGAGATTAAACTGAAATTAAACATCCCCACATACAGTCACACAGAAAGTGTAACCTTCTGCAGCATTTACCTGATCCCTGATCACTTTGACCACTGAATGATCTATGTATCTATGAGTAAATGATAGTGGATTAAATCACATCTGGATTTTATCCAGGTACAAGACACTTGAAAAAACAAGTGTAAATGGGGTATAAGGCATGTGTTAGACATGGCTAACTTAGCTGACTCTTTCTTTCTTTCTTTCATCTACTTCTTCATCTATAGAGTTCACCATGAACAAGCTTTTTTTGTCACACTGATGTGTCAAATAGAACGCTATCTTAATCAATAGACACATGATATCCCATCTCTGTCAACGTTTAAATGTAGTTAAACTCTCAGTGACATAAAGCAAATGTCATTTAAATGATTTTAATACCTTGTAAATGGTTACATTTGGTTGTGCCAGCATGCCACCTGTTACGTAGCTGCGTAGCCTGTTGTGCCTGCGTAGATTGTTTGATTCTCTAGCAAACTTTGATCTTCTCACAGCTATCTTTGTGTTAGCAAAGACAGTAGAGTAACATTATCACCTGGATTCCACCACTACACAACCTGTGAAAAATGTATTTTGCTTATGATGCTGTTGGTACACATAGTATATTGTTAACTTGCTGCACAGAGCCATAAATTAAAGCCAGCATAAGCAGCTTGTGCTGTTTTATGTGCGTGAGTGTGTCACTGTGTATCATGGCTCTGGCCTTGATGCCTGCTGACAGTGAGAAAGAAGAAATTAATAACCCTGCCCTTACTTCATTAAAAAAAACTGCAAGTCATGATGAATTTTGACATGACTCCCACCTCTATTAAGCTAGATCGTCCCTCACCACAACAACATTATATCTGCACTGCGGCTGTGTAGCTTTTAAATTGCACATGATTTATACTGTTCACTGGAACAATTCAGACAAAAATGATTTTATTGAAAGTCTGAGTTCTCATTTTAAGTGTGCAGATGTGAAATCAACAACCCTGTGGCTGACATTTATCATTTCAGTCCTTCTGTGTACCCCCTTAATGATTACCTTCATTACTACCATGCTCAGCTTCTTACTTACAACAACAATAAGAAAAAATATTTTAAAAGTGGCCTGTGGAGTTTTATTGTAACCAAACAAAGTTTCAGTTTACATTCAGTGTTTCTCACCAAAACCCATTCTGTGTATCCTTGAGGTCTAACAAAGTTGTGTGAATCCTGCATTGTTTCCACCCATTTTACTTTACTAGCTTTCAGTCTTCTTCTTCACAGCTTTTACTGGTGCATTGCTTTGCTTCTTGGTGCATTACAGCCACCTGTAGGTCAGTGGAACGGTGTGAAACCACTGGCAAGAAATATCGTATTGCGTCCTCCTCCTGCATCCTCCTGCAAGTGCACGTACAAAAAACGAATCGGGGACCCACTCATAAAAAGATTGTTCTATAGCACTATTAGTGGTCAAAAACTCCAGTGATGGGTGAGGAGTGGATGGAATTACACAAAGTAGAGAAGCAAAGCTGATTGGTTATTTGATCTCTGCTCTGCGGCTCTGTAGTACAAGTCATTTAGAGTCATGAAATAAGTAACTCAGAAAACAAACCTTAGATTTTAGCTCTGTTTTGTTTTCTAGTGGTGAGTCTGTGTTGTTTTTAGTAAATTATTATTTTTTATTATTAAGATATTCACCACTTTGTACAGTAAAATCACAGGTCTTATACTAAATGGCATTAACTATTATTTTTTTGCGCTCTGTCAATATCCTGTCTTAAAAAAAAAAAAAAACATTTTAAAACATCTGTTCTTTCCACTCCAACTATTTCCTCTTTTCATATACTGCATATAATCAATTCATCCATAGAAGTTTAACAACAAAATCTAAGCAACAGGACAGTTTTTGGACAATGCCTGTCAAAGTGACGGGAGACAACTCTTTTTAGTGCCTATCCTCCAACTGCCACCTCATCTTCATTCAGCTCTTACAGTAAAACTGACACTTCAACACTTTCCAGATTTCCATTTGAACCACCATTTAAGCTTCTGTGTGTTAACTGCCACTTCAACTTCTTTCAGTGCGTCAACTTCAGATACAACTTCACAGCTTACTTTAACATGTTCAAGTTCTGCTATTGCTGCCTTACAAAGACATTTCAAAAGCTCAAAAACTCAATATATTAAAACACTGAAACTCAAATGTTTCAACTCCAAATTTTCAGCATTGGTCACACAAATTGTTTCTAGCCCTGAATACAGTCAAAGAAAACACAGTTGCAGTACTACTGTAGCTGTAGGCAGCAGCTCAGTAAGTGGAAATTACAGCAGTTGCTCAGAGATGAGCAAACTTCTTAACTGTTTATAAGTGAGTGATTTCTGGAAACTGATCCCCAGCCTGTTTCTTGGAGTACTTAGGACTACAGCTATATGGCATAAGGAATAGTGTTGATAATTCAGACCAAGGTTCAATACTTCAGTAAGCATGCTCTTGTTATTTCTGCCTGTCTGTGTCTCACAACCTCTCCTTTGTGTGGCTCAGCAGGTTGGTGTTTCAACCTGCTAGCCTCACTTGAAGAAAACTCTGATGTGAGAACAGCCTACTGTACATCCATTCGTCTCCCCTTTCCTGGTATGTGTGTGTGTGTGGCTTTGCATACTCACCCCCTCAGCCTTCTCCTCAGTATTAGCCAACATCTCCTGAAGGGCTCGTACCGACAGCGACTGCTCCAACACAAAAGTGCAGATGGACAGATCTGGAGGCACATTCTGCAACAACACCAACACAATTTAGATGATTTATTGATGTTGACTTAACTTTTACATGTTGAATGAACACTATTATACAGGAAAGTCAATTGCTGTCATCCATACGGTGGTGTACTTTTCCACCAGGAGCTGTTGAATGCAGTCTTCCATTTCTGACCTCTGGGAGCTACTTAGCAGTGGTGTAATAAAGGAGAAATACACTGTAGCTGTATTTATCTATTGCATGTTAGAAATGTATGTTTTAAGTTTCATGTTTGGTTTCCAACATTAAAACCTGCAGTGCGAACTTTTACATTTTATCTTTTATCTCTGTCTGCCTTCTCTTTTGGAGCCTCTGATACTGTATGATTTAAACACAATATGTCAGACTGGTTGCCCTGAAGGGTTAGATCGTCTTAGATCACCAAGCAAATGACATAACAGTGTTAGTATTTTTGACCCTGGGAGGCCCCTCTAGGCAGTAAAACACACAATATGATCCAGAGGAAATATATATTGACAAAAGGTTACACGGAAAACATGTGACATTAGCTATGGCAATTAGCAAGCTGTCCAGTTAAGTTCAATATCACAAACTTGTGATTAAATAATCTTGTTGATGTTATGTAAAAAAAATGTTTGACAAAAAAAATCTACATTATCCATTTGTCACTGTCCTGTCATTCCTGTCTGTTCAACCTCCCAAGTGGTCTCGCTTATCTGTCCTGCCGTCTGGTCGCCCTCCAGAGCGGCTCCGCCCATCTGTCCTGCCGTCTGGTCAAGCTCTCGAGCAATCCCGCCTCCGGACCCCCTCCACCTGCCGTGCTCAGTTTACTCTCTCCCTTTCTCCTTCCTGATCAGCCTGGAGACTTGTCTGGAATCTGCCCCTTGAGAGGGGGGGGCAGGGGTGGTACTGTCATGATCCTGTCACTGTCCTGTCAACTTTATTCTGTTATTCTTTTAGGTCAAAGCCTCCTTTACTGCTCTCTTGCTTTTCCCTCCACACCTGCCCTGCATCAGCCTCGTCAGCCCTGCCCTGCTCTCATTGTTCCCCTCCAGCCAATCAGCTCCTTGCCTGTTCTCCTGTCTAGTCACCTGTTCCCTATTCCCTCATTATTTCAGTTTGTATTAAAGTCCTGTTGTTGAGTTCAGTCTTTGTTGGATCATCTGTTCTCTTTTGCTTTGCCTGTCTGTACTCTTGAGTCCTGTTCCCCAGTTGGTAAATAAATATTAATTCTTCAGCTCTGTTGCCTGCTGTCTACTGCATTTGGGTCCACCTGCTCCGTTCGATGTAACAAAATTTCAAACTGCATTTCAAATGTTAAAAATGAACCTTTACACTCAGTAAATAATGTTTTCTTTCCGTCTTCACCACAAAGAAAAGCACTGCAGGACTTTTACTTTTATCTTTGGTTGATGATCAGTTCTAGTTCTTCTCAGGAGAGTTATCTTTAAATAACAGCAGATTCAATTATTTTAAGAGGTGGAGGACATTTTTCAGTCCTGAGTAGTGTCTCCAGTCTTCCTCCAACCGAAGAGGATAGAGTAGTGTGTATGTTGCTCAATACTGCTCAGGAGAGGGGGGGCAAGGACACTCATTTTAAGTCAGTTTCTCCCATCTGGACTTTGGTGGTTGTACAGTGAGAGGACACTCTTCAGGGAGATTTTAGTAAATGAATCAAACTGAAACTGTAAAAGTGAGGTGGACTTACATAGAATTTTGAAAAGTGAATCCCCAGTGGAAATGATACCCTTGCATATTATCAATGACCCCATATCCACCATAACTACTTTAAGCTGATTGTCTGTATGTAAAGCAAATAGAAGGAAGTTTGCTTTTATTCCAGAGGCCATTACCCTTGAAAACAACAGCAATGCAAGAAATGGTCAGTGTACCTTGTGTATACATTAATAAATGCACTTTTGCACTTTTTGACGTAATGTAATGTGCCTTTGTGGTGTTGGAACAGCTTAAGTGTTTTGACGTGAATAGAATTGATTACTGCTGGATGAAAAAAAAACAACATTTTAAAAGAATCATTCTTGATCTTGAAAGCTACAGAGTATGCTGTGAAACATATTGCTTCAGATACAATCAAACCTCCCACTCTGTCAAACCCACCTCAGATCTTGTTGAACATGTACAAGAGGTAAATGCTAAAAATACTGGACATCTCACCCATTTAACTATTCAGATTTCTGACTTTACATAACCTGTGAGCTGGATGTACCTTTCATTTCAAACAGATGGTGGCTTGCTTTACTATGTTTATGTAATAAAAGGATCAAAACAGCTGATTTGTTGCTGAAACTTTTGTTTTGCCACGTTTAATTGAATGTAACAAGTATTATTACTAAGCTACAGTACATCTCAGATGATAAGCCTTTTGGTAGCATTCAAGGGAACTGCAATGTGCTTATTGTTTGAAGTTAAATACAGTATCAAATGTGTCATTTACAGACATGGCCGAAATTATTGATACCCTTGCATTTTATTAAAATAATGAACCATTCACCCTGAACAGTGTGAAAATAATTGAATTCATGCTTACTCTAAACTCATTCTAAAATAGCCTGGATAAAATTATTGGTACACTTTAGAAGTTGTGAGAAATAATTGATTCGTAGTGATACTTTAAGCAGACTATTGTGTTTTAATTAGTATCACAGGTGTTTTCAATTTTATAAATCACTCATGTAGCCAGTTTAAAAGGATAAATTGTCTCACTCTGCTGTTTTGTGTCACTGTGTGCATCACATTGAACATGGAAAACAGAGGGAAAACAGAGTGGTCTGAAGACATTAGAAAAAAGGTAATAGCCGAGGGTGGTCAACGAAAAGGTTACAAGATCATCTCCATAGAGCTTTATATTCCTGTGACCACTGTTGCCAATATTATTAAGAAGTATAAGGCCCATGGAACTGTAGCAAACATCTCTGGACACGGTCGCAAGAAGAAAATTGGCCTGAGATTGAACAGAAGGATTGCTCGAATGGTTGAGAAAGAACCAAAGAAAACTTCTATACAGATCCAAGCTGATCTTCAGGTTCAAGGTACAATAGTTTCAAGTTGCAACATCCATCGCTGTCTGATTGAAAATGGGCTCTGTGGTAGAAGACCCATGAAGACCCCACTTCTAAGAGGGAGACACAAAAAAGCCAGACTGGACTTTGCCAAAATGCATGTTGACAAGCCACAGTCCATCTAAGAGAATGTGCTTTAGACAGATGAAACAAAATTAGAGCTTTTTGGTAAATCACACCAACCCTATGTTTACAGAAGAAAAAATGAAGCCTTCAAAGAAAAGAACACCATGCCTACCATGAAACATGGAAGAGGCTCAGTGATGTATTGGGGTTGCTTTGCTGCCTCAGGCACTGAGTGCCTTGAATCTGTGCGAGGCACAATTAAATCAGAAGACGATCAAGGTGTTTTGGAGAAAAACATACAGCCCAGTGTCAGAAAGCTGTGTCTTGGTCGCAGGTCATGGGTGTACCAGCAGAATAATGACCCCAAACATAAATCAAAAAGCATCCAAGAGTGGATGAGAAGAAAATGTTGGACCGTTCTGAAGTAGCCTGCTGTGAGTCCTGATCTGAATCCCATTGAACATCTGTGAACAGCTGAAACTTGCAGTTGGGAGACGGGACCCATCAAACCTGAGAGAACTGGAGCAGCTTGCTCAAGAAGAGTGGGCCGAACTACCAGTGGAGAAGTGTAAAAACCTTATTCAGAGTTACAGAAAGCTCTTTACTGCAGTTGTTGCCTCCAAAGTCTGTGTTACAAAAAAAAAAGGGTAGCAATATTTTCTTTTCTTCTATTTTCATTCAGAATGGAGGATTCACAGTTGCCCTGTTGTTGTGAGGGTCTAACATCTCCCTGCTTTAAAGTATTGAGCAGGGAACAATGAGGGGATGTATACCCTTGTGACAAATTGGGACAAATTCCATAAAGCATGAACAGCGTTCTCCATCATCATCAAAACACCAAATGAGGGAATATCTTTGGAAGAATGCTGTTCATCCCTCCCGCAGACTTATTATTTTATGTTGATTTTTCCTTTAATTTGTCATGCATCGAGTTCTAGTTCCACTCCCATCCTGCCACATAGGTTGAACTGATGTAAAATAGAGGGATATCAGCTGCTTCCCTCTGGCAGCCATGCTGGGGGTATGATGATGATTACATTTCTATGCATGTCGCTTTGCTGTCTGTTTAGAACAAAACCCAAACATCTTTGGCTATAAGGTGTATAGTTGGGTTGAGATCTGGTGACTGCTTTGATGAGTGTGATCTGAATCATATGCTATAGCCTTCACATTCGGTGACTTACTTTTATGGAAGCATTTGAATCATTTATGTTTCTCCACCCATTTATTTGTGTTTTTCCTTTAATTTGTCCCCTGTCTGGTTTTGTGTTATTTGTAAGGAATAAAGTAGTATAAAAGCATGTATCAGTACCTTGGAGTTGGAGATGGATTCAAGGAAGCACAGTCTGTTTCCAAAGCCTTCAGCAGCCAGGCAGAGTTTCTGTTGCTCCTTTTGGATTGTGGCGGAGCACTGTAGGACCACCTCATCATCCTAAACACATAGATACAGACATAGTTACAAATCAACACACTCATCGACCTAGAGTCACCAAAACGCTGGAGAGCAATCACATCCTCCTAGAGAACTGTCACAAACACACATTTCCACAACCAGCCAAACAGTTTAGCCATGTGAGCTGTGACACTACATCTTATCACTCTGAAGAGGAGTCAAAATACATACATATATACGATAAACACATCATTTGATCATTGTCATTCATACTGTATGTCAATGTATGTATTTTATTAATAATGTGTATGTATTGTGAAAATACTGAAGATGGTGTGCAAATTGACAAAGTTTTATCATTTCAACATGTCTCGACTCCATAAACCAACCAACACAAGCCAAAAGAAGGAGTTAGAGGGGAAACAGATGTCTCAATTTTGGCTGGGGGCAGGGGGGTGAAGTGGGGGGTGTACAGCTGTAGCCGTAGTTTATTACACCTACACTTCTCACAATATAAAATTTACCAAATTAATGACCAAACTACAGTAAATAATAAAACAAATGTTTATGCACATACACACATATACACATCATATATCTGTAATAGTGTCATCTATGTGTTTTTCTAGCAGTTTATTGACTTCCACTGAAAATATTTGGCTGTGATATTGTCATTTTATGTTATGGACTTTTTTGAAGCTAATTCAGTGCTATCTATTCGTAGTATACTATCAATGCTAGGCTATCACCTTTTGTGCTGCTTGAGGAAACTCTAAATTGCTATTATGGTTTAACTGCAATACCTTTTAGGGAACACCAATATGTATCTGTGGTCCTAACACCAGACAAGAATGTAGAAATTGGATGATTTTGCAAAACCCTGGATTACGATCGACAAAACCTGTAACATTCAGTTCAATATTTTTTAAATTCTTTCTTTCTACAGTATCTATATATGGGAACTACAGCATGGTTAATAGTGAAAGATCGTGGTTATGGTAAATATATATGTATATATATAGAGAGAGAGAGCTTAAAATGATACATTTTTTATTGGGCGTCCATCATAAAATGGGATTTTAACTTTTGTTCCTGCATTGGTCAGTGTTACGTTTCTGTTTTACTATGGTTTGTTTTTGCAGCCTTCGTTTAAACGATTTCACATTTTCTATGAACATGATGACATTTCAGATAACATCAAATAAACAGAAAAGCAATCCTATTCAGACTATATTAGACAGATATCAGTTCCCATTTACTGCAATGCATGCATTTTAATCAGGAATTAGATTGAGAGAGACAAGCACACAGTGGTATTACAACTCAAACTAGCAATGCACACTCACTTTCTCACACACATACATACACACACACACAAACACACAAGCCTGGTCTGTGGCACAGTGTGTCCCAAGCTATCATGTGCCCATGATAAGCTTCTTATCAGTCAGTCAGACAGTAACACTACAACATGTCTGAGTGTTACAATCAATTAAAAATCTGTCTGCTCTCATGTCACATCAGCTAATCCTGGTGTTACTGAGATCTAATCAGCATACATTTGTTTGTCTGCCTAATGTCTGTCCACTCATACATACTGTATGTGTGTTCAAATCTCATCAGAAGCTACACAAATGTGTGGTACACTACAGCAACCTCTCAGACTTGACTGTCTGAAGGGTTTCTGTTAACATCATTTTAAGTAATACTCTGTGTCAAGCATGGTTGGACATAGGAAGTGATCCGTGGTCTCCAGTTGAAGCCAGGCATTTTGTATGTACACTCATCCACCCCAACCTCTGTCAAGTCTCTGTCCTGGTCTGACCAGGACAGAGTCACCCACTCCTCTGTACCTGTTGGTCTGGAGTTCCCCAGATCTGCTGAACCTCCACCTTTCTTTCATCCTCCTCACTGATAAGATGTTCTACTCTGTGTGGCAGGGTCCTAGACATTTGTACTCATGGGAAGGCTGAGGGAAGCATAAAAGCCACAGTGTGCAGGAAACCCACTCCCAAATACCAATATCTCATTTTTAATTCACCACTTACGACACTAAAGATCAGAGGTGAGGACCCTCCTATGAAGAAGACCCTCAATAAAGAGGAGGACAGAGAGAGGGAGTAGTAGCATGTCCAGAGGGCACTCCAGTAAGAGGAGTAGATGATGACAATGATGACAATAGAGCTGCAACGATTAGTCCATTAACTGCCCACTACTTAATTAATTGCCAACTATTTTGATAGTCGATTGATCATTTGGGGCATTTTTAAGAAGAAAATTTCCAAAGTCTCTGATTCCAGCTTCTCAAATGTGAATATTTTCTGGTTTCTTTAGTCCTCTATGACAGTAAGCTGAACATCTTATGGTTGTGGGCTGTTGGTTGGGACAAAGCAAAATATTTGAGGACGTCACCTCGGGCCTTGGGAAACAGTGATCAATGTTTTTCACACTTTTCTGACAAACTAGTAATCAATTAATAATTGATAAGAATGAAAACTCAACTAATGAAAATAATCATTAGTTGCAGCCCCACATGACCATCCCATTCCGACATCCCAACCAGGACAGACACTGCTGGACACTGATAGCTGCAGACATGTCAAGGAGTCCATTCATATCTGACACCTGGGAGTCTTTGTCAGATATTTGAACAGAGACAGGCGTTACCACCATCCCCAACCAACCTGCCCAAAGCGCTTCCAAGGTCAATAATAAACTTCTATCATTAAGTGCTGTATGTTGTTTGACCAATGTTGTATAGGTCCTTTGGACAAAAGACCAATACTGTATTTTGTTTTTGGTAAGAACACTACGTGATGAAAGTTGGCTCATCTGTTAGCCTGGCTGCAAAAGGGCAGTACAAAACTATATGGGTAGAGCCAGGTGACAACAATAGTTTCAAATCCTACAAAACTAGCCTACTAAATGCAGACCAGGAGTAAGCTAACATTAACACAACACATAGCAAAAAAAACCTTGTTGAAAATTACCAGCTACAGCCAACTACGATGTTGACAATCACATTAGTGGAGATGAACAGCCGGAGTCCGACTGTTAGTCAGTATTTTCTCTCTAACCAACTTCCTCTCATGTTAGCTCATGTTAGCACACTAGAAAACTCCTCACATGAAGCAACCAGCTGCAACCAGCCCAAAACAATCTGGAGCCTTTTCAAAGTACATGTGTTATTTTCTTTAAAAAAAAGTCAAATATCCTAGTATATTTTACTCAGTGTAGAAATTTGAAATGCAAATGATTTGCTAACTGATACCAGTCAACAATGTGAACAAGGCAAGTATGTATGCAGTATTTGTCTGTCCATAAGGGGTGGATGCTAGGGTTGAGCAAAGTTTGAATTAAATTGTTAATTGATGATGTGGGACAGTAATGAAGTGTACAACATTAAGATGTGGAGAGCAATTTCACCTGTTCACTCACTGTGACTGGCTAAATGACAAAAATGTGTCTGTAAGTGTGCAGCTACCAGAGGGCAATCACAGTCAGCCATCAGTCCCATTCATTATGAGAACACAGACATAAACACTCTCACACTCTCTCTCTTTTTTTTCTCCTTGTTTCACCAGAGGTTCGCCTACTCACTGCGGCGCTCCCATCGCATTTGAAGACAAGCAGTATGTGTGTTTTGGAAAAAAAGCAACCATATGACGGCTTTTTATGGACATTTGTTCTTGTCTAAAAAAAGATGTGATTGAAAAGTCCCATCTTAAACTTCTTTCTGTGTATTCTGTATATCATGATATCAAACAGGACATTCATTATGCATATGTGTGCTGCCAATGTATTTCTATATGTGTGTATGCAAAGTTTATTTTTAGTCTGTCTCTGCGCATCTTTACACAGTCTAGTGTGTGAAATTATTAGAATTTCTGGACATACCCAATGTATGTTCACAACATAGAGTAGAATATGCAGACAAGGTGACTGTGAAATGGTTGTTGATCTGGCAACATGTTCACTACTGAATCCCATTCTTAAACACAGATTAAAGGCTCAGTCACACCAACATCAGAATCACTCGTGGAGGTGGAGGAAATTTGCATGGTGCTTTTGCATTGAGATCAATTTTGACACAGCAGTTTGAATTACTAACTGCCTCGACAGTGCTGTTCTTTGAGGGGACAACGGGAACCAGAGATTAGAGGCTTTTCAGCTGTGTCACATGACCTTTAAGTGGTCACTATATCACAAACTTTCCAGCACTACCTATTTTGAGAGGCCCAAATGAATCTTACTGCAACCTTTTACTTGTTTGACTATAGCAAAGCGGCGCCAAGTGGTACACAAGTGTCTTTGTTATTTTAAGACCGACGCAGTTGTCATTTTCCTGTCCAGCAAATGGACTTGAATCCATCTGAGCGTCCATGGGCTTGTTGGTCTTAAAATGAGGTGTGGTCAGACGCATTGTTGGTGCATTGCTATCTTGAGGCCGCAGAAAGCGATTGCGCTATAGACCAACAAAAACCTGATGTGAAGTCAATGGCGCAGTGTTTCACTGTTATTTTAACAGCACATTATGAAGATAGTAATATGCGCCTACATAGACAGTCTATGACATAGGCGGGTGCACAACACATGTACACTCTGCTTGTTACACACACACACAGACACACAAACATGCAAAAGATTACAAATAAAAGGATTACAATGTGAAAGATTATTATTATGTAGGCTACATTAACATATTTAAAAAAATACATGTCATAATGGTTATTCATGATGATATTTATCAGAATTAACTAATCGCAGTAATGATGAAACTGTATAATTATTTGACCATATCGTGGCAAAACATGTAGGTATTTAAGCAGACTCCTCAGGTTGAGGGTGTCTGTCAAGACCCAGCAAACAGATATCAACAACGGATCAGACACAGATCGAGTTTCCTGCTACATCAATACATGAAGACATGAGGAACACATGAGGAAATAAATGAGGTGAAAACAATGATTAAACTAAAGAAGTAAAGAACTCTGGACAGCCTCTATCTGCTGCCAGCAGCAGGATCAGAACCTTGGAGAGCTGACAACTGTGTATGATGATTTTTTTACATGATTAAAATTAACGGTTTAATCTTTGAACAATATTTAACAAATATTCTTTAACATTTTTGAGAGTACAGTGATCAGGTTTCCATACTTTCAGTAATTAAAACCCCGCTGATTTGACCTGTTACTCCATGACTGAACAAAACGATTTTAAAGAGAAACAAAGCTGCCATTATATTAAAAGCAGGTCAGGCATGATTTCATGTTTCCCAAATGTAACTGACTGTTAACGGAAGCAACATCAGGCAACTAATTTGTCTTCTTTAATCTATTAAATATAAACCTTTTCAAAAAACAAATGAAAAGAAATTTGCAACAAATTAATGAACAGGATCTGGACCACAGGAGGGTCCAGGAACAGCAGGGGCCAGTGTGCTCGTTATGGATCGTGCGCTTTCACTTCATGCATGAGCAGATCTGTTTCCTCTGCAGAGAAGCGTTCCTTCTTACCACTTGGCAAATGCCCCATCATCATAGCAATCCACCAAGGTGCAAGCGCACCATATCTCCTGGCCTGCAGGAAAAGCTAGTTCATGCTGCGGAAAGGGGGAATTTCCTTATAAACAAAAAAATGTATGTTTACATTCTGAATTTCTTAAAAAAAAGCAGTGTGCGTTTAATAAATATCTTGAATGCATTCCCCTCCTAATAAAACATCTGCAGAGATGATTTTTTTGAATATTTTACATCCTGTATTGTTTACATCCATGTTTGTTTGTGAGCAGTCTTTTCCCTTCTTGTACATTGCTACATTGAGATGTTAAGTATTACGTCACCTGCTCAAGCGAACAAGTATTTGCATCCTCAAGATACATATAAAAATATTGCACTGTAGCGCTACTAATGGACAAAAACTCCATAGTGTACCTTTAAACGGAGCAGACGAGGTGGTATGTGTGACAGAGAATCCCTATAAGCTGATAATCAAACAGCAGTTGGTAATGTAGATTCTATGGTTGTATGAGTTGTACAGTTTAACTAGAAAGAGGAACTATAAGGAAGGGCAGAATTATATACATGTTAAACTGTCTATATGCAACTCAAGCATTAGTGTAGCCTTTAATTTAATCTTTTGAGCTTTAAGTGTTGGCACAGTCACAGTCCAACACCTTGTCCATTTGCTTCCTGACATTATATTCAATGTCTAATGCATGTATATTCATTCCTGTCATTCAATTGATTGATAAGCAGTCATTTTGTGTGCCAAACTGAAAGGGAGTGGAAAGTATGCCCGACTGGCACAAACTGGCAGTGTGCTGCTCAAGTTGTGGAGTGCACCCTTTGTCATAAAGTAGATGCAAAGGGTGCACTCCAGGAAAGGCTAGCCTGGGTCATAATGCCTTATACAGTCATAAAGTAGGTTGAACCTGCATAAAGCTGTACGTGTAAATCAACATACGTCACGATGAATGAGAGCTTCCTTCGTTTCATCATTTATGAGGGCTCTGACTCAGTGTGCCTGGAAATGGCCAGAGCGGATGGTCTCTCCCAGGGGGACAATTGGAACGGACTGTCTGTTGCAGTGGTTCTTCTTCCAGGCTGCAGCTGGACGATAGTGGTGAAGAGCAGGGATGGGCGGGCTTCTGGCTACTATGCCACACAAGCACAGTGTATTTTTACTGATGAAGCTGAAATAACTAAATTACTAAAGCTCCAATTGGGGAACATTGCAGTTGTCATAAGCTGCCTCGGGAACTCATCAGTCACTGTGGTTCTGCTTAATTATCTAGACGTGTGGGCTGAGGGAATACCATTAGAGACACACACACACTCTCACACACACACACACACAGAGCCATGTAAGGTTTGTTGAAAACTGGTGTAATGTCTTAATGACGTTTATAGCGTCTGGCACATACAATCCCTCCTGCCCACACCCACATGCACACACAAGGAACTGGAAGGTAGCTGAAATATCTACTACGGCTATCATTAAATGGAATCATGCCTTAGTGATATTTATACTGGCTGACACACACAGACACACACACACACACATACACGCAAATTGTTCCCTACATGAAGAGGTCTGGTGTCTGTCAGCAGTAGTTTGCATTCCAGCCTTCTATGGAGAGAGAGAAAATGATAGAGAGACCCAGAGAATCAATGGAAAAGAAAGGGGGAAGAAAGGACTGATAGACAATCAACAGCAGTAGCTGTGAGCCATTTCAGGTTCGTAGCATGTGTGTGTTTAAGTGTGTAGTCTAGTCACTTTAACTGAAGGGGTAACCATCAGAGATGATTGGTGAAAGGAATGTAGAGCTGTATTTCCTCTAATGACCACCAGAGGCTGACTAAGAGAAAGACTGTATTGAACAACAAGTCCTCTGAAATAAATTCAAAATATTTAGTTTCTCATTGCATTTAAAAACAATTTATTCAAGTGAAAAAGAATGAGTTGAATGATATATAGAAAAGTCAGGCGCAGACTACCAACTCAAGAGTTCTGATGGCAGATTTTGGACTATGGATTAGATTAGATTATGTATTTTATACAATATTTTGTGATTCCTAAATTGAAATTTATACAAAAGAGTTTTCAGGGACAGAGTGATTGCTGGAGGCAGTATAGCAAAAGATTGGCAGATCATTTTCAGATTTTTTGGGTTTGCCCAGTAATTCTTTCATAAGAGATCATTTCTATTCTAAAAAAAACATTAACT
Organism: Thunnus thynnus; assembly: GCF_963924715.1. Lineage (NCBI taxonomy): Eukaryota > Metazoa > Chordata > Actinopteri > Scombriformes > Scombridae > Thunnus > Thunnus thynnus. Next base: position 26,079,502 of record NC_089536.1, read on the forward strand.
TCTAAATAAAAACTATTTATAACACTACTTTAATATATTTTAGGGCATTTTATACCTTTCTTGACCAGTGACAGTTTTTAGAGATGACAGGAATAGAGGAGAGAGAGAGACAGGGAATGACATGCAACAGAGGTCCGCTGTTGGTATTGTGGTTATGTGGTAGGCTTCTTAACATTGAGTAGACTCGCCTCATTGGCCGCATCGTACTGTCTATGTTGTAATGTTATTTATGATTTAAATGTTATTTCTACTGTACTGCCCCCTTACACAGCTGGACTCAGCTGGAAAAATTTGATCAGTGACATTAAGCAGAGTGTTGTTGGAAGTCCTTCACTATTAAGTAGCTGTGTTAGCAGTGATGACATTGTATCAACAACAGATTAACATTGTAAGAGGGGAATGGCTTAACATGTCAAAGTTAGAGAAACATGGCAAAAGAGAGCAGATCAGAAAACTGTGCTTTAGAAATACCCTGAAAAAACATTCAGCCTGTGAATTAAAGGACTCTCCATCCATCTTCTGTAAAATAACATATAGAGTGAGAGGAAAATTAGAAAAGGTGTATGAAATTTTAAAACACAAAGCATGGACTGTATTGGGTTACACTGTATGTTTTTGTATTTTAAATATATTTGTCTGTGTGCAGCGTGTGTGCTCTGTGCGTGTGTTAGCCTTAGCGACAGAATGGCTTTCCTTGCTTGAGAAAAACACTCTCTCAGGCTGCATCTGCCCTCCTCCCACACACACAGAAATAGACTGACATAAATTAGCATGTCTTCTATAGTCTACACAGTCACACACACACACTCATACACAAATGTGTGCGCAAGCATAAAAACAACCTGATTTTTTTTTTTTTTTAATAAATGTGCACAGACATGCACAAAAGTCCATTAGATTGCATGGTCAGTTCTCATCAGGACTGCACTCAAAAGCAGCACAGAAGCACAGTAGCTGAGATGAATACATACTATCTTACACAACAGCTTATTCAACAGTAGCAGTCAGTGGAAACATTAAATATGACCTTCCTGAAACACAGAGCAGGAGAGGAGGCAAAAGAGAGAGACAGACAGAAAGAGAGACAGACAGACAGGAAAAGAGAGAGAGAGAGAGGCCTGTTTGTAATCCAAAGGTAGACAAGTGGGATCAGGAGAAGACACCACAACAAGGATTAATCCTACTCTGAAACAAAGGACAGAGAGAGAGGTTTAGAGTGAGCGGTTAAAATATTGCCAAAGTGAAAAACGCTGTTAACGTTTTTAATCCCATCCACTGAGTCCATAGATTTTCATTTTAACGCCCAGTGAAAATCACAGGTTTCCAAGGATACCACATACATCAGGCTCAATGTGGGAAAAGAGTATAAAAAGACATTTGATGTTTCAATGAAAAGTTAATGTGAATTGAGGCACTATTTAAGCAGAAATGCAGGTTCAGAAAATGCAGGTTGCAAGAGATTAAAATAATAAATCTCAAATTATTTTCATGTGTTAAAAGATAAAGCTCACATTATTCTGTTTTTCTTATTGTCAGCAAGTCCCACAAAAACCAACAATGTGTCAGTCCATCATCCAACACTTTGACTTTCCTACCCTTTCCGTGGCTCTCAACTCCAAGGCCCGTGGTTTTATTTTTTAAAAGGCTCAGTAATTTCCTGAAACAGCTGGTCACTGTAGTTTTTAACAAATGTTACTCAAACAGGGGGAAATAGTGCATTTGTTTAGGACTATTTCCATTGGCGGATGAATCCACATTCAATGCTCTAGTGAGTATTTCTGGCAGCAGGACGGTGTGTGTGGGATTGAGTCTTTATGGTAATGAAGGAACATGTCACCCAGTGTAACAGTGTGGCTCACTAATTTGTTTTTTATAGTTTTTGAGCAACAATGGAGCTCTATGGCACAGAGGAATAAGATATATTAGGCTTTGATACAATACTTTTTAGTAAATGAGTTCATTGTTGGTTTGGCTCTGCACATGGAGTTTGTTGATGGTAAGAAAAAACTAGAATATCATCACACCTATCCTGTAAGTGCAGAGTGGAGTCAGGATGTGGTTAGCCTAGCTTAGCTTAAATACTAGAAGCAAGGTAAAACAGGCTCTGAGGTTCAAAACTCACTAGTTAGCATGTTGAATCTCTTTTTTGTTTTATCAGTATACAAACAGTAAGGCTCAAACAATATTTTATGTCAACAACAGCCCGGTGCAGTGACTGTGCATAGCACCCAGAGGTCTTGTCGTCACATTGCTGTGAGGTTGAGAGGTTTGGTACTATAATGCCTATACACAGACCAAAACCAAAACCTGTGCTCAATGACTGAGACTAATGAGTGGATAGATTTTAATTTAAGAAATAGACTCCAGGAGACAGGACATGTTTAGCCTAGCTTATGCTGTCAACTGTCTTTATGCTAAGCTAGGCTAACCACATCCTGTCTCCAGCTCTGTGCTTAACCAAGCGGCAACCTCTGGGGCTGTAAAATCAGGCCAATGCGGAAGTGTCAAAAACTGCAGTTCCTTGAATGGCCACTTGAGGCTGGCTCCAAAAGCGAGTCATTCCGCATAGACCCCCATGTTAAAATGCCCAAATTTACGGCAGAAATAAACATGTTTACAGCCTGGTACAAAAAATGGTTTTGGTCTCTATAACTAATTTCCCCTTTCATGACAACTGTACGGGGGGTGAATTTTTTTATAACTCACCCGTTTAAATTTTATTAAGCCGTAAAGTTATGCATAATGAAGGACATGGCTGCTTTGAGTGACAGGTCCGCCGGCCGCTAGGTGGCTTAACTAATGTTTAACTATTTGTTAAATATCAAGGATCAAACATAGTCAGTGACTATTAGTGACCCTATGTATTAAGACTACTTTGATGAAAGACAGCTGATGTTTTAATGTTGCCTGCTAATTCTACCATATCACAGCTGTGGAGTGACACAAGATATGGTCTGAGCCACTCTTAAGCCCTTCACCAACAAGATTATTAAATTAGATTGCTCGAATATTTAGATATAGACAAAATGTGCATCCCTGTCTGTTTGCATGTCTTTGCCATCAACATCCTTTATGCGTCACTGTAGTACTGTGTGTGTGTGTGTGTCTGTATTTGCATGTATGTGAAAGAGTTGTATTCCAAGTAACCAGTGTTATACAGCAAAAGGGATTTGGAAGACACACACATACACACACATGCACGCTGACAGTGGGCAGGTCAGCGGAGGAGGGTTTAAAAGCTTGGCACAGAGAGAGAGAGTGAGAGAGTGAGTGTGGAGGAGGGGAAGCGTCAATGATGATGTAATCTGAGAAAAGCAGAGGGAAGAGGAAAACAGAGGGGGAGACACTTCACTCTGATGCTATACACAGAAAAAAGCTGTTTTTCACTTAAAGATACTTATTTTAATTTTACATTCATTCAAATGTGTTTAGTCTATTTACAAGGCTGTTTAGTAAAAATACCATTTATCTGATTTGACAATTAAGTCAGGGCATTTTTTGGATCAGCACAACATACAATGTATGGCTGGGTGACATCACCCGAAATGCAGATGACAAATGATTTTCACAAATTTTCTTCAGTAACAATAAATGGTAAAAGTAATGTAAGTTTACATTATTTCTATGTAAAGAAAGTTACAAAAATGGACCTGCACATTCTCCCTAATTTGACCTTGGAAAGGTGTGGGGGGACGGTGTTTGCCAAGCTATTTGACCATCTAAAAAGCACATATGATGGAGTGTATCAGCCCCTTTAAGCAAGCCTGGCAAAAGCTACAAGAGGTAGCATTAGCTAAAATTGATTAAGAAATGAATGATGTCCATTCATGGAATTGCTTCCTTTGACCTAGGATGCAACATGTTTGTTGATAAGTTCGTAAGCCCTGCATGGTGTCTAGAGAGACTCATCATGAAGCACATCACAAGCATCATACTAGCCTCTTTCAACCAGCACCAGTTTGCCTACAGGGAGAACAGATGCAGTTGCTATTGTGTTTCATACTGTGTTGGAAGACCTGGAGCATAAGAACACATACAGTACTGTGCAAAAGTTTTAGGCACCAAAATTAAAGTGAGGATGCTTTCAAAAATAAGATATGTATAGTTTTTATTTATCACTTAGCTTCAAACAAAGTTCAGTATTTGATGTAATAACACTTTAAAAATGAAACCAGTTCTCCTCGGTACGCTTGTGCACAATATTTCAAGGTTCTTGGCAGGTTGGTTGTTCCAAGCATCTTGGGGAACAAGTTTCTGTTCTTCTGTGGATTTAGGTGACTAGGTTCTATCTTCATGTAATCACAGACAGACTTGATGGTGTTGAGATCAGGCCTCTTGTCACTGCAAATAGTTCTTTATGACTCTGGCTGTATGTTGGGGTTGATGTCATGCTGCAGAATAAATTCGGAAGTGATCAGATGCCTCTCTGATGGCATTTCATGATGGATAAGAATTTAAACATCTAAAGTGCCTAAAATTTTTGCACAGTACTGTATGTAAGAATGCTCTTCTTCAATTGTAGCTCTGCTTTTAATACAATCCTGCCCAACAAACTCATTACCAAATTACAGGATCTGGGACTTAATACCTCATTATGCAACTTCTTAACAAACTGTACACTCAGCAAGCATGTATCATCCACTTTATCCCTAAGCACTGGTGCTCCACAGGGATGTGTGCTTAGCCCACTACTTTACACCCTTTTTACACATGACTGCTTCCCCTCCTATCCGTCTTACTCCATCATTAAATTTGGATATGACACCACAGTGCTCAACCTCATCTCAAACAATGATGAGTCTGTATAGGAGTGAAGTACGAAAGCTGGCAGTATGGTGTAACAGTCACAACCTGGCTCTGAACATCAAGCATCAAGAAAACCAAGGAAGATCATTGACTCTACATAAATGGTGAGGCAATGGAGAAGGTCACCAACTTCAAGTTCCTGGGCCTAACAGTGACTGAGGAACTGTCCTGGGGCACCAATACTGTCTCAGTGATTGGGAAAGCTCAACAGCGCCTCTTTTGCCTGAGAAAACTGAAGCTTCTGGTGAATTTCTACCACTGTGCCATTGAAAGTGTGCTGACATACTGTGTGTCAGTGTGGTTCACCAGTTGCACGGAGGCGGAGCAACAAGCTCTTCAGGGAGTAATAAAGACCACTGGAAAAATTAGATATCACCACCATCTACACCTCCCGCTGCCTATGCCGATGTCACAGCATCATCAGAAACCAATCACATCCGGCTCATCACTTGTTTGACCTCCTACCCTCAGGAAGAGGATACAGGTCTATCCAAGCAAGGATAACCAAAATGATGAGGAGTTTTTTCCCCCAAGCAGTCAGATTGCTAAACAAAACTCCCCAGCCCATTATCATTTTACTGAGTAAATACGTGTTGACTATCTTCTTAGTAACTATTTCATTCTATTCTATTCTATTCTCTTACCACTTTTATATTTTGCACTATGTGGCTCAGGGAGATGCTTCGCTGTTTCATTGTTTTTTATAACAACAATGAAGATACTTGGACTTGGATAGCTAATTTGCATATTACGATCCAATCACAATGCAGCGTAATTGACATAATGAAAATATGTCACATGTCATGATCTAGATAATGTTAATACCAGTAGTCAGATAAATGATTTAGTCATAATAAACATACAGAGTAAGTTGATTATTTGATGTAGTTCTCACAATATAAGAGCAAATGTGGCCATGTTCAACTGAACTACTAAGGGGAATATTGTTGGTCAGAAGCCAGTTTAGCCTGATCACTCTAACCTGGAGATGATCTCATCATTCCCTGTTCCTGGATCTCACTGAAAGGAACTGATTTTGGAGGATGTCAGGGTATTAACTTCTGCTGCTGCTCTGCTCACTGAGCTGCAGAGCCCAGTGGTTTTTCTGGCCTTGGACTGAGACAAGGCATTGGAGTGTTGCTTGTGCACCTGTGTTCTATCAACCTGTTGTGTCTGATGTTAGCATGAAGGTGCCCTTCTCCCATAGTCTAGTAGTGATGCCCCTCATTTCATATTACTCTTAGAAATTTAACCTTGTCACTGAAAAAGACATTGTGAAATCTACTTCAGCTCCTCACACTCACCAGCTGTGATGTGTTGGATGTTGTTTCTTCAAGCCTTCAACCCAAGGTCATGTACTGGGTATCAGGGACAAGGACTATGTTGTCGCTGAGTTATGTATTTGCGTGAGAATGTTTCCCCATTTGTCATTTTGTGGCTATATAAGGAAGCATGTGGCAAGGCAGAGGAGAACTATCTGCTTCTTACCAAGCACTTCCCTGGTAATTCTGTTTTCCCTGATAATCTTTTGCTGTGACATGTTAGTAGGTTATGCTCTCTGGTTCAGCCATCAATGCCACAACATAAAGGCAAAAAAAATCAGTTCCAGCTCCAGTACAAACTGGTACTGTGGGTAGGTCTGAGTGTATGCATGTGTGCATGTAGATAGATGAATATCTGTCCTATGCTCTCATACTGTTGCTGAGTGATTGGTTATCTTATGGTAGAGGTTTTCAAAGTGTGACACTGTGAGCCTCATTTTTTAATTTATATTATCTATATTTATATTTGATATCTGTTTACATTTTGGCAAATCAGCACCATTAAAAGTATGCTGAATTGGCTATTATCAGTTTCTGTTTGCAATGTACCCATGGATATACCAACCATCACCGCATTACTTTGATACTGAAGAAAACTTTAAAATGTGATGATTCTCAGACAAGTTCTGGACTTATAAGGAACATATTTTTTCTAATTCCTAAGAAGGTTTATGGATGTTTGTTCGTGATGCACATTAGAGATGAACATATTAGTACTGGTATAAAATGAACAAATGAACACAAAGTGCTGATTCATTTGCGGGTTTGATACGTATCAGGTTGGTACTGGTACATACTGCCTCCAGGAAGTAGCCACATACTCGCATATGTCCGACAGTAACAGAAGCCCTCGCTTTCTCACACATTGTTTTATATGTCACCAGACGAGCTGCCAGAGAAAAAAAATACAAGCATTACAACCTTAAACTGTGTTAAAAACATACTTGAGTGCTGTGTTACAATGTTTAGCTACTTTAAGAAGTGCAGTTGGTGACTGACCGACATGTTTGTCCCTCAGGTGTTACCGTAGCTGTATGCGCTCGTCTCGCTGCTGTGCTGAGACCGGTCAGTACTGAAAACCTTACTGCTACTGATACCAGCTCTTGTGCAGACTCATTGCCCTCGACACATCCCATACATGCTGACCTGCTGCTGTATACCGAAGAATACTGAACATTGCCTGAGGCTTGGGGGATGGCAGATTTGTTCATTCATTCATTCATTCATTCGAAGCAGTCATGTTCTACATTGTATGTTGCCAATGATTTGTTCAATTTTGAAAATTGACCAACCTTGGTCTCTAAAATCTAACCAAATTGAAATAAACACATTATTTATCAATTTATTTTATACATAGACTTAACCAGTTATTTGAACACACCAACCAATATCAATACCAAGCAAACCATTAATGCACTATTCCATCACAGTGAGCGCAGGCTAGCTAGACCAGTGGTTCTCAAACCGTGTATTGTCGCATACTGGTGTGCCTTGGAATTAGTCTTATTTATGATGATTTACATAGCTATAATCATATTTAAAGGTGTGCCTTGGAAATACATTACAAATACAAATTCATAAATGGTGTGCCATGTGACAAAAACGTTTGAGAACCACTGAGCTAGGCTAGCTAGCTGGCTAAAGTGCCCTCTCTTTCACCAACCTGAGCTTGTAGATGAGGCAGTGGCTCTCTCACATCCTGACTCATCTGCTGCTACAGCAACAGGAGAGAACTCTTCCTGCACCTTCTCTATCCTCACCTGCGCCTTGTTGCCTTCAACCTTTTTCTTTTGGAAAAAGCTTCTTATATCTACAGCCTTCAAGTCTTGCTTTAGTGAATTAGCAAGCTAGCTACCACCAGATGCCAACAGTAACAAGTAACCTGTATGCTCCCTCTTTCTCTCACACTGACACAAAATGTGTGCATGCCAACTAGTGTGAAGTAGATCTGCTGCTTGAATAACATGATTATAGTAAAACTAAACTAAAATCTAAAACTAGGGGTGAAATAAAAATAAAAGCACAAAAAAAACCTAACTGAAACTGTATTATGTACTTACTGTTCATGTGTACTTACGTAAATATGAACAGCTCCTTACAAAAATGTGTTTTTTCCCCACCTTCAAATGGCAGTTCTTTGGTAGCAAACCCACCCTGCAGCTCAATATTCCTCTTTTAGCTCATTTTGGTTTTCCAGTTCCACAAAGACTGTATGTTTGAGTCTCACAGCTCTCATCACCCCTACATAAAACTGTAGGCAAACTTTTCAAGAAAACAAGTGCAGACAAACCCCGCACTGCCCCGCCACTGCCACTGCCTGCAATCGTTTGCTAACATGTCAGAAATAACTTAATTAAGATTATTTTGTAGTCTGCCTGCCCCCTAGTGGTCAACGATGGCTAGAAGCAAGACTATGTAACTTTTGAAAGAAGAAATAAATATTCTCTCTCTTACAAATGACTGGATTAATTTATAGTCAAAAAATGTACACTTGCTTAGTTCAATGTACTTCGGGGTTTTGCTGCTACAGCCTATCTTGGTCTGGTGTGACCAGTAGCTTATTGTAGCTAATGTGGCAACACCTTTTAACTGACTTTACGGGGTCAGGACCTTAACTTAATGGCTCTTCTGTACTTTTACTTCTGTTATGGTACACTATGTTGTCACCATCATCCTGTAATTACCACTTGGGGTCACAGACCTGCTTTACGGCAGTTTGTTGTTTTTTTGTTGTTTTTTTTTTAAAATAATGCCACGCAACAAGCTGTACTCATGTAGTTCACTATTAATGAAAAAGTCATCAGTCTTTCTAAAAGAAGTTCTTAATTTTTCTATTACATTCCTGAGTGGGAAGTCCCTTGTATGTTACAGAAGATGTTATTGTGTGACTTTTTCTTCTGGTTTTTACAGAACTCAAAATAATATCAAGGTAACAAAGTCATGTGCCACATACATTTAATTTTCCACTGAATCAACACTGTCACATGCTCTGTCAATATCCCATCCAGCTGAACCCTAGCATGACCACACTATCAGACGATTGCCAGCAGGATTTGTAGGACTTTGACTTTAACCATACAACTGCTGCCAACATTTCTCTGACAGCAGTAATACAGTGATCAAGCAAACACACACACAGAGGACTGGCCAGTGACATTCCTGGCATAATCCCAAATATCTCTGTAGTTACAACAACAGAGCAGCCCTGCCTGCCACATACTAAGCTGGACTAGGAGAAGGATCTGGATATGAGGAGAGAAGGGAGAGAAAAGTAAGAGATGCAGATTAACTGGTGCACATTCAAATGTGGAGGTTTAAAGCAGGGAGGTGCAACCAGCTGTTATGTAAGCCACATCTTTATGTGGGAGTGAAGACATATGGCTGAGCTGAAGAACTAACGGAGGAAACCATTACACTGAAAACATCAAACACTCCCAACAAAAAAGGGATCTTCTAGAATTCTTTATAAAGTCTAGAAGATGGTCCTTCCTGATTGGCTGGCAAATCTACAGAACATCAGATCCTGATAAAAAGTTCATTTTTATACTATAAAATGTCCTGCTCACTACAGGTCGTGGTCACTATGTACAGTAATCATTAAAATAATAATTGTTAAGCATTTATGTTAAAAAACAGAAAACAAAACAATACAAGGAATACTGGCCAATACATTGTTATCAGATCTTAAAAATTGTATATCGGTATCAACCTACAAAAATCCAGTCAGGCGATGCTATATTTTCCTCAAGTGACTCAGTCAAGCCAAATCTTCCAACTGTACACAAGGAATAAATGATATTTACTGAGCACATTCACACCCTCCAGAGTGTGGCACCACACTAATGGCCTCAATTCCTGTCAACCCGGGTATGGTTACAGTTTCTCCTAAGTATCTGAAAATATATCAAAATCTTTGTTACCAGCATATCATATTTGGGTGTCTGCCAAAGTTCATCATTTACTATCCTCTGGACTTGTTATATCTTGTAAAGTTTTTGTACCCTTAGATTTCTACATTGTGTTTCTAAGTGGTTTGCCATTTAATTTAAATCTATAGTTATTCCATATGGGAAAGTTGGGTCAATCTTAAAGTTCTGAATTATTTTATCTATAGATCAAGAGAGCTTAATTAAAGGATTATTGATAGACTTACAGGAAGGACTATACCAAAGCCACATCTTTATCTCAACATATTAAATGCCTTTTGTTCAATATTTTCCCATACTCTGTCCCTAAAATTATAGCTGTAAGTCCATTTCAAAGGATATCTTACATTAAAAGCAATATAGTAATTATAGATTTTAGACAAGACAAGGCCTCCTTTTGCTCTATCTATAAATTTTCATTACTACTCCAATTTGGCTTGTCTTCCCAGATAAAATCACAACATATCTTATTATAGGAGGGGGATGGCTGCTGTGGTAACCATTTTATTCAAAATGATCAAATTATTTCCATCACTGACAGAAACACAGAGTTATGATTGGTGATGTTATTAACAGTGATTTAAAGTAACTAAAAACATTAACTCAAGAACTGTACTTCAGCACAATTTTGAGGTACTTTATTTGAGTATTTCTATTTTATGCTACTTTACACCTCTACTCTACTACAATTAAGAGGAATATATTGTACTTTTTAAGTTAAGATTTAACTTGTTTTATCATAAAACATATAATAACCTTATGAAACAATGCATTATTAGAGATGAAATCAGTGGCTCTGAAGCTTTTTGGTGTGTGACCTCTTGTAAAATCAGTGTGTAGTTATGTCTCTTGTATAATATCAGTGTGTAGTTGTGTCTCTTGTATAAAATCAGTGTAGTTGTGGCTCCTTGTCATGTTTTACATGTCTATGAGTTGTTAGCTTTTCCACCAAAGAGAAATTACCCCTCTAAACTTCTCAGATGATTTCATTTAAATAACTGTGACATACTGTTTATGATTCAATATTTCAAAAAGCTAAGATCAGAGAAAAGTTTAAAATTTAGATACAGATTTGTGTATCAGAACTTTGTTTTGTCTTCTTTTCTCTCTTGAGATTAATTTATCTTGTGGCCCTTTGGATGGGGCCTAACTCCAGCTTCAGAGCCACAACTGAACTAATATATAAAGTAGCTCAGACCGGCTCCACCTGGACCTTCTTCAACAGTAAAATGCTATTTACACATTGATGCATCAGTAACAGTCTAATAATATCACATGTCATCATTTATCAGTTACAGGGGACTTTTGGGGCCCTACTTCATTTTGCTTGATGTGTGACAGCATGTGAGAGAAGTTTAAAACACTGAGAAATTAAAAAAACATAACTTCATAACTATCACAGTCACTGAATTTTAGTGACCTGTTTACAACAACTACATGGAGGGAAGAACAAATATAGGGAGGGAGGAACAGCAAGCAAAGTTCAGCAACAAAATGACAGTTCCAAAGGGAGTGTACTCACTCATTATAATAACTGCTTGTGAGAATACATGCCTCGACATACATCAAGACATACATACATACATACTCCTACACACAGCTCACCCACACCTTACTCTATACAAAAAATAAATAACAAATAAAATAAAATAAAATAAAATAATACATATACTTGTACCTACTTGCATACGCATATGCATACATACATATCCGCGGTAGAGAATGTAAAATGGTAACTCAGAAAGTTGATTTGGGGAAGCACATTCATTTTAATAATAGATATACAAGATCTAAGCGAGTTAGGCAGTGTTGACCATCTATCAAGGTCACGAGTGATCTTAGACAGTATTCTCAAAAACTGGATTTGACAATGGTCTGCAATGATGCACAAAACTTGATACTTAAACTCAGATACTTAAATTGTTTTACCACTGGTATATCCAAGGGCAGTGTTGTGTTTCTCATTGGGTCATTCGGGTAAAAATGTTGATTTTTCCCAATTTATTTTTGTACCCCTATATCTCACCAAAGCTTTTGAAAATAGTTAAAATGTTAGGTATAGACTGTTGAGCATTGCCCACATAAAGCAGGATATCATCTGCATATAAGGATAAATAATATTTGATCCCACTGATGGTAATCAGCTTGATACCATTAGCTGTGAGAATTGTCTGAGCCAGAGGTTCCAGAGACAGAGCAAAAAGAAGTGGACTTATATGACATCCCTGTCCCCTATTTGTCAATACCATAACTGTTAGGTTAGCATACAGTATCCTGACCATACATATGAAAGAAGCCCCCAGACCCATAACCTCCAGCAGTGACCAAAGATACTGCCACTCCAAGCAGTCAAACGCTTTCATGGCGTCTAGTGAAGCAGGTAGGAGGATGGACGATGAGGAGGCACCATGTATTATGTGTAGTAATCTTCTAAGATTATCCAGTGCCAGCATAGCTGTAATGAAACCCGTCTGGTCACAGTTAATATGTTTGGTCATAAAAGGCAGGAGCCTTCGTGCAAGCATTTTAGCATAAAGTTTTACATCGTCATTTAAAAGGGACAAGGGAGGGTAAGGGTCAGTGTAGGGGTAGGAAGGGTGCAGGGGGTTGGTGAGGTGGGGGAAGGGTTTGGGGAAAGAGGAGGCTGCCGCTGTTGTTGTTATTTATTGCGACTCCACCTCCAGAAGCTCTCCTTCATCTTATTTGTTCCCATCATGAGCTCCTGAAAAGAAAGAGATAGCATATTTTGAGTTCATTTCCAAAGCTCTGAAGTCATCTGAAATCTGTTAAAATGAAAAAGAAAAGCTAAGCCAGCAAATTTGTCTTTGGCCCACAGCGTCTCCTCCAGCTCTCTCTTTTCTTTCTCGTGCTGCTGTGATCTCCTCTCCCAACTCACACAGTGTAGAGAGCTCCTTTCTGGATTTTCTCACTGTTTCAGAGAGCTCCTTCTGAAAGCTCTCTTTCTCAAAGAGCTGCTTACCCCACTTCTGTTCTCTCTTCCAGAACTCCTTCAGTATCTCCTCTTTATCGGAGAACTCTTTTCAGCAGCTCTCTTCTTTTTCAGAGTTCCTCCCTGAAACTCTCTTCTCTGTCAGAGCTCTTTAAGGAAGCTCTCCTTTCTCTCTGAGAGCTCCTTCATGTAGCTCCCTTCTCTCTTTAGCCCATTTCACACATGCAGTCTATCCCTGAAATGTTCACGAACATTTCCTGCATGGGGTTGTGTGAACGGGAGCAGGAACTGATATTCAGGGAAATCTGTACTGCCAATTTCCCACTTCAAGACCTAGTAAGATTTCAGGGAAAATGCTGGTACAGCTGTGTTGTGAATGAAAGCAGTAACATTCCAGGGAGAAGCACGTAAAGGGTTACATCTTTCTGACGAAAAACACTTTCACGTGGAGTGAGCGAACCAATCACAAGACTTGACATGTGGGTGATGTATTGCGAGTTGGGCGGTTTTGGCTCATCTGTTTTCAACATGGCGGCCGCATCACAAATTTTCTCATATTATGAAATCGGCAATGCAGTAACATAATCTTGATTCATATTTGATCAGGACTGCCTAGTTTCGCCCTCTTATTCTATTGAGTTTTATGTCAGTTGGCATCCATAAGTGTTGCATTACCGCCATCTGCTGGACAATCCCTTGCTCCATCTATTCCAGCATTTCCATGGCATGTGTGAAAAGGTGCAAAACAGAAATGTTCCTGAATGTAGCTGCATGTGTGAATAGTGAAAATCACTAGCGTTGCCTGAAAGGTTATCCCAGTAATTTATCGGGAACTATGTATGAGAGAGGCTTCTGTGAGTGCCATCTTGATGCCCTACTCTCTCCCCGAGAGCCCCTTTCTGAAGCTCCCTTCTTTCTCTGAGAGCTGCTTCCTGAAACTCTTTTCTTGTGTTTCTTTCACCACGGCCAAGATGTCAGTGTGAGTGTTGGTGCAAGCTGGTCTTTTTTCATTGGCCTTGCTGATGTCTTTGTCACTGAGGAGCTCTTCAAGCTGGCTGACTTTTTTCTGCCAGCTCTCTTCCATGCTCTTCCATGCTGATCAGAGCTCTCAGAGATGAGCTCTCATCTCTCTTTTTCATTTCCTCTGCTGCCTTCTCACGATTTTCATTCAACTCCTTCCGCCAGACAACCATGGATGAGCGGTATTTTTCCTCCTGAGCAGTGAGCTGGTGCTGAAGAGACTTCCTTTCCTTCTGACTCACTCTTTAACTTCTTGTTTTCTTCTTCAGTGACAGAGAGCTTTCTCTGCATGGTCTTCCTTTCATCCAGCAGCTGTCACTTATCCAGCACTCCCTCTCCTTCAGGACTATGATCTTTGCAGCAGTTCTCAACTTTCTTCCATTTCCTGCCTCTGAGCCTCCATGTACTTCCTCATGCCCTCCATCCCCATTATAGTCCTGTGCAACATGAACATAGAAATACATGAAGACATTTTCATATCACTGATGGCTCTATTTTCCTCTTAATACTGGTAGGAAATAGATATCACGTTTACAATTTATACTACCATTTGACAAATCCTCTATTTATTGTTTATGTATTCATATTAATCTAAGGTATTTATCCAGCCAGATATTCAAAGGTATCCATGTTTTCATCTGACTGACAGTGAGAGATGATTTTAAATTATGACTTATATTGTAAATTTGTATGAAATGTAATCTCATAAATTCATCTCATTACTAACTGCATCTGTGCTGATAAAAAGAGTATTTGTCTAAGCTTTAGAGATAATATGAAGCCATTAAAACATGTGTTGTAGTGCAGTGGTGTGTCCTGGTTTGAACATCTTACCCTAGTGGCTCTGCTCTCTCCTCTTGCCATGGTGGTAATGATCTTGAAAATAATCCAACATGTGAGATGGACGGAAGATCTTGTTGTGTATCTGACAGATGATTTTCTCTGAAGACAAATGTTTCTCAGTTCAACTGGTGAGAGAACGTAAAGTCTGTTTCTTACTTCTGGGGAACTCATTTATAGACACTTTACATTCTTGAATGGATTTGTCATTTTTTGGATTGAAGTCGGATTTGAAGTTTTTAACACAAGCCTTTTTTAAATCCATTGAAAAAAACCCAAATAATCCACATTTTCTTTTTTTTATTGTTAATGATCTATACTTAAGACTTTCCAAAAATCCCAGTAAACATTAACTTATAGGTTGGTTTTTATTGTATACTGAATACATTTACAAACTGTTATTTATAAACTACCTGATTAATTGCCATTGATTTACATTACATTGTACTGACAATTATTCACTCTGTTTTTTACCCTAACCCTTCTACCAAGGTTCTAATTCCCACTGTCCTATAGCTTCTCCATTAAAGTTTAATTGCTTTATATAATTTCCCACTCAATCCTGTTACATCATCCAAACAAAGTCACAGTATTCTCTCTGTATTTATGGGGGGAAATGTCATCACTGAAGCTGTCAGGCTATACATATATCTGTTTTTATGAGCAGTAGCACTTGTAATGCTCTCATTTTAGTTTCAATTTCAAACCTGAGCTGCCTCTCAAAGCCAGCACTCACAGCTCATCCAGCCAAAGGCTAGTGGGAGTACACATAACGATCTCATACTGAGGCATGAGTGCTCCCTCACACCTGGAACCTCTGAAGCCATTTTAGGTTTTACCAGAGAATTTTTATTTTATTGAAATGTATCAAACTGTCTACAATTTTAGAGAGAAAATTCCACATATATGTAGAGAAAGATCATTTATCTTTTCTTATATCGGTTTCTCACTCGCATACACCAGCAGTGTATGTGTCCATCGTGCATTATGCAGACACGGGAGATAGATCAATAGACTACCATCACTCACAACCCACACACCTCCCACTGCTGGAAACCTGAACCCTGGAAGTGAGGGAGAGGAGAGTAGAATACAGACAAATACAATCCTCATGTTTCAGCAGCTGTTAATCATTGTTGTCAGCAATTCTGCACACAGTCATCTACAAAATCAACAGAGGCACAGTCACATTTCATTAAATGGATGTCCACAGGAGGTGTGTTGTACGTGCTTATGTGTGTCTATTTCTTTGCGTACATCTTTCACCACTGAGACCACTACAGGCTGCTGAACTGCAGGATGAATATATAAAAGGATCTCAGTAGCATTGTGCATTTGACAGGCTATGTAATCTTGATGTTAGTGGGAACCCTGTCATCACAACCCTGCACAGATAAGCATGATGGGTAGTCATGTTCATATAGTTGCTACAATGAGAGGCCTCAGTATTGATATCCATCAGTTGGTTAATCTGAACGTCCATCTAATTTTCTGTGTGTCCACAACCACCAGCAAGATGTCATTAAATCTATAATACAAGAGAAAATGCTCCCTAAAGGATGAACTTATTTTATTTTTTGCTCTCTGTCCAGCCCTGTCTCTATAAGATATGTTCATACACCATGATTCAGCTTTTTCTTTCTCCATTTTTCCCCTCTCTAGGTAGTGTGATATTTGTGAACTGCTTATAGAAAATGTAAGGGGGAGACTGGGTTTGTGTTCTGCATCCCACATGTGGGATGTTGATATTTAGGCTACTAAAGCAGAATATAAATGTGTCCCTTTGTATGCTTCAAGTTGACTTCAGTGTTGACTGTTTCAGTATTTACCCAAGAAAGCACACCAGAGAGCAATATTTTCATCCTGCATCCTGCTTGTGGTCAGGTTTAGGCAACAAAAGCACTTTGGTTTTGGTTAAATGTTAATAATAATATTTTTTCTGTCTTAAACCAAGACCATGATCTTTCTCTTCACTAAACCAAGTGCTGAGTGAATAAGTGAGTCTAAACACAGCCATAAAAGATGCTGTAGTTACTACTAGCAGATATTGTACTGCAAGATCTGATATTTTGGCAGAAAACTAATCATACGTTATCAATGAACATTTTATTCATACATTAAGTATCATAATTGCTTAATATTTTAATTAACAACATTTTCTCATTTTGTTGACAGAAAACATAATTTGGATGGTATTACGATTCCTTCAAAATGTTTTTACTTTCCATTAGGGCTGATCTTAAAGTCCCCCTCCACTCATGTGATTTTCTTAGATTGTTTTCACATTCATCTCTTGAAGGGGGGAATTTTCTCTGTGCTTGCGGAAAACCTTAGTGTATGTACAAGCATCATTTGCGACATCACAACTAGTTTGGAGCCAATTATGGTCCAATATGCAACTTACACAAGTGTGATGTGGAAACTTGAAGCCTCCAGTGCACAAACACTGAGGATGGACTTTTTGTGTAAGTAGGAGACAGCTTCTATCCACCATTTTGAATATTTGCATATTCATGAATTCTGGATTTTTCAATGAGGGAGGGAGGTGTAACTTCAGGATTTTAATGTTTTGTACTTTTTGTGTAAAAAACATATTAAACAAAATATTATTCAAAGTAGAGTATTCTTAAAACATGTCTGGAGGGGATCTTTAAGCCTTACATTTTTAGCTCCACTAATGCCAAGAGCACTAAATTCATCAGCATGTTGTTTGTTCTAACATTTATATGTGAGATGTAATGACCATTACAGCCTTTAAGGGTGAGTAGTATAGTTTAATACTTCTTAAAGAATAGCAAAAAAATAGCTTTAGGTTTTTTTGTTGTTGTTGTTAACATAGTAGTACTGGTCATAAACTTACCAGTCAATTCAGTTTGGAAATGTTCTTATTTGCACAATAGGATTGTTATCATCAACTGTTATCGGATTGATAGGAGTTATAGAAGGATGGGGTCTAGCCAGGGGAAAAGTCAGTGTCCTGTGAAATCAGTTATTAGTTTTTGATTGCATTAGTGGCTGTGAGGCCATTAACAAGGCTCATGGAGGCTATAGGTTCTTCTTTATTCTCCATATTCTCCACTAGATCACTAACATCAAGTAAGTAGTAAGAAAATGGAAGAGGCCTGCTAGTTCCCTATATGTATGGTTTTGTATGTGTCACACCAAATATAGTTGGTAGTCCATGTTACAAAATTATGAAAAATTCAAATAAACTCATTGTAGAGTTTGAAGCTCATGCAATGGCACAACAAGAACATTTACAGCATTCGAATGGTATTCTATGTGAATTAAAGCTACATGATGTAACTTTCATTATTTGAAACATGCTCCAAAGTTTCTGTGGAACTACAACAAGTAGTCCATCATCAGAAAATGAATCAAAACATATTTTATGAAACTATTCACTCACTAACTGTAGCCGACTAACTGATTGTTTATTAAGCAAACATTTGCTGGCTCCAGCTTCTGTGAGGATTTGTCATTGAGAATTGATTTTGTTTGGGTTTTTATAGACTCAACTTTAAAACTTCAAAAAATACAATCGATGGATTAATCAATAATGTAAATAGCCTTTAGTTGCAAGTCAGTGAACAGTGTTCTTGCTACATAACTGTCAGCCAGTGACTGTGAAATTGGAAACAGTCTCTCAGTAAGACTATAAGTCAGACTTCCAACAATTTAACCACATGTGATTCCATTTATCTTCATCAGCGTTGGATGTTTCATAGGTGTGGTGTAGTGTGACACTCTGCAAGGACAATAAACCCCACTGCCTCCTAATTAATATGTCAGATCATCATTGACTCTCTCTCCTCACAGCACCTCTCTATTTATTAAACCGTGCCATCTACTCCATAAATCAATTTATGGTAATGCAGTCACACACACTGCTGGCAGACTGGCAACAGTATACAGTACATACAAACAGTATAACAAACACCCTTGTATAGGTACACACACACATCACACACATACACACATTTTGCCAATTCTATAATTCTACTCTTCATTTTTCTGTGTTTCTGCATAGTCAGCAGAAAATTTCAATTAAGTAGCTGTTTGTGATGCAATGAAACATTAATAACTACGAGGAGAGTTTCTGCAGAGATCATACAGACTGGTATCTGTGTCTAGACAAGTGTAGAAACATTTGCCAGTTTGTGTGCTGCTGCGGCTGTGTTGCTCATGGGCACTACAGAAGGGAGATGTCGCTAAACACAGAATGATGAGATGCCTTAAGAAAGAGTCTGGAAAAAGACTCAAAGACTCCGCTAAATGTGTCTGTGTGTTAGGAATTTATACTATTCTGTATAAATGTATTTACAATGTATACATATTTAAATGCAGTTTTACCTGACTAAATAAATGTGCTATTCTAGATAGATTTGCCAGATAGATAGAATTGTGTTGGTGAGGCAGATGATTATAGCTGGTGTTGCGCTTTTGTTTTTGTTGGTCAGGGTGTGACAAGCTTTGATGTCACTGCTGTCGACAGAAATGCCCATGCTTGCTGCCCAAGAAGCCAACCACCTGTCGCTCCAGCGGTTCTCCTTAAGACTCGCAAGCATCGACCCCATGCCCGGCGGTAGTACCTTTGAAGGCCACAGTCACCCCGGCGTAGGACCGATGTCTGGTCTTCAGGCCGTTGACGATAAGATCATTAATCTCGATTCTCCAGAATTGTGATCTTTTTTTCCTTTTCGCTGTTTTGTTTCTTAAGTGATTGAACTATATGTTGATGAATATATATGTATATATACACACACACACACACACACACATACACACATATATGCATGAACTTACTTTATGTATTTGTATTAAGTATTATTATATTATGTAGTTCAAACTTGTTTATTTTTTAAGTGACAGGTAGAAAAATCAACATCTTGGGCAGCTACTTTCTCTAAAAGAGAGTCTTAAATCTTGCAGTCCTCCTGCTGGCTGTGGCTTCGGTTCCACTGTGTTCAGTGAGTGAGAGAGAGCAGCCGACCGCATAGCAGCCTGACTGAAACATTCTCTGATTGCACAGCGCTCACAGCATATGTGAAAGTGGCATGGTGTTCTACTTCTGGTCACTTGGTCGCTGATGGAGCCTGACTTACGATCAGGCTGCATTGTCCATCGCCAGCTAAAATAGGCTTGCCTAGTCCTGTTTTTATCAGGACACTTTTTCTGTCTGAATACTGGAGGCCAATGTATACATCCAGAGAAACACACAGAAGCAAATACGTCCACATTTAATGCATGTCTGCTTTGTGTTTCAACTGCTTGATTGATTAGTTTGGCAATACTTATTAATACTTATTACTACAGTGCAGTCAGAAGGGTTCTGTACTCCTGCACACTGGATTAGAAATGAAATAGTGACTATGAGGTTAAAGCTTTTGGCTTTAATTAGAAGGTTGACAGTAAATTTCACATCCTTCAAAGTGAAAGTCAGCACATTGACCTCATAGTGAATCTACTCCCATGTACTGAAGTACAAAGCCAATACTGTATGACTGCACCATACTGCTGCTGTGACTATAATAATATATTCCATTATATCATACTAAAATAATTCTAGCAATGATAATAACAATCATGATCATTTGTATAAAGATGATAAACTAATTCAGTTGAATTTATTTGCTCATTTTTTTCTCTGTACATTATTTAAAAAGGCACATTGTACAAAATTTCTCTCAGCCAAACCTTGGACAGATTTTCACACTTTCTCCTCATACAGCAGTCTATAGCAAACACACACATACACATAGACGTGTGTGCATGGGTGTGTATACTCTACCCATATCTTTTGGCAGCTACGGCTATTAGCATGGCCAACAGTTTGAACCCAAGAAATGAATGTGTGTGTGTGTGTGTGAGAGTGTGCACGTGTGTGTGTGTGTGTGTATGTGTTTCACTCTCTGTGTATCGGCAGCTTGCCACAATTATCATCACAGTTTCATGGCCAACTGGGTAGACCCTGCAAATGAGCTGACATCAGCAAAGGTTGTGTGTGTATGTGTGTGCGTGTGTGTAGTGAGGAGTTAGTTAGAATTCAACTAACATTCAGAGAGGGTGCAAAGTGTGGAGTCAGTGCGAACGCATATAAAGTGCTAGAAGTGAATCAAATGGATACAACTTCGGGACTGTTCCAGGAAGACGAAATAATAATAATCTTAATATATGTGTACCTTTAAATATATGCAGTCTAATACAACACCAACACCATAATACAACAGAGAACTGAGCCAACAGTGTCAACACAAACTGAACATTAGAAGCTTCACACAGACAGGATTTGTTGCTGCTGGGTTGTATTAGATTGCAAAGGTGTATATTAAATTGGTAACTCATGGCCTTTACTGTCCTCTATAGCAGTGGTTCCCAACCTCTTTGGCCTTGTCACATGTTGCATTGTCTACCAGTTAAAGTTACTACAAGGAACTTTTAACTGATTATGAAACAGTCTCATGATGCCTCTGATGCCTCTATATGACCTACATAAGAAAACAAGACCATCAGCAAGAAGATTGGCTATTTCTATATAGTTGTTGTTTGTTTGTTGTTGCAGCTAAATGCCTGCAACCGGGTCAGAAAGCAGACGAAATGAAACGACGTCACTAGTACATGGGGAGGACATTTCTCATCATTTGATTACGTTAAAAGTAAAGTTAGACTTGTTGTTGGCTTCATTTTAAAAAATACATGAGAAAACAAGAAAGAGCACGATGGAGCTGAGAGCATGAGAGAGAGAGAAGGCAGCGGTGGTCGAGTGAGCTAGCGAGCAGTGGTAAAGCGAGAACAAAGCGGTGAATCTGAGAGAAAAAAACATTTTCTGATTGTTTCACAGCTGTTACGTTCTAAAGCACAAATAAACACGCCCACACCTCCTCACAAACCTGCAGGAAGGTGCCGCATTGCCGGATTTGGTGGTGAATGCAGCCTTACATGTAACCTAGGTGTATGAACGGTAGGTTATCATGTTTGACAGTTTGACAAAGAAAAGCAATAAATCATGACATTTGAGAAGCTGAAACCAGCTAATTTTTCTTCACTTTTTCTTCAAGGGGCCAAATTATGAAAAACTCAACTTTTTCAGTACTTGTGTGTTTGTATTTGGGTCTCTGGTCAGCCTACTAACACATAAGCTGTGAAATAAGACCACTCAGTCAGTTTGGTGTGGGCTGGCTTGCTCTGCACTCATGTGATTCAACAAACAATTCTGATTTGATGCCCCTTCTTACATCACATGGGGCAAGGCTAGGCTACGCTAAGCTAAGCTAAGGGTGAAAAATTTGCCCATATCGTGGGGCTGGAGTGGGGGACAGAGCTGCTCTCATTTGGAGCAGTTTACCGGCGAGAGGACTTTTTTTTTTAAACTTTTGTGATAAAATGGATTTAATTTAGTTATACCATATGTAGATATCTATGTGTATAAACAATAATGTTGCTGCCGTATTTATGCCTTTAGATGACGTTATTTTGAATGTGGACGGAGCAGCTACAATGTTAGCACAGCCCTGATCAATCTGAACTCCATTCAAAAAACAAGCATTTTAACAGTTGTTTGCTTGTTGTCATGCACACAGACCTTACAAAGGATGAATTCAGGCTTTTTACAAATCAACATCACGACGTAGTTATTTCGGCATCCTTTTGATCCGTTTATTGCAATTAAATCACAGCAAGGGTCAATCAAAACATTAACAAAAGACAGAGTTTGATGACTTTGTGAAGTAGCGTGGGATCATGGGAGTTATTGTCTTCATTGTTAAATAACCAGCTTCTCCAGGTTAGGATTACTAATTGTGTTCATTGTTCAGGTTGTTTTTACTGGGAGCTGAATTATCTGCAGAGGTCTCCTCCTCTCCAGAAGAACCATACACAATGATTAAAACCAGTAAAAACACTGAATAAAGCAGTTTCACATTAAAAATCAGTGTTTCACCAACACTGTTCAGCGGACAGAGGACACCCAGGAGGGGCTCTGTGTGAGCCGAGCTGCTGCTAACATTTGTTCAGCTTGTTTCTCTGATAACTTAAGATCCAGACATCCGATGACTAAAATCCTTCATCTGGTTAAAAGATACTTAAAAATGACCAAGATCTAAAAAATGTATCATAAAAATGTGGCTTAAAACTGAATACAAGTCAATTTATGACTGACTCTTTAAGGATGTTTCTAGTGGACAATCACAACACTGACGTATTATCTTGTATGCATATACTCTCCGGTAGACGCCATTATAGCAGACAACCACAATGTCGATGCATGCATCTTGTGTGCGTATACTCTTTCGTAGAGGGGTACGATGCTGTTGACAGGCGACCAAATGAAACGGACCATTACCTTGATTAAAATTGTGGATATCTCTGGGTTTGAAAATTGTTGGAAACATTTGGGATAATGTAAGAGCACAACTCAACAAAGTTTATAACGTAGTTCTAGTCGTTTTAAGACATTTTAATTCAAGAGATTCAGAATAGTTACACATTATAGCTTTAATCCGGTGACCCCACAGTTGGGAACCACTACTCTATAGCACCAAGCTGTGAGCAGGGGTATTTCCACCAAGACTCACAGGAGAGGATAACCTCACTTTCCAGGCCATATGGCAGAGCCATAATTAGCCCAGTTTGGGACTGTCGCATCCGCTGCATGGAGGCAGTCCCGGATTGTTCCCATTGAAAAGCTTGGGGAAGCAGCGGTGCATTACTCAACTGGCCACACGAACCAGTTATCTTCATCCTTACAAAGTAACACTGAGCTGAAAAGTAATGTTTTGCTGCCCTCTCTGGTTGAAAATGTTAAACCCGTTTCAGCTCTGACCACACCCAGCATCACTGATGCTGTGATGGTCATATTGTGTCCATCGCTGCTAGCTAACTCTTACAAAAACACTGGAGTGAATATATTAGCAACACTAGAAAACAGGCTAACTCTCCTGGCTGATTCATGTAAATGATGTTGTTGAAGTTGTATTGTTGTGTGTGACTGGCTTCACTGTTCACTTCTGATATTCTTTTCCAGACCTGTCCATTCACAGATACTCAAAGATATACAGGAGTACTAGATGACAGTAACCACATCTGACTGTTCGATACTTCAGCTAACTATTTTTTTTTTATATTCATTTAATATTTTTATTTTTTTGAATTCCAGCTTTACCTTTCTTCTCTCTGGTAGACTGCAGTTAGGCTGCAGCACCATGTTTGACCACACACACCAGCTAACATTTACCAGCAGTTACAACCCAGAGTGGTGCTATTTCACTCATTTGAGGAAACAATGAGATAAGTGTGCTATCTGACAAAGAAAATGATTAAATATTTATTAAAATGACAGTGATAATTATAGTTTATATTCAGGGAGTCAGGGTTTGTCTTGGTTCCTAAGAGAAAAGCCCAGTGCATTTTAGGGGGGTTACAAAAGGGTTCAGGCTTGTTGTGGTTGTGATGTCAAAAAATATGACATGACATTTTCTGTTTTTCATAGGATACATAGAGACTAATGTTAATAGTTCTGAGAGTACTTTGAGGTTATCCTTGATAAATATATACAGTTCTCGATGCATTCAGCACTTTGGCCCAGATCAGGATACTGTAAAATACAGCCATGGCCCACACAAACAAACAGAGACAAGGTTGAACAAATTGAGAAGGGTTGGAATGACCTGTACTTCAGTAGCTCACATGATAAATTCAGTATCATGTACATTTCCACAGCACTATCAGCACAGTCATGACATCCTTCTACAATTTTCTTTGAATGTGTTTAAATTACTGTAAATGAAACGCTTCCAGTTTCAAATTAAAAGCCTACTTGCAACAGTTAGGATTATTTCCTTTGAGCTGCTGGAATGTGAAACATCTGTTTATGTGAAACATCTGTGCAGGAAGTGTGATGTTTCAATCATGATAGCTTAAAGTCCCCCTCCACTAAGAAATGTGTTTTTCTTCTTGTTCCTACAGTTTGATGTTTGAGCTTCACTGTGCAGAATGATGTATGTGCAGAATGATGTATGTGCAGAATTTGTTTTCACATTCATCTGCTCAAGGAGGAAAGTTTCTCTGAGCTCACTGAAAATCCTATTTAAGGGGCGGGCCTGTGAGCAGGATTTGTGACATCAAATCTAGTCTGGAAGCTGATCATGGTCCAGTATGCAACTCACAGTAGTGTGATGTGTAAACTTGAAGCCTGCAGTGCACAAACTCTGACGATTGACTTTTTGTGTTCCCTGTAACTGTGGTAATACCTGTACAGTAGAAGTTGTAGAATGAAATCTCCAAAAGTTGCTGAACCAATTGTTAGACACATTACATCTAGAGAAATACGTATTGTAAATTTTTGCTTAGAAAAATAGCCATCAACCAGCTATGTACATAGCGCTAAATGTGGTTGTTTAGCCTGCAGCTAGCTAGCTAGCCAGACATCATAGCATCCTACACTGTTTCTATAGGAGTATGTGCTCGTCAAGTTTCATCCCGCAAATCATTTTGTCAAGGTTTTTAGTTTACAAGAGAGTGAATTCCTTTTAATATCCAGGTCACAGAGCGGAAGATCATCTTCAGTCTTGAAATCAACCAACCGAATGCTCCATCAATGTCCTCATGTCAGGAGATCTGCAGTGCAAATGGGACCTTAAGACTTGTGAGAGATTAACAACACAACATTAACATTAAAGGGGAGTCTATGTTTGTGCCCTATTACCTAATTGAGAGAGTTTTTCTTCAGTGTGACCCTTTCAGACTAGCTAGTAAATAATGATGATGTACAGGCTATTCAATTAGCAATTCTTCATAGATGAATCATTCAAATTTCACTCACAATCTATGTGTAATTATTATCTAATTTATTAAGTTAAATAATTAGTGAAGAGGTGCAGTTTAGTGGGACTTGTCTGTGATCAGCAGCTTGAAATTATAATGCAGTGATGCTGCATAGAGATACTCATGACTACATTAACACGACCTGGCTGTATTGGTAATATAAATGAGAGCTCTTATTTTGTGAAACTAATGAATTAGATTAAATTTTAAAAATGTTTCTCTTCTCCCATCATAGCCCTGCTTTTTAATGCACCTGCTGCAATTGTACCTCCTCTACACTCAAAACTGACCTTTGCAAAATGGCACAGCGTCAGTAAATCCAGCAGAATGTAATCAACCAGACTGACTTCATCACATCCTACTGGTAATTGTAAAATCTGACCTTAAATGCAAATGTGTAAAGCATGATCACATGACAATTGCACTTCAGTGACACTGTAAAAGTTGGTCCTAGTTATAGCTAAACTATTGGTTGATTGATTAGTCAAACAATTAGCAATTCTTTTAAACTGAATCATTACTGAATGAAGTAATTTTCAGGCTTAATTTTCAGCCTGGTTCCAACTTGTCATTTCTCTCATTTAATGTTTTTCTTTGTATTATATTACAGTGAATGAATGACATTTTTGTGTTCATCAGATAAAATACAATTCATTTGATCACATTACCCTCAGCTTTAGAATTTTGAAATTGTTTTTTTTTTACCATTTTGAAATTTTATCAAATAAATGAGGAATTCATATTAATTGATCATGAAGATAATAGTGAGTTGCAGCACTAATCCTAATAGTGAGAGTTAAGATGTTTTCATGGCATTTCACTTCAATGCAAGTATGTAATGTATGTAATGTTCTCTGCATACTTAACCAAATGTACATATGCCGTTCATACTGTACATACAACCTATTTTATAACTCTGCCCACTTCTCCTCTGTATATATGTATTTAAAATATTTACATACATAATATTTGTATATTGTAAATTTCCACTGTCTGTCATTGTACATATTAGAAGACAGAAGATCACTGCTGAAGCACTCATCTGTAAATAATACTCTATTCTTGCACTTCTGGTTGGATGCTAATTGCATTTCATTGGCTTTGTACCTGTTCTCTGCACTATGACAATAAAGATGAATCTAATCTAATCTAAAAACTATTCCAGACACCCATCAATGTATTATGTGAACTGGATAATGGACTTTAATATAATGCTAAGTCTTTTCTTTTCCTGGCTTGCTTCCTTGTTGTGTGGCCCACTGCACATTCATATTAGTGTCTCTCCCTGGCCGTGTCCCATAGACTTTACACTGAAGTGACATCCAGCAAAACAAATAGCTTTTCTAGACTGTTTTACAAATATTACAAATGTTATTAAATCTTCATGGTTTAAAATTTAATTAACAAAAAGTGAAAAGGAAAAAATAAGAAAATATTACTTTCTTCCTTCCATGAAAGTTATTTGGCAGCCTTTATGAATGTCATCTCCACTGGATATGTGCACCGTGACAGCAGAGAAAACATTAATGACCGTAGTGGACACATGTTTGCATCACTGACAGGCTATTCTTCATCAGCGACTGTGTACAGACCTGTCTTCATCCATATTCATCACCTCTTTATGCCTATTTAATTCAATGTAAGAAATGTATCCTATCTACAAGAATAAACACATTAAGCATCAACTTGTGATCATTGCACAGAGATTAAAAAGATATTACAAAGTTTAAACAAAAAAAAAAATATTAAGAGTTCTTGACCATTCTTCCCTCAGTATCTCAGGTTATTTTCCATCATGTGTCTGCTGTAGGACTCCAGCAGCAGCACTGCAGAGCCTGCTGCTGCTGTTTTTTTCTGAGTTTCATCATATATGGGACACTTCATATGAAGTCAGACTTTATAGAGTTTTCTGGTGTCTTTGAAAGGCCGCAGCCGGCCTCAGGGACCAGAGCAAAATACAGCAGTGCAGCAGCAACTTGCAGTGTGTGTTGCCTCAATGCCACAGGTAGGTCTCCTAGAAATAGGTTGCACATGCAGCCAGCCATCCATCCACACCACACATCAGCCATGATGTATGAGACGCTGCGCAGAACCCATTATTCAAACTCTTTGCATGCTCTACTCTCCCTCTCTTACACACACACACACACACACACACACACACACACACACACAATCACATGCTCACCTGCTCACCTGCTCAACTCACAGTATGTAGGTTGCTGCGACAACAGCTTAGGGTCACAGCACAGAAAAAAAGAGAAAAACTTTATCCTACTTTTCTTTCCCTGTTTTAAGAAGCAGGACAACAAGAAGCACAGCCAATTTAGAGAGTGAAACACAAAGGCTCCTTTGCAAAGGCCACAGTTTAAACTGGCTTAGATTGATCCATGATCTTTACTCAACTAAAATCAAGCCCCTAGTGATGATGTACACTCACAAAGCACTTTATTAGAAACACCTGTGCAATCTAATACAATCCAATACAACTCAGCCATAAATACTATTTTATGAAGCTTCTACATTTTCAGTTTTTGATGACATTCTCAGAAAGCTGATAATTCTACTTTATTTGTTATTGAGGTCATAGTGGGTGTTGGTGGTGTACTAGAGTGTGTTATATTGAAAAGTGTTCCTAATATTTTGTCCGCCCATTAACATACATGAGCGGGTCCAGGTGAGAACATTCTCTGATCTCATTGGTCAGATGTGTCTGGAGGCGGAAGCAAGAATGTAAATGGTCCAATCTGCCTAAATATCAACAAGGAAACGTACTTCAAAGCTAGTTTACGTCAGAGCTCCATTGCTAGCTGCTAGCAGCTGCTGATTTTGCTCATCCACATCCCAGCATGCATAGCATACCTGGCTATGGGCGCTGTTTAGCTCAAATTTGCAGCCTTGTAGTCGGGTCAGTCGGTTGAGGTTGGATCACAAACTAACGTCTCCAGAATTTGTCTGTGGTGGGATGGAGACCACCTCCTCTCAGGATCCAGATCTGCTCAATTGAATCATACCAAGGAAGAAAACCAACCAGTCCCTCAGAGATAAGGATGGGAGAGTCACTACAAATACAGAGTGGTTTCTGTTTATGCTTTAGTAACTGCGCTGAGAGAAAAACAGTGTGACTTCACAATTCTAGATGTCATGCTTCCACAGTCACAGAGCCTCCTCTCATCTGCCCTGTGCTTTCATCTCATTTTATTTTCTCTCTGAACTTCTCCTCAGCTCTATTCCTTTCCTCCTCTCGTCTCCTTTTCTTCCAAACACTCCGCACTAGAACATTCCACTATGATCAATCAGATTACATAAGAGCACTGCAGTGAGAAGCAGCGAGGAGGAGAGAGACTACAGAGAAATGAAGGGTGCCATGCCATGTCGCTTTCCCTCTTATACACTACTACCTCTTCCAGTTGAAGAAACCACCTCTGTCTGACCCTCACTGCCGTGTGGACACTTGCAGAGAGAATCAGGTGTATATCTGAGGGAAAGATAAAGAGTGCATTTGGCAGCTTGATAAGAGAGAAAAGCAGATTCATTCTGCTCCAGAGCATGAAACAGCTAAAATATATCTAGAGGGTTGATGGAGCTGTTGCTGAATACCAATTACTCAACAGTTACTTAACCAGGTGCTGAGAAAAACCCTTCTACACACACACACACACAGCACCACAATGTGTGCTAATACAGTGATCATTTTGTAATTTCTCTCTTTTATCTATTTGAAATTTGAAATGTTGCATTTGTAAATGGAATTAAATAAATAAAATGAATGTTAAGGAAATATATAAATTGTCATTGGTAACATTTGAACCATTTTAACAGAGCTAATGCAGGTTTCTGTTCAGTCACTGAGGCTAATTCATTCCAGGTGTACAGAATCATGACATCAGTGTACACAGAGCTTGAAAGCAGCGACACGCAGCAGATCTTAAGAATCAACACGGCAAAGAAAAGAGAGATGTGATCTTTGTGCAGACAGACCACTTATTATTTGAGTCATGAGGAACACAAACAAGAAGGCGATACAAGGGCAGCAGACAGAGGCTGAAAAATTCAGTGTGTACAGACATAAAACTTGCTGGGATACAGTTTTGTTTAAAGCCAAATATTTAGACTTTACACTTGATTAATGATACGACACGGAATTGTATTTTATAATAAGAAAAAATGACTTATGGGAGCCGTCCAAGTAAGACTAAGAGAACATTGCAGCAAGTATTGATGA
Organism: Thunnus thynnus; assembly: GCF_963924715.1. NCBI lineage: Eukaryota > Metazoa > Chordata > Actinopteri > Scombriformes > Scombridae > Thunnus > Thunnus thynnus. The sequence continues at coordinate 26,109,412 of NC_089536.1, forward strand.
AGCACACTTGGCTGGAATCACACCTGCCACGTCATGTCGGAACGCTGATTCACAAAAAATGTTATCATAAATAACATTCATGTTTTGTCTTGCCATTAATTGAACATAATCACATATATACATAAATAAAATATATTAATAATATAATAGTAGTAACAGAACAGAATGTATCAGAAATGTGTTTCTGCATGTAAAGGATCAAAGTGGAGCTCTGAAGTTCACTTTTAATGCAGCACAATGAGGACATGGTGTTAATACAGGCTGTACGCCTTGTCTCCCATTACAGCAAGCACTAGACAAGGATGCACTGTCCCCAATTTTTGTTTATATTGGCTACTGAACCTACAGTTCAAAACAAGCACTGTCATTGCTGTATGCTACAGTGTCTTCTTTAGTACTAGCACTAGAAGCCACCATGTTCAGAGATGTTCTAATCCAACATGTAAAGGTGCTGTGAGTGAATTCAGCCAGTCTGAGGGATAATAAACCTGGATTGTCCAGCTAGACCTGCATTATAAACACCCCCTCCAGATACAGCAGTTGTCTGTGAGTCATACATCTGATTCACCTGCACTTGGCATGAAATGTATTGTGATAAATAGGTACACTGTGCTGTAAATTTAGCTTCTGGCTTGTGGATACCATGTATATATATATATATATATATATATATTTTTTTTTTTTAATCTATTTATTTTTCAATTTTTTCCAGTGCATGTGGAAGCACTGGAGTACTGTGGAGTGAGCTCTACACTACACTGTAAGTTTGCAATAGCTGCAAGCTACAGTCTGTCAAATTGTGATAAATTTGATATGTGCTGCGGTTTGACTCGTGTTCACTGTACATCTATAGTGAGGGAGGCTGAGGAGGAACTGGCAGATTGTTTGTAACACCTGTTAAGCCTGAGGTGAAACTGAACCTGAAAATGAGCCTGACAGGGACCAGGTTAGTCTAGAGGGATCAGTATCCATGGTAACTTATTTAAACCTCCTTTATGAGACAAAATGTTTGAACAATACACCTGATTCATGGCTGCTGTCTATCATTAGGAGGACGGTGTGATGTTCTAACTAACACATCACAGCTGACAGAAATGGGAAATGTTCATTTTTTGCTGAAATTGTGACTCATACCTCGTCCTCTTTTTCTCTCTGTTCATCCTTTGAACCTGTTAAAGGTCATCTTCAAAGCTTATTTAACTTTTAAAGCACAACACCCCCCCAATCCCAACACACACACACACACACACAGTCCTCTCCACTGTTAACCTGGGGTTGCACTGCTGTTTCTCATCTTCTGACCCTTTAATCATCCATCATATCTTCCTCCTTCTCTATCTCTTTTCTTTTCTTTCTTACTGCTTTATCTGCAGGAAGGCTCACAAACAATATTGCCAGAACACCAGAACAAATTAACTTTACTCCACACATATCTGTGTGTGTGTGTGTGTGTGTGAGTGTGTGCACATGCATGTGAGTATCTCTGCAGGATCTCGGTTGTTGTGTATTCAGCTCTTGCACACCAATTCTCCACTACACTGTGCATCGTACATTATGTGAAAAAAGTCTGTTTACAAGATAGGGTTTCAATATTATTTGCAAATTATATGTTTTTTAAGACAAAATATATGTTAATTTATAAGTCCTAAAACCATTAAATTGCTAGTGAGCAGAAAAGCAGGCCTGATTACAGCCTGCTGTAATATTCTGTGGGCAGCTGGTAAATGTCCAACGATTAGGTGTGATTGATGTGATGTGATGTGGTTGAATCATCAGTACAAACACTAGTGAAAAACATCAGTACATTAAAACTTAAAGATAAGACTTAATATAAAAACATAACAGATAAAGCTGGTGTTATTCTATATTTTTATTGCTACCTTTTCTTTCTTTCTGTCAACAAATCCCATGAAAAAGTCCCAAACCAAAAATGTTCTTTCTTTCCTAATTTCCACAAACAGCTGGTCACTATAGTTCTTAAAATATGTTACTCATATAGGAGGAAATAGTACATTTGTTGGGGACTATTTTCAGCGGTGGATGAACCCACATTTGGTGTTCTGGTGAGTATTTCTGGCAGCAGGAAGGTGTTTGTGGGATTGAGTCAAATTGAACTACAGTGTGTGTGTTCATAGTAAAGAAGGAACAAGCCGCCCAGTGCAACAGTGTGGCTCAATGATGTGTTTTTAATAGTTTTTGAACAACAATGAAGCTCTACGGCACAGAGGAATAAGATATGCAATTTGTTGGCCAAAAACAAAGAATATTACTGGACAAATCTATTAAAAGGAGGAGGACAACTTAGAGTACCAGAGAGCTTTGAAGTGATAAACATCCAATTAGTGAGCAGAAAATTCTGCTGTCTTGTGTAATGTCTGGCTGATGGCTGAGCTTTACAGACCCTGTTGAAGAAATTCACTAGTTTGAATCAATTCCCTTTTTGTATCAATTCAGCAGCTACGGTGAAGTGTGTAGTTCCTGATTGCAGTGATGACACAATGTTACAACTCTGATTTCGCAGCATGAATTTCAGTCTTCTCCATGGCAACAGCTGATGAGGCTCATGGGAACTGTAGTATTTAGTGCCATTCTTCAAAGAAGACTGAGTGAATTGTCACACTCTTACAATACCACAGTACAAATGAGCCCTAAACTTTTTTTAAAAATTACATAAAGTTCTGCAATGCACAATGTGAGCTCTGCAGTTAAAATGGGCAAATATAATTTAAGCATTTGTTTTCAGTTACTAGAGAGTTTATTATATTGATATTAGTCGATACATTTTGTTTTATGTTCTTATACTTGGATTGTGAAGAATAGGTGACCCCATTTAAACATTACAAAACAAAAGTTCCTAATTTTTGGGATAATTTTCAACACTAAATGCACATTCAATTGTTCACAAGCCAGCACACACAGAACACTGGACTGCTAATCTGGTATACTGGGCATTTTTCCAGTGGGCCGATGCACCTTGGGGCCAATATAATTTTAATTTTTAATATTAAAAAAAATGATTGCTAATGACTGGCCCATAAAGCAGGGAAAGTGGCCCCATTGATTCATTCTCTATAATAACACTAGGCTGGCCCAATCACATCTCTTACTGAGCCGGCCCCACCCCTCCCACTCTGCCCTCTCTGTTTCTTGTGTCAGATGCTGTGGCTCAGAGCCAAACATCTGTGGATGGAGGAATTATCAACATGGATAAGCAAAAACCAAAAAAGAGGGGTGCAGAGAAGTTACGGGCCAAGAAAATGAAGAATCTAGATGCGGATGCTGCCAAATGTGAAAAAAATCACAGATATGTTTGCTGCAGGGGCTGCAGTAGTAACTTCAACATCTATGGTGACAACAGTACCTGCCATTATACAGCAACAGGTGGAAGGAGGAGAGGTGGCTGGCCATGGCCACTGCCAGGCAGAGAAGTAGGCATGTGTCAGGAAAGCAGAGGAACAGAGTGAGCAGGAGGAGAGTGTAGTTGAAGGGAGTAATATGCAGGAAAACAAGGACCCTCAGGTGAGGCGAAGGGAGGTAGTGTGTGTGCCATGCCATGATGACGATGATGAATGATGATTAATTCGATTAAAGGATCTATTTGTAAGAATCAGAAATTCCTTCTCATTAGTGACACTGGTGGCCGTTAAGTGAACTGCAGTCAGCATCCTGTTGCTTGCTCACACTTCTCATAATAACATAAAAGATCTCTAACCTTGTGTTTCAGCAAAGCATCTCTCACTCCCAGTCAGTCAGCGGGAGTGGGCGACTTGTCATTGCGGGAATGTTTTGTTGTGAAATGTGTAGTGGTTGAAAGGGGCAGCCTTCCATCTCATTAGCTGGAGAGCTAATATCTGCAGGATGTTTCTACTTGGATAGCACCGTTTTGGTTGTGTAGTGTTTGTTGTGTCATTATGCTGGTTGTTTGTTGACGTTGAGAGAGGCAAGGCACTCAGGAGCACAGGAAAACATCACTTTTGGATTTTCGCAGAAATAAATATCAGTCCACAGGTTGTTGCAGACAACCCAGAATAGTTAGTTAGTATACAATGAAATAAGATGGAGCAGCTCCACTATTGGTCGTTACCAGTATGGTATTCTTTACATTGTACAGCTTTTTGCACATCTTTGTCAGGGAATTCCAACAATTCTGGATCTGAATTGATAATCATGTTAATAACCCACCCAATTAATTGTAATCATCTCTCCCTCTCTCCTCATGTCATTGTCTAGTCAAGCCAGGTTGTTGGTTGTTGATCACCAAGGAGTCAGTGAAGAGCGAGTGGGTCCATTTGTCCACACTTGTCCACAGCACTTACTGCTCAGCTTTGTAGTGGTTTGAGGGAGGAGTACAGCACGCATATTTAAGGAGACCTCAAGGATGGTGTACTGATGTGTGGTGTTTGATCGACTGTGGGGGGCCAGTCTGGGCTGATTTTTTCACAGCAGTGCATTGACCAGTATGCTGTCCAACATTAATTATGAATCTACCAATCAGTCTTACCACTCCTTTCGAATTATTCAACAGTGGCATATGCTGCTTAATTGAGCCTGACCAGACCTGAAGAAGAGCAGTCAACCACCACACTCTGGTGATTGACTGCGTATGTGTGTGTGTGTGTGTGTGTGTGTGTGTGTGTGTTTGAGGGATTAGTGGAGGAGGGTGAAACAAAGAGACACAGCAGGCCTCTGTCAGGCACATACACATCATTATTAGGAATCCATTAAACTGAACTGTTGAGGTGAGACACAGAGGAGAGAGAAACCAGTGTGGTGTGTCTTTATATTTACTTCAGGCATTTAAATGACTAATACATCAGCACAACCAATATTAGTTTATCACAGGTATTGGCATATAATAAAGTCTCAATAGTGGCCTTTACTTACTGCAGAGAGAACCAGACTGTTATTAGGCTTCTATTAGAGACAGGCCTATTCCTTGCTTCATAAGTATAAATGTATTATATTTTAGTTAGAAGTCTCTCTGTTTTCTGACAATGAAACTCAGCACTGTCTGCAGATGTATCACAATAAAAGCCTTTTAGAAGCTCAAATTGAATAATGTTCCTGATAGGCTTTTAATTTGAAGCATCTGAAGGAAGTGTTAAATTTCACTGATGTAACTTAACAGTGCTCAGAAAAACAGCATTCTGAATGAATTAGTGAATGAAAATTGTTTTGTTAACAGGATAAACTAACAGCAGCAGACTGGTGATGTAATCTGTGCTGTGGAAATGTACATTATCCTGAAGTTTATGAACTATTATAGTTAATGTGATTATGCATTCCTCAAATGTTTTTACCAGGTTTTTATAAGTGAAGGACCTTTGTTTGTGTGTGTCTCTGATAAATAATAAAAACCGCAGTACAGACATGCCAAAGATATGTTTGAGGTCATTTAGAAACTGTGTCTACATTACAAACTATGTGTTGTGTTTATGTTCAAAATGACTGTCATGTCTCAAAATTACAGTTTTGTTAAATCACTCTTAATCACTCCATAAATACCAGTGAAACCAGTAAGGTTGCTCTTCAACATGTTGATCTATGACATCAGTGCAGGATGACATTATCTCATGGGACAGTACCATCTCTTCTATTTTCAATCCAGTTCCCGGTTGCCAAAACATCCGGATTCATTAAGCCCCAACAGCAGTTCACCTATCAAATCTTTTCTCTTTCCTCACTCTTTTTCCATTAGCAAAGCGCAATAGACATCATATAGGTCATATTAATGAAATTTCCAAACGGATAAAATGAAAAGTTAAGTGTTCTCTGGTTAATGTGTCTCTGCAGCACATCACACACATCACTCTGTAAACCACAGTACAACCGCCGGTGGACTGAGTGTTTTTTGTAGAGGTCCATCCAAATGTTGCTCAAATTTGAACAGAATTTCCAGAAAATCAGCAAAAGAATATGTGATTTAATGCATGTTTGCATACACTGCTGTTATGAGAATATTTGGAGTGTGATTGTTGAGATGGTGGCTCTAATTTTCAGAATGCAGAAGAAGAGGCCACAACAAGATGACATGATTAAAAGAGTGCCAAAAATTAGAAAACATGAAGGAAATTTGGAATTTCTGTTTGTTTCATGTATTAATTTTAAGAAGCTTCAATTGACATTTAAGTCACATGCTTCATATACATCATGATTTATTCTCTGGTCTGTTTCCATCGCACTTTGTCACATTTTACATTATTAAGTCAATCAGAACACACAGCTGATAACCAGTCACAACTCATCATTGTACTGGAGTGTATTCTAAGAGGTACAGCATCTAAACATAAAGGAATTACAGGTAACTCACCATGTTACACATTCATATGTTTTCTCAGATGACAATGGTACAGCCACACAAGTGATTCTGTGATACAGAACATATTGTATTTTAAGACAGTCATCTACACTGCATGAGTTTGTGTTCCTGAAGAGGAAACATGCACCAGAAATAGGAAAAGAGGTTATTTTCTGCTTTTCAAAAGGCAAAAATCAAACAGAGCCTGTGTTTACTCACTGCTTTATGAAGAGCTTTCAGTTTCACAGAGGTGAACAGACAGCTGACATCAAACAGTGTCTACTAAAATATATAGTCTCAGCTTGTTTAACCATACACACTGCAAAACATGCATTATCATTGAAATGTCAGACAGCCATAAAATGGCAAAAGGCTGAACTTTGAGAAGGACATTTCAGAACATCTGCTTCAGTAACACCACGTCACCACACTGCTGTCAGTGGATTGTAATTGCAATATTGAAAGCTGTTGTTTGAGGCTTTCACCCTCTGATGGCCAAACTACTGCAACACTAAACCTCCTGGACAACAGTGATTTCACTGATTGATGCCTCCGATTTGATATGATCGACCTTAAAGCCAAAAAGATGCACTGCACCGCCTGCCCCGATCACACACACACACCCAGGGCAGAGTGTTTGCTTGATATATAGTTAGGGGATTGTGTGGCTCAGATAGAGGACATGACATTTATGAAACAAGGAGCTCATATTGAGAATAAGGGCTCGTGTGTGTGTGAGAGTGTGTATGGTGCGCTGACAGCTGATGGAGGACTATAGTATTTTCCACTGCCATTTCTCCTCCTAATGAACCCCACCCTCACCCCTCCCTGCACCACACAGGACGACTTCCACACTAAGAGGGTCAGAGTATATTGTTCTCCTTCCATTTAAAAAGAACATTTCAACACTACTTTGTTCAAAAAGCCTTCAAGTAGCCTTCCAGATTTAGATTTCTGTTGTTTAGTCACAGCAGACAGGGATGCACATCATTTCTAGTGTGTACACAAATCCAAACGACATCAAGCTGCAGTCTATAATATCTGCACATCGATGCATAGCCTCAAGCAAGAAAGGTAGAACACTCAGAGTGGCATTAGTGAAGTAGTTCACCTCATTGTTGTTGACCTGCAAAAGTTTCTTTAGTCCTCTATGACAGTAAAGTGAATATCGTTGGGTTGTGGACTGTGTTCATGTTCTTTTCACTTCATCCCTCTTCATGGAGAAGCATCCTGTCAAAGTCTGTATCCGTAAGAGCACTATAAATACTATAAATCATTGATTAACATTATTATTGATGATGGTTTTCAGGTAAAGTACATGTGATGAATGAATAATACGGGTGCTATAAAAGTCCCAGCCATGGCTCAGTGGTTACAGCTCTGGCTATGAACTGCAGTGTCTCTGGTTCACGTCCAGCCGGGGATGTCTGATACATGAACCTTTCATTCAGGAGTGGTGGAGCATGAAGAAGAAGAAGTATTAATACAGTAGTTATTAAGGTGATGAAGCTTTTCATAGAATATATTTAACCCTGGTGTGCTTTGCAGAAAAAGTTCTCCAATACCTTAAATCTTTATAATAAAACAAGTCTCACAGACGCAGTTTTATCTATTTTGGTCTCGTGACCTTATGTGTTTTATTGTTATGGTCCGTTTCATGTCTCCCCTCTGTTTAAATGTGGAAGGCACAGATGGCTGCCCTTATGCCACTGGAGAAGCTGACCTATGATTTGAATCAAAACTTTTGGGAGGATTTTGTTTTTCCAGACATTTCAGAGAGAACTGAACCTCTTCTCTCCCTCCTCCTTGAATAAATATTTTTATGACTCCATCAACACCTGACCTGGTATCTGCACAGATCCTGACTGCAGTCAATGACTGCTGGCCAGAATATCAGTGATACTTTCCTCCTACCGCTTTAAGCAAACAGTTGCTTTTCATTTACGTATTGAATTGTAAACTGTCAGCTGTGTATGCCAATAAAAACTTGTTTTGCCTCACAGGCCGGTCAGCATGTCCTTACATGGGGAACTGAGCTCCCTTGATGAATTTAGGACAGTGCTGAACTGGCAGAATGGGTACAGTAAGTTTTATACTAACAAAAACAAGCTCCTAAACATAGTCTGAACTCACTGAGCCGGTCCTCACATATCCGCGCCCTGCCTAACGATGTGCTCTGTGCTGCTCTAATAGCAGTAATATCACACTGACTGTGGGTACAGGCACATCATTTGATTATCTGCTGTTTTCAGCAGTAACCTGATTCCTGAAAATCATGTAAACCAGAAACCTGGCTTACATTTCCAGCTACATTTTGACACTTTTTTGGGACTGTGGATTACACTTAGAATCCATTGATACTCAAAAGAATTGATTTGAGCGTTTGATACTCCAAAGATGCAAATGCAAAGAAGCATTTTGGCTGGAGTATCCCTTTAACTGACCTCTATTGGAATTCTCTGCTCCGTCCATTTCTACAGTCTGCAAACACAGACATTTCTTTGTAACGGAGATTAAATGAACAGAAACACATGGCTGCTGCCATGCTGTTTGCTTTGTGCTGAGACATCAGCAGTCACCAGTAACCATGTATTGATCTGCATTCAAAGTGCACTTAGCAGGGAGTGCTGCAGGATTAGAGGGAGGAGGGAGTGGAGGAGGATGAAAGGTAGAGATGGAACAGGAGGAAAGGAGAGGAGCGGAGAGGAGAGGAGCGGAGAGGAGAGGAGAGGAGAGGAGAGGAGAGGAGAAGAGAAGAGAGGAGAGGAGAGGAGGAAGAGATACAGAAAAGGGGGATAACAAAGAGCCTTGATGTAAATTTACAACTGCTATTAGAAACTCAGCATTTTTGGACATGAGACTCACAATTCTTTATAAAGGAATTGCTGTTTTTAGTGTCCTGGTCTCATATCTAAGCAGCAAAGAAACACAGGCAACAGAGCTGAGCACTATCAGCAAACAGAGAGCTGCATTATCCATAAAACAGTAAGAAGGTTGGGCTACCTAAAAATAATGAGCTGCATTGGTTGGTCACGTAAACTATATATTGTATAAACATAATATTTATTTAAATCACTAGAGTTCATTTGAATTAGGATCCTCATTATTTACCTGTGTGTACAGCCTAATCTGAATTGAAACACTAGGCCCAATAATATTTGAAATATGTCATGATTAATTGATAATGAAAATAACTTTTATTTGCAGTCCTACATTCCACAACACTAATTCTACCAGTGCAACAACAGAGATGTCATACTCACTCTGATGCTCACACCTTCTCTTTTTAGCACAAATACAGCTTTCATGATTTCCACTCCCTTCTACTTTTTATTTTTTACCATCACTGTTAATCTATTCAATGAAAATCAACACTTCCTGTACATACTGTATGTTTCACATTAAAAGCCTTCCCCTAAAGAGAAACAGAGCAGCAGAGTGAGTATGAAACATTAAAGCTGTGGAAATTAGAGCCTGACCGATTCTGGATTTTTGGGGCTGAAATACATCTTTTGCAATGATCCCTCAGATGTTACATTGGTCAGGCTCTAGTGGAACTGTACATTACGTCTAATTCCAACACACTTAAATCTTTTTTTTTACCCTGCCTTTATTTGTTCATATTGGCTCTTAGCCTACATCACAACATCAGCTCAAGGGTGCTTAAAATGTGTGCGGAGCAGCTGGCAGAAGTATTCCGTCATCTTTTTGACCTTTCCCTGAGGCTGAAAAAGGTGCCCAAGATCTGGAAAACATCCTGCATAGCCCCCGTGCCCCCATGCTCCTGAGCTGAAGACTTAAGATACCAGTATACTTCATCCAAACTGCTTGTCTGATGGTAGAACAGCTTCGGAAACTGTGTCTGACAACATCTGTAACTCTCTGAAACTGACAATCTGATATTCACAACCACCTCAAGCAATGACTGGTCAGGTGTGTGGAGGTGAGAAAGTCTTCTATATCAAGCGCTCTCTTTTAATTCTTTAGATAACTATTTTTTTGTCACTTTTTGTGTGTAAATTATGCATGTCTGTGAGGAGAGACTGTCTGAAATGTGCTATTGCATCTCTCCCTTTTCTACAGCAGCAGGCTTTTCACTCCACTTTCAAGTGTGGTCTCATGTGGTTGGACCACATGTTGTAGGAACTGGGTCTTTTTTGAGCATACCACAAGCTTGAATGTGTAAATCTCTCAGTGATTTGATCATTTGAATACATCATGTACGAAAATGTGAAAAAAAATCTGTTGCGGTGACACCAGAAACTGGGATCACCAGAAAAAGATTCAGCCTCTGGGAACCATGAATATCCAAACCACACCACCTATCTCTAGACTGAAGTGCTGGACAACAGGGATTCCTGTAGGGCTTTGATGTTAGTGAAGACCACCTTCACTAACATCCAAAAAATTAAAACACTGATGGAATTAAACATTAATCTTCAGGGAAGAGCTGAAGCATTATTCCATGTGAAACCTTCAGAGTTTGTTTTGACTGGAAGCAAACAGCTCAATCAGTGATAATTACCAGCTCTTACACTTCGAACAGTACAGAACAATTTGGGGATATTTAATGAAGGATTTATGATAATGCATACATATGTGAGATTAGATAACCTAGAGATTTTCTATGCCACTGCCATTTGACTGTAATGAAGAGTTCTTTTCTGTGTTTCTGTGAACAGGATCATCTTCACTGCAGTTTTTTCTGTCTGTGCTGCGATACTGTATTGTCTTGTCTTCTTGAATGAGTGTTGCTGTGATACTGGCTCTTACTCTTGTCTCTGCCAATACCATTTGACTCTGATGAAGATGCAGTGCACATCCAAATGTTAGTCACTTGCACCTAATGAAGTATTAAATGAGGCAGAGTGCTCTGGTGCCTTCCTTGGGTTCAGTGCCTGTGAGGTGGCCCTCACATCCTCACTGTCCTCTGAACACTGCTCCACTGCAGCGTTAAGATGTTCTGAGGCCCACACATCCATCATTTTACCTGAATTATTATCAGTGCCACTGATACAAAACACACTGCGCTGACAACTCTAACAGTGCTGTAGCACATTACTGTACTGACAGGACATGATGTATTAACACCACACACTTATCCTGAGGAAACTATGCATGAGGAATACTGCAACAGCTCTACAGCAACCACAATCAGACTCAAGGTGCATTGGGATGCATTATAATCTCACCTGATCTGGACAAACAAGGTAACAAGACATTGATGGTGTGGCAGTACTTTGGCTACTTAAAGCCCTGTGTAGAAATAAAGTGGATGAGACAGCTCCAAATAGGACTAGGCTAGGTCCAACACAACACAGATTAACTCTGCTGAAAACCTGGAAACACCACAAACTCAGTTTATCACCTGAAGCATCCATCCATCCATCCATCCATCCATCCATCCATCCATCCATCCAATAAAGCACACAAAGTGCAAGCACGCAGTCTCAAACTCCAGCAATTAGACCCATCCGCCGGAACAAGCAGTAAGGCATCCAGGGAGACACTCCGCAAAAATCTGAAAACATGATGGTTTTTTTGAGCATTATAGACACATCAGACATTCTGTCACTTTTTAATGATTCAAGACATGAGTCAGGTTTCACAGAAATAAACTTTGACTATGTCTTAGATCTACTAATAGTCTGACTTCAAATAGATGTCTAAATTCACTAATTGCAAAGCTGTCTAGTTATTGACTACCTTAAGTAAAACTAATTTGCCATGAATTGTGTGTAAATTAAGACTTTTTTCTAACTAAAAAACATGGCTGACTGAGGAAACACATTAAACCGCTCAGCTCCTGCCTTCTGGAAGAATTCAACAGATACATTTTACTGGGAATATTCAGTAAGGAGTGTAACAACACAAAAAACTGCCAGTAGCATAAAACCTAAAGGCAGTGCAGACCTGTATGTAGCCGAGCTGAGCTGCTGTGGCTTCTTAATGTGGCAGAGCTCAGTGCTTGTGGTAACTCGTCAGTAAGGACCAGGATAGTTTCCTGATGATGTCCTCACTGTTGTATATTTCCAACAGGTTACTGCAGTCTCTTAACATTCTTTCCCCTCTCTTTATGTGCTCCACAACAATGTCATTTGGAGCCGCTGATCAGCAGGTGTCGCTGATCAGGGAAACCAGCTCTTACTTCTGTCTAACATGCATCAGAGTAATCTAAGTGCAGAATAAAGACATGCAGAACCACAGATCAGTCGAAAATGGTCTATAGTGTTGATATGCACAGACGACAAGGTGGGATTTTAACTTTTTAACTTTTTACTGACCTGAAATATGAGCTCATAGGTGGGAAAACTACAGGATTAACACTGACAAGATTAAAGATTTTTTGGGGGGCATCCTTTTTGTAAAACAATAGTCCACGACCCAAAGATATTCAAAGATTTAAAGCAGCTAATCCTCATATTAGAGAAGCTAGTACAAAAGAATCTGTTGCGCTGAGCAAAACTGGGGAGACTCAGCGGTACAAATTTTCATGTTCTCTAATTTTCCTGTTCTCTATTTCTCTGTTTAGCATCGTCAGGTTAGGCTGACCCATTACTGCTAACCCCCTTCACTTGTCCAGCAGTTTGGGAAACAACAAATGAGACTTTTCTTTGTGTTGAGAAGCTGCAGCATTTATGAACTGACACACTGTAGTCTGTACCTTTACTGCCAGATAGACAACTTACTGCTCCGCTAACATTCACCATCACTTTACTGCCGCTCGCTCTCTCCACTCGCTCAATCTCACACTTGCTCCACACACACATTACGCACTGCCCTATTCCTTAACAGAGCTATACTACCAAGAGTTTCCCAGGCAACGACACAGAGGTTGAGTCGTGTTTCGGAACACAGAGGCTCACAAACACTATTGATTTCCAACTGAATGGATATCTGGCATTATTTTTGGCATTAAAAATATTTTTTTGGCCTGGCAGGCTGCCAGGACAATGAGAACCCCCCAAACTGTTACAGAGGAAACACTGCAATAAATGTTTCATGCTATTGCATGCTGATCATAATAACCAGAACCATCCTCAGGCACATCAACTCATATGATAGGTAGGCCTATCTTATGAGAAGCACAACATTTACACTGCCTTTTTTGTCATAATACTACTAATTGAAATTTTTATCAAATATGAAAGCTGCAAAAACCAAGACACCATGTCTACCATTCATCAAATAAAAAAAATGAACTGTTTCCGCAAATTTAACTAAGGTGTTTGGATTTTGGGTTAACATGTCCATATATAGGACATGCTGATACATTTGGATGATATTGTCCTCATATTAACAGCTACTGCTTACTGGGGTATACATATCTGCAGCAGTAGAAGTTGCAGTCTATAGTGTGTGCAGGAATTAGATTTGATGACAGGGTTTGCCAACAGAGCAGCACATCACACTGCAAGCCATGGCTCAGAGGCGACCACATGCTGAGATGTTACTGATACTGGCAGCCTGTTGGGAGCCAGTCTGTGTGCAAGGAAGCAGGAATCTCCACTGCAGCAGCTCTGTCCTCACCTCAAAGTCATAAATCAAGGTATCAATTGAAAGAATGTGTTTTTGGAAAAAAAAAAAAAAGGTTTTTAAATATCCATGATCCATTATCTGCTGTTTATCTGGGTCTCAGTTCTGAATGCAGCAAACTAAACAGAAAAGCCCAGACGTCCTTTTTCCACAATCTCGTCCACCAGCTCCTGCTGGGGGAATACTAACCGGTACAAAACCAGGCTAGATATTATTTAAACCCTCCAGGATGTTCTGGGTGTGCCTCTCCCAGTCGAGCATACCCAGAGAGAGGCGTCTGAGAAACATCCTGATGAGACTCAAATACATCAGTGAATGTGAAAAAGCAAGAGTTCTACGTCGGGCCCCTTTGAGTGTCTGAGTCTAGAAACATTGTGAGAGAAACTCATTTTAGCTTCATGTAACAGAGATCTCTTTTTTTCTGTCACTCTGCAGAGCTCATGAGCGCAGGTGAGGACAGTGCATAAACTGAGAGCCTTGGCTCTAGCCTCAGCGGTTCTTCACCATAAAATCTGCATACCAGCTATTATATATTCAAACATGAAACTTACCACTTCTATTGAGAAGATGGTGGTTTGACCATTTGGTTTGGAATTTTCACCAATTGAACACGTTCCAATCAAGCCTACAAAGGTCACTTTATGTTACACGGATCTGGTAAGAAATTCATATACAGTTGTATCAAAACCAGATGTCATGTTTTTTGTTCTGTGAGTAGAAAAAGCTGAAGACCATGTGGACCCAACAAGCAAAACCAAGGCAAAAAACCTTACCCAAACAATTTAACCGTGCTTTTAAGCTGCATTCTTTTTTACCACTTGGGGGCTGCGGTTGATTCGAGCGCAGAGACTGAACTAATACAGTGAAGTTATAGGGCTGTAAACCAAAACAATGAGCTGAAAAATACTAAAACAGATTAGAGCTGAGGGGAACTGCAGTCAGGTGATAATTGTCTGTGGGTTTGTCACTAAGTGCCACTCCTGTCACATTACACACATTTGATCCACTCTTAAAGGTGCTATTTGTAAGAATCAGACATTCCTTCTCATTAGTGACACCGGTGGCCGGTAAGTGAGTCAACATCCTGTTGCTCGCACTCGTGTATGCGTGCTCAGCGGTGCAAGACTATCGCGGGTGATGTCTTTTTCCTCGCTTACACCTCTCATAATAACATAAAAGATCTCTAATGTTGTGTTTCGCATTGTGTTTCTGCAAAGTATCTCTCACTCCCAGTCACTCAGCTACTACTGTTTTTGTTGTGTTTGTTGTGTTTGTTATGCCGGTTTTTATTGATATTAGCGGGAGAGAGGCAAAGCACTCAGGATGTCACACAAACGTCACATCCTTTGAATTTTCTTGGAAAAACCTGCGCAAAAATCAGTCCACAGGCTGTTACAGACAACCGAGAAAGTCGAGGAAAGTCTAATTTTTTAAGTTAAGTTACAACCTGTTCACTCATTGGCTTCAGAATTCTGCATATAGAACCTTTAAAAATAAAAATATTGATTGGTGCAGCTTTAGATGTAGTCTACCTGAATACAGCACCCACAGCGCCCTCAAATTCCATTCCAGTTGAATCATTTCATCTAGTTCCAAGGACTCTCTAGAATCAAGTCATGGCATCTTAGTACCATTGCAGTAATCTTTCTTCTGCTGTCAAAGATACTGACAATTTCAGAAACAAGGGAAACTGCACTGCAACAACGTAATCTAATCAGCTCTGACAGATTGTTATCGTTGGGAATACATATAAAATATGAGGCTTTCAGCTTCAGTTACATTAAACTTACATATATATTAATACATATATAAAGAGATGTTTAGTGTAGACGTATGCACCCGCCCCCCTCCCCATAAAAACAAAAACAAAAAGCTCAGGTGCAGTGCATTCACGTGTGACTATTCACGTGTGACTTTTTGTACAGCAACAGCTCCTCTCATGTCCAATACTGATTAGACTTCATTATGTGTCAAACAAAATGAGAAAACACACACACACACGCACAGAGCGACATGAAGTGGCGTTGGATGAGTGTAGAGGCTAACTGAAGTGAAGTGAAGCAGATGCAGCAGGCTTCATACTGCCAGTCTGCACCGCACTGCGCCCCGCATCCGCCCAACACACACCACCAGCGACTCCACACAGCCCGCATGCTGCTCAACTCCTCTTTCTGAGACAATGACAGCAACACCGGCTCCAACAAACACCTTCCTCCATCTCTCCTCATGTCTTTCTTTCTTTTCCGTGTGTCAGTATGTTTTCACAGCTCTTCCATCCTTCCAGTCCTCTGTCAGCATGATGCAGACTCGCTGACCAATGACTAGTATCTAGAGGAGCTGTCATCCTTAATGCGGTAAACTCCCTGCCCACACACACACACAGCAGAGCAGAAAGCCGCAGTAACACCCAGCACCTCGCCGATATTCAGCTCAAAGGAACAGAAACATGACTTACAGTCCGCAGGAACTGGATTTCATCCTCGCCTTCTCCTCCTTCAGCCATGGTTAGCTTTCACACGGAGATGCTCGAACTGTATCTGCGTGTGGAGTACAGGCTGATTGTGCGTGTGTGTATGTGTGTGTATGTGTATGTGTATGTGTGTTGGTGTGTGTGTGTGTGTGTGTGAGTATCAGGCAGCCAAAGCCAACGCAACTCGTCTCTCATTGGCGCGCGCTCACAGAGGGAGGAGCTGCACAGGTGTAAGCGAGAGTGTGTGCGCGCGAGCAGTTAGTTGGGCGGGTTGCCCCCTCTCTCGGCCGGTTCGGTATGGAAGCTCATTGCCGCCAATACACTTTCTAGCTCATGACTGTAACGAACCAGTGTTAAATAAATAATGTATATATATATATATAAACAATATATAAATACTGCACCGCATCAACACATGCCACCGTTTACTTTTTCAATATTTAATCAAGACTAAGATCTCTCCCTTCCTTTAACCACAGTCTGTGCATTGCCTATAGGGTTAGAGGTTAGGCTTGGGGGTAATTTTTCCTGAATAGCATGTCTTAATATATAGTGCATATATATATGTAGGGGAGACCAGGGACAGTTGAAACACTTTTTGCAATTTTCCCAATAAATCAAAAACCATTTACACTTGAATAGTCCATTTGTTATATTATAAACTTCAATGTGTCAACTAGTGAAACAATGTATTTAAGTGGTTTTATGAAATATGTACAGGTTGCAAAATTGATTTAAATACAGTCACTCCACTGTTACAACTGTCCCTGTATAATGGGATAGTTGTAACACATGCCAGGGACGGTTGTAACATGTCTAAAATATATATAATAAATCAATCAAATACTCATGAAAAAGATTATTTGTCATTCATATTACTGACTATTCTTTTTTTTTTTAAATACTTAATACTGATTTTCACACTACATGACAAAAAAGAGGGGTAGCCATCAAATTATAATGCAAGAAAATTATTTAAATGGTAGAACACATATCCTCAAAAAGGTTTAAACATGAAATCAAAATGGATTAGTCTGAGAACAACATTCAGTACAGGGTCACATGGCAAATGCCGTATGATTTGGCCACTGTCCTGACTGATTTATCCTGTTTTATGCCATCTGAAGCCCTCTCCAGCAAAGGAAGTCTTCCTCTTTCTGATATTTAGCATGCTGTAAGCAAACACATGTGTTTCCACTCTATTAGCATGCAACTGATTAGTATTAACTTAGCATGTAATTTTATGACATTTTACATTTAATTTGCCATCCATCCATCCAGTTTATGTAGGCCTTATATAAATGAAACTTGGTTTATGGACAGTTGTAACAAGGCGTTACAACTGTCCCAGTATCACCAGCCATGCTTTCACCTCATGTGAACTAGCTTGTAAGCCATTTCTATTTGTAGCTTAGAAAACAATGATTCTAATAATACTAGTTTGGATTCCTAGACATCTGATCTCAGGACAGTATCCAAATAAACACATCTAAT
This sequence comes from Thunnus thynnus, assembly GCF_963924715.1. Lineage (NCBI taxonomy): Eukaryota > Metazoa > Chordata > Actinopteri > Scombriformes > Scombridae > Thunnus > Thunnus thynnus. The sequence continues at coordinate 26,127,210 of NC_089536.1, forward strand.
AAAAAAGTTTAATTTTTACCTCAAAAAAAACACTTTTGCTGGTAACTTTCTCTGGGAGTTTCAAACGTGGTTCCTTTTTTGTAAGCAAGAAGACAATCTGACTGAGCATGTGTAGAGTGAGTATAATCACTGTAGCTTCTTTCTGATTGGAGGAATTCAAGGTGTTACAACCGTCCCATGTTACAACTGTCCCTGGTCTCCCCTAATTGGTAATTTAGTAAACCAGGATTTTAGAAATATGGAGTCATGAATCCAAAAACAATGTGTACCACATCCTGAGACCAAAAGAAGAATCTTTCATATTTTATTTATTCTAATTGCTCAATTATATTTAATGTATTTTTTATTTCCCAAGATTAAGGTGTATTATATTAAGATATAAATGCTGTAAATGATGCAGTTGTCAACTGTGAATATAATGTGCACATATAAAATACCCAACATGTGTACGTTTTTAAATTGTAGGCTACTGTATACTTCACACCCCCAGGGTTGATAAAATCCTCCAACTCTCAAGAAAAAATACAGAGCATGAGCTCAGTGTGCTTAATGGCAGCTACTAGTAAGTCAAAACTTTAGGATGATTGTGGCACAGAGAGTCAGAAAAATAGTACAGTGAAAACACAGTAAACAGCATCTAATATTTAGGTAGAACTATAAAATAGCATCTCATATCTTAAAAACACATCTAGTAAAGATTACTAATATAAATCACCCCAGTTTGCCAAATTATATATAGATGAAATTTGTAGAAAATTTTATTATTTTATTTGTAAAAACATTTCAGACATATTTAAATGTTATTTATCTTCAGTTATTTAGTATTGCTCAGGGGAACTCACAAGTGACAGATTTAAAAACAAAAACAAAACAAAAGAAAACAGTCAGAATCGATGCAGCAGAAGACGTGGACTGCTGACTTTTAGTTCCTTGTATGGCTCAGGCTCCAGTGTTTTTGGAGCCTGACCTGAACTGGAACTACATTTCCCACAGAAGACTTTGTCCAACTGTTTATACAGGACGAGTTCTTCTCATGTGTAAGGTGGACTGAGGTTTAAATTCAGAGAAAGAAGACAGAGCATTATGTTGAAACAATTAATTTTTAATCAAATAACACTGTCATGTCAATACTGTTGTACAATGTTTACAATACCACCACCATTTATCTACAGCTTCTTTTAAATATACGAAAGTTACAACTGATTGAGAAACTATTAAAGTTTCATACAAACTGAGATCAGCCACTGCAGCAAATTAGGGCTTTTAAGACACAATGTGAAATGCTCTTCAGCCAGCATCTTACAGAAACCTCTAATTCAGGTTTGATTTTTATTTTGTACCCGGTTGAAGATGTAACAGGGTCCTGAACAAAGTAGATATGGTCTTTAGTACATAAACAATACACCGTTAATACATGGTAAACAATGTTTGAAGGAAGTAGTTTACCTTAATGTGTGAAAAACTGGCTTTTTTTTACTGGCAAACAGGATACTGTAGGTGAACTGAAATAACCAGGGATGTTGAAAAGACTTTAAGACACAAGCTTAGCACTGTAGTGCTGTAGTGTACTGCAGTATCACTGTACATTATGCTACAGTATTACATTGAATGAAAGAAATCAAAGATTGTAAATGACAGCGTGAACATTTAGAAATAGAAAGCTATTTGGTTTCTTAATAAGTCAGAACAAGTTGTGCTCGAGTTTGTTTTAGCAACAGTTTTACATGATGGTCCAGTCCTTTCTGATGCATTTAATGATTCTTCAAAGTTTTGACTGTGTTTAGTTGTCTACTGCTTTGTTCGTCCCTTTGATGTAAACTATATGATATGGAAAAATATACATTTGAATAATGATTCTACAAAATGTATTTTCCATTTGATAATAATTAAAATATTTATCTGTAGTTTTGCCCCAACTTACTTCTCAGCATCATGAAGTAAGGTTTGGAAGAAAACCAATGAGTGGACAAAAGGTTTCTAAAATCCGCTCAGAAATTACAATGTCAACGGACAAGCAGTAATTATCAGCTAAGCAGATAGTTAAACACTGGAACCTTTGAATTAAATAATGAACAAATCTGAGAAAGATGAAACACACAAAAACAAATCTAAGGAAAAGGGCTGAATGAATTGTGTTAGTTGTAGCTTGAGATGTTTAGAGGCCTGAAGTCTTACTCAATAACACAATTATTGATACAGTTAGAGGAAAACTAACAGGCTTATTCATCTTATTAAAATAATCATTTGTTATTATTGAGCTTTTGAGTGACATATAAATGACTGAATTTTAAAAGACTTCACAAAAAGATTTTTGAAGACTAACTTATCAGCAGGCTGAACAGCAGTGTTTCACTGCCCTGTGGTTGGATGTTTCAAGTCTGTTTAACCTCTGACTGCTCCCTGCATCTCTGATGGCTGTGGTCAACAGTGAGCTTTGTTGCACCAGTGACCACATCTAAGAGTGATGTTGCGGCGTAATTACACAACCTGGAATACATTTCTACATCACTGCAGCAAGATGAGAAGTTAAACTACTGGAGTTCAGCAGCTGTTAAGTGGCTCTTTAAAAGGACTATTACATTTATTTTATTGCATTTATTGAAAATGTTTTGCTTTCCTGTTCCATATTGTATTTGACCCCTGCTTTACTGTTTACAGTTAGCTTCATCCACACTGTAGTTAATAAGAGCTCCTGTTACCGCTCTGTGGGTTGAACCACTTCATCTTTAGGGTGGCACAATGGTTGCATCTCTTTGACTGAGATGGAAGGAATGGAATTTTTTTTTTTTTTTTTTTTTTTTTTTAAATCACAAAATAGAAAACAATACTGGATGAAGACTCAATGCACTAGTAAAAAAGAAAGGACGGGAAAATCCTTTTTCTGCATCATTTTGGTAAAAATGTATGTATTTGTCACTGAGAGACAATTATTAAGATAATGACTTGGAGCATTTAACTTCTGAAGAATCTTTTTTATCTTTTTTTTAATCAATGGAACAGTTTTTTTAATTGCATCATTTAACAAAATAAAATCATTAAATGTGCCTATTAAATATTTCATTATAATCAATTCCTAATACTATTAAGATAGTAGACTCCAGTTTCCATGTCAATGTTGATGATAACTGACACAATACACAAGAACAATAAAATGATAATTAAAAAAAAATTAAAAATTGAAATAAATACAGCCTGTATTCAAAGTCCACATACAAATGTAACGCTACTTTGAAAATAGTAAGAACATTTACAAACTACATGTCTCCAGTGCTTACAGTTTGGTTGTAGAGTAATTATTTTTCTTTTATATATAGTGGATTTGACAGTGTAGTTCTCAGTGACGTGTAACAATGACCCACTGCCATTACTGGAGACTAGATCTGCACACTTATTCATACATGACACTTAGCTTCCACAATTGATCAGTTAATTAAAAACAGTCAATTGGGTTTGATGTTGTCTTTGTCTTAGATTCTTATGTTTAAAGTAAGTTTTATTTATAAATATTCATTTATAAATAACACTTTAATTCAAAAATATGCTTATTCACTTCCTTTCAAAGAGTGAGATGTTCAGATGGATATCAGACTCATGTCTGTATGTAAAGCACAGAGCTGGAGTCTGGGTGTACTTAGCCTAGCTTAGCATAAACACTGGAAGCAGAGGGAAACAGTTAGCCTGGTTCTGTCCAGAAACAAATACACCTAACTAACACTTCTAAAGCTCACTAACAACAGCTCAGCCAACTTTGGTACCATGGGGGGCTGTTCACTAATTGTGCTATAGGCAGAGATGCTACACAGAAGTATTGGGCAGATGGCTTAACGGCTGTTCATCAATATTTCAATTTGTGTAGATCTTAAACAAACAAGATACAATGTGTTAATCAGTGAGCTTTAGAGGTGTTGGTAGGTGTATTTTTGAACTTTTGACACAGCCAGGCCAGCTCTTTCTCCCTGCTTCCAGTCTTTATGCTAAGCTAGGCTAACCACATTCTGGCTCCGGCTCTAAACTTAACACACACACGAGATTGATATCAATCTGAACATCTCACTCTTAAAACGACAGCAAATGAGCACGCTGAGTGATTCCTACATTACACACTAAAAGAAAGTTTGCCTATTTTTAGAAAATGAAAAAAAAATCTTGTAAAATGTCAGGAATCATATTGGTGCTGGTATTGAATGACTTTGAAGGATACCAAGCTCAGCTCAGAGATAACTGTGAAAATAATAATCATCTCAACATTGAGCAAAATAATTGTGATGATCATTTGAACTTGATTGTGCAGCCATGTGACTGTCACCATCTGATATGAACTGTTTCACTCCATGTGCAGAATCACTCTGCCAATACATTTTAGAAAGTTTTATTATTACACACAATTCATTTCTGTGTGTGTGTATAGTATCCGATAGGCTCAGTTTATTATGCAGGGCTTAGACGACTTGAAATGAATTTTTCCCAGGCACTAGTGGATTAAAGTAAACTGTTTGTGACCCTTTCTGAAATGTACCACTTGGTATGTTTATTGAAAAGTAAATAATACAGCATGGGATGTCTCTGACAGTAAGAACCTGAAACCTGATTCTTTGTTAGTCACGCTCCGCGGTCCGGTTTAGTGGTGGAGGGGCCCGGTTTCATGCTTCACTGTCATAACCCAGCATGGGAGCCAGCCATCTCTCCACCTCCTCCACACTCATCTCTTTCCTCTTGGCGTAGTCCTCCACCTGAATACAAGGAGAAGACGTTCAGCTTGATTTTGTGTTATTTTCTTTCATAAATCTTCAACCAGAATCTTTATCATTGTACAATTTAAAAAGGCAAATCCCAGTTTGGATCTTTCCTCTATTTTATGTCATTTGTGATTCAGTGTTATACTTTTATTCTTTATAGTGACTTTACAGTGACATTAACATATAATAAAAAGTTTCATCTGATTCATTTGAAACATAAAATGCTGTAGATTCTCTTAAACAGTGGAGAGACCTTTGTCTGGGACAGGCTTATTGTAAAGACAGGCCTTTATTCCTAAATTTATAAATGAAATTCTCCAACAGAAATGCTGTTTTCATTCACTAATCATTAACATTTACATTATTATTTGCTTCCCTCTTGTTTGGATCACTGTTAAGCTATTGTCATTAAACCTCAACACTTCCTGTGAAAATATTTGATTTCAAAAGGCCCCCAGCAGCTCAACAGGCATCATTAATCCTCTTCCAAAAGGCTTTTATTGCGAACAATCAGTTGGAAGTGTTGTGTTTCATTGACGGCTACTTAACATCAATCAAAAAAACTGGCGATTGGAATTGATTAAAAATGTCATTTGTATTCCAAAGAGGAAGTGAGAGCAGCAGAGTGGTGTGAGTGTGACATATCTTCATTCTTATGAATTTACAACGTGACTCATTACACTATAAGTAGTTTACTATATTAGTGGCTAAAAGTATATATATACCTGCTCCTTGGTGATCTTTCCCACAGCAAAGTAGGAGGCCTGAGGGTTGGAGAAGTAAAGTCCGGACACTGAGGCAGCAGGCAGCATGGCCAGGGACTCTGTCAGACCAATACCTGCACACACAAACAAAACACACACCATATTACTACACATGCACACATGACAAGAAAACAAATACCCACAAGATAATACTCAAATATACAAAAGGCAAGGTGAACAAATGCAGAAAAATGAAATCAAACCATAGGGCCAGTGTTTCATGTTCACTATTGAACAACAACATAACCTTGACTTGTTTAACAGACAAAAAAAAGATGTAAAACAAAACCTTCACTAACCTTATAGTGTTTTCTGATTAAATCTTTCTGGTATTTCCAAAAACATCAGAATCTTTCTAAGCCTCCGAGTGGGTGAGCTGGTGTAGGTGTTTGATTGACAGCTGAGCTGGCAGTGGAACGGAGAGACAATGGCTGCGCTTCATTAGGTTGTGCCGTTTGTTGTGTAGTGGTGAAAGTGGGGAAACCCGGTTAAATGGAGCGGAGGCGACATAGTGTATAAGGCAGCAGGCATGATACTGAACCCTCTATCAGCTGATATAACAGCAGGTGGTAGAGGTACTGTTTTAAACTTCACTTTCATCTTTTCATAGCTTTAAAGTCTTGGCAGACACAGTGCAGTTCATTTTCTATTTGGATTCAGCCACTGCAAGCAATGTGAAATGTGTTTATATTGTTTACAGTCATGTTGGCACTCATGGTATTTTATTTGATTGTCTCACAGGGCCTTTGCTTGAAGTTGGCATCAGCTTGTACCATTCTGTGTGCCATATCACCATGGAGTAGAAGCCATGCCCAACTAACACAAACAGACACTGTGTGGATCAGGTTTTTGAGCGTGCCTAATGTAAACAAACTTGTGCTGCTAACTGTAGCTTACAAGCCAAGAACACACAGCCTTTAGTTAGTTGTGTTGAACAATAATGACCACTGCATTTGGCATTTAAACTGACCCATGGTGACGTTTGCAGGTACGTTTTTTTAAGCTGTTCAATGTGCAACAACTGACAGCAGTTTCCCTGCTCAGTTGGTTTATTTTTTAGCATATTCAAGGATCACAACAAGACATGTGTCCTGGAAGATGGAGACATTAGCTAGAACCCTGTTCCTTTAGTGTTGTTTTGTTGTCTGTTAGTCATGGTAACTGTTCGTGTTCAGTACTATACAATGGTGACATTACTGTTCTATGCATATACAGTTGAAATGGTTTAACTGCCTATATGAAAAGACGTTCTCCATCTTTGTAAACAGAGAACCAATGTGATTGGCATAGGTGTGGGTGCCAAAAAAATTGAGAAGAAATCTCCTTTTTGGGTTTAGCTTTTTTTCTTAAAGAAAGCACAGAGCAGATCTATATGCTGAAGCAGCTTTTGTAGAAGTGTTTTTTGGCCAGAACTAGCTGGCTAGACACAACATTAACATACTATCACCATATAAAGTTATTATGGACAGTTTTCCATTTACACATCGTGCAGACACATGAACATTCATTTGGAGTTGGGTTTCTGGCCACATGATGAATGTAAGTCTATTTTCATGCTCCTTCTAGCTGTTTTTACTGAAAACAGCTGCCTGCTGCTGCAGCTGCTGGATGAGAACAGTGAAACTGACATAAACAAGTCCCAATACCAAAACAATGAGCTAAAGACACTAAAAAGCACCTTTCACATTACGCATGATCATTTCATCCATTGCTAATATAAACATAGTGATTAGTGCAGCTTTAAAAAAGGTTAAAGGTTATCTATATTAAATTCATATTAACTCAAAATGAATATTTTTTACCCTCACATAATGACACAGATCTGATGTTTTTCATCAGATCAATATGAAAAGCTAAATCCTACATGGAGACACTTCATATTCCATCTGGACTACACCGGGATGTGGTCCAACAACACATCCTGAGCCCCCCCATCTATGTGCAACCGCTAAGACTGAAGTTTGTCAGTGTTGTGATGACAACACTAAATCTAATGCTCTTCACTGGAAACAGTATGATGAGTTTGGCAGCAGCTTGGCTGAGCCAGCGTCAGTCTAAAGGACAATACACAACCATCAGAGGGAAGCTGAACAGACAGCTTGACTGATAGTTGTGGAGATATAATGACAAAATGATATTCAGTACACACCCTGCCTTCAGACAGAGACAGCCTATTTGTCAGCCATAATACATCCCCTGTTGCTTATGTTGTCTCAGCTGAGCACACACATTTACATTTTTATATCTGAAAGATTCCAGTTGGTGCATTCGGACAGAAGCTGCATGTAGTACATCATATGCCTTCGGGATCTTTTTTTGGTAACACATCTTAATGTGGTGACTGTAACCAGATTTAAATACATGAAAACACAATGTCAATTTTTGGTGCACCTTTCAGTCAATGTAAGTAAAACAATTAATACAATCTATAACACTGTAAATATTGCATCAATGTGAAATCGCACCACAGTGAACATTACAGCTTCCTGCAACACCATCCACTGTTGCAGCAGCCTCACTTGTAGTTAATAGATGTAGAACGCCTCCTGACAGCCCACAAACACACACAAAAATAGAACTAATGTTACTGTCTGCAGCAGTGAATGAAATTCAATTATTTAATTTTGAGTACATTAGCCCCTAAGGCCTTTCATGAGGGAACTTAATTCAATGCTTCTCAAGACTTTCCAAGACCTGCAGATGAATTCATCTCTTTTGTTATTCCGATGACTAATGTGTCTACCTCTCATACTCCATCTCGCAATTTGTCTGCTCCTTTAACATTTACAGTCCAATCCATTTCATGATTACTTGAATCTAAAGACAGCTCCCTTTAACTATAAGACATGTGACTGGTGATCCCACAAAGCAGCAGCAGGACCTCATTCATTTTTCTTTTTTTGCATGATCCTCCCTTATGCACAAAGAAGAGAGGTGCAGTGCACAAGTAGTCAGTGATGTGCACCTAACAGGCTAACTGTAATAAATAACAGACATGCCTGTAGGCACAGAAACAAGGCACGAATGTTCTGTCAATCTGGAATGAAGGATTAGATGTGAACCCCTGTGACCGGCAAAATAATTAAATGACAGAAAAAAGACTAACAAAGAAAACATAAGACCAACATGTAATGTGACAGCATTGTGAGCCTTTTAGTCGCAGCTATAAGTGTGATGTGGTTGGTATTCTCACCAGTCTTCTCTTGTATATCAGCCAGGTTCCACATGGTGGTCTTCTCTGTGTGGTCAGGCTGGCTGGGGTAACCAGCAGCTGGTCTGATGCCTCGGTATCGAATTCTGTGAAGGTCTGAGGCCTGCAGAGTCTCGTCGGCACTGTAACCCCACAGCTCCTTACGCACACGAGCATGGAGCTCCTCAGCAAACGCCTGGAGGTGGCAGGAAAGAGTTAATGATGAAAGCTGCTGAGAGTGCTGCATAGCAATAACCTCTACAGCATTGTTGTTGTACTGATATTGTTCTTTGTTGGGACTAACTCCTCCACAGTGAGCCTGCAGCAACTTAGCTTTCAGTACTGTGTGTTGTTGCTGTAAATATTCATGATGTGAATGCATCAACACATTGCAATATCATGATATGACACGTTTTTAATAACATTAAAGGATAGGTTCACAATTTCTCAAGCCTGTCTTAAAACAACAGTCAGGTGTCCTTATAAACAGTGAAAGAGGTTTTCCTCACTGTAATCATTCCTCCTGTTCATACTGGCTATTAAAAGATCCTTCAATGATGGAGGCCAAAATCCACAGTGTGTCCACAGTCATTTTGTGCAAAAATGCATTTAAAAGTTAATCTGAAGCTTATATGAGGCTTCATCAGTCTGAGTTAGTCATATCAAGTGGATATCTGACACATTTACAGTCTTTTTAGCATCAAATTCCCTCTTTGTGTTTCCTCAGACAGTGTTTCTCTGTTAAGCTGTGGAGGAAGTATAGTAACAAAAAGAGGAACTTTGGCACTAAAAACATAACGTTGAAAGATATCTACTTGATTTGACTCATTTGGACGCTGAAGCTTCATATTAGCTTCAGATAAACTTTTAAATACATTTTTTGCACAGAAGGAGGACTGTGGATTTTGTCCTCCATCACTTACATTGTAAAGTGCATCATGAAGAGATCTTCTAATGGTCAGTATGAACAGGTGGAATGATTACAGCAAGAAAAACATGTTTCACTGTTCATTTGGGCTCCTGACTGTTATTTTAAGACAGATTGTGGACCCATCCTTGTATGTATGTCCGTACTGTCCATACTGTACCTCAGCCAGCCGGTCAGCCAGAGCTTTGACCATGATGCTGCTGTAGTCGTCTCCCTTTGACTGGAACTGCTGACTCAGCTCCTCAGCACCAAACACGCCCACAGCAAACACACCGATGTAGTCTGCAACGCCACTGTCAATGGGAGCCACAAAGTCAGACACACACAGGTAGGGCTCTGAACTGGAGCTGTCCTTCTCCACCTGCAGCACAACACACACATGCACACATGCACATGCACACACACACACACACACACACAATTGTTACAGTTACTTTGTAAATATGTTACCAAAGTATGCTATGTTCTTGTAAAATTTTGTGTGATTTTCTATATGCTTACTGCTATTGAGTTGCTCACCTGTTGCCGTAAGCCACGGAATGTGGCGATTGGCTTGGTGTCTCTGTTCACTGTGACATCATCTTTGTACACATTGATGTCATCACCATCGCTTTGTGCTCGATAGAACCCCACCAGACCCCGCCCCCTCAGACTGGAGTTGTCAATCATTCTGTTGAGCAGCCGCTGAGCGTCATCGAAAACTCGCCGCGCCTCCAAGCCTGCAAGAACCAAATATCACTGAGGTGAGTATTCACCAAGGCTGGAGGTCAGTCCACTGTCCCACTACTGTCAAAAATAGTGTTTGACAGAGTATGAGCTCGTACCAACTGTCTTGTCTTTGAAGATCTTGGGGTAACCTCTGTTGGGGTATTTTCCTCTCAGCTGCCAGACGTCAAAGAAAGGCTTCCAGTCGATGAAATCCACCAGGCTGTTTAGGTCATACCACTCAAACACACGGCTGCCCAGGAACTGAGGATGCACTGAAACACACAGACAAATGCAGTCATATTACAACTTTTTCCACACTGTATGACAGTATCATATAGTGTACAGTATAAACTCTGTATCTGCTATATGATGTTTACACTCAATGTGCCATGTTTTTATTACTGCACCATTTCACCATTAGCATGACAGATGATACTGAAACACTGCTTTAATAAGTTACCTGGCCTGGGCAGGGAGAGCCAGTCTATCCGTAAAGCCTTCTCTCTGGCCTGGGACAGAGACAGATAACGACGATCCTGATGGCAACAGAGGGACATGGAGGATGAAGAGGGAGACGAGGCATTTACACTGATATTGCACATTTCCTAATAATTATGCTTTACATTAAAATGGTTATGCAAACACGTGTAAACCGAGCTGTAAAAAATACAGTGTATGCACTATTTCCTCCTGTTTGAGTAACATGTGTTTGTATGTATTTGTGAGCTGCTTTTAAAGATTTAGATCTTCAGTAGGAACCAGAGGGCTTGGACCTGAGAGCCACAAACAGAGTAGATGTCAGTAAGGTATGAGAGGATTAACACATTGTTGGTTTGGGTTTCAAATGGGATTTATTGACAATAAGATGAACATAGAATAACACCAGCATTATACTTTAAATATGTTGTTGTGTTTTTCTTCTAAAGCTTCTATCACCTATTATCACATATTCCTTTTTTACAGAAAACCTTTAATTAACAAGCTGCTTCTTCCAGCAGCTTTGTCATTTTAAATGCAGCATGTGCTGCAGTCTTAATGAAACCAAAAAGAATATGGAGAAGGGATTTCTTATACAATAGGAAGTTTAACTTGTTACATGATTCACCCTGCAAACAAAATACCATAAATGAGCAGCTTTGAAAGTGCAGGAGTGAAATAAGACATTTTCAAACATGATATTTTCCCTCCTGCAGCAGTGTGCAGAGGCTCGCATGAATTTCAATTTTCAACAGCTACTGGTACCTTCAGGGAGTCGTAGTGATCCTGCCTGATCTCCTGATACTCTTCTTTCACGTCGTCAAAGTACTCCTCCCTCACTGTCTCATCCAGGAGCTGGGAGCACTGGGAAACAGCAGGAGCAGGAGCACAGGAGAACAAGCAGGAGAAAACACAGTCAGGCTTTCATTAATCCATCCAGGGCAACATGAACAAATCTTTAAATCTGTCATCATATCAGCTTATATAAACACTTAATGTGATCTTTTCTTGGCTTGGTTACAATTACTGGTGGAAAAATGAAAGTCAAAGCCACAGCCACCTTGACTTTCATAGTGCATGTAATACATCCAGATGATCATCTCAAGGAGGTCATATATCAGTCTACTTTGGTTCTTTGTTAGTTAGCTTCATATTAGCTTCAGATAAACTTTTAAATACATTTTTGCACAGCGGGAGGACTGTGGATTTTGTTCCCCATCACTTCCATTGTAAGGTCATTATGAAGGGATCTTCTAATGGTCAGTATGAACAGGAGGAATGATTACAGCAAGAAAAACTTGCAGACCTGAAGACTGTGAAAATGTCCTTAAAGAAGAGACAAACATGAATTCATTTAAATACATTTGCAAAAATCATGTTTTTACTTTGCTTGATGGAATATTAAGTGTAGCCTGTTGCTGAACACAGTTCTATTCATTTTTAAATCAAGGCTATAATACAAAACATTATAATTTATTTTTTATTGGCCCTGGGCTTTTTCATCCATCCACATGTACTTACATGGGAAACAAATGAAAGAAAGACTGTTTAATATATTGCAAACCACTATAACACCACTACAGATTGTGACCTCAAAAATGACCAACACTGACACTGTGTCAACAGACACTGAACTTTAATAGTCATTTAAATATAATTTAATCATAATATTTCTGGTGACTGGGTGAAGCTGCCAGCCCTGATTTACAGAGCAGGTCTCTACAGACAGGAAGTCTTGAATCAGAAGTGAAATAGGACAGTAATACTCTAGACCCTAAAAGGTTCAGGTAGAGGTCAGGTAGATGTTCTTACCACCACCACACTTCTAGAAGCGTCCAGGACGTGAATAACAGGGGAAGTGTAGCGCGGGGCGATCTTCACTGCCGTGTGTGTCCTATAAAACACAAAACACACAAATAACCCAAAGAAACACTGAGACATATCACTTCCTTTTGGGTGAGCAGGCGAGGTACAACTTACAATGACTGACTGTATATCATGGATGTATATCTTCAAAAGTATAGTAGAGATGATTTTGTTTAATGTTTCAGACAATAAGCACTATTCTGATCCAAAGCAGCACTGTGTTTGTGTGTGTGTGTGTGTGTGTGTGTGTGTGTGTGTGTGTGTGTGTGTGTGTGTGTGTTACTTTGATGTGGTGGCTCCTCCAATCAGCAGTGGTGTTGTCATTCCCAGTCTCTCCATCTCTTTGGCTACATAGATCATCTCATCCAGTGAGGGGGTGATGAGACCAGACAAACCAATAATATCTGCAGCAAACAAACACCCACCATCACTGATATCATCAACTATCCATAAGAACAATGAAGGTGACCTCAAAGCGACCCTGACATGGGTCAGTGGCTCTGGGGTAAATCGTTTGACAATCAGGTTTATTCAGAGTTCCTTCCAATCAAATGTAATAAATGCTTCAATGTTGCAAAAAACGGATGAACTTTGCAGGATATATCATATGTAATATACTGGTAGCCACAGTAATGACAGTAATAGAAATAGTTGGTGATGTTATTATCATCAGTATGTTTCCCTATTGTATATACAGCAGTAGTCAGCACCTCACACTGACTATATGTAATCTGAACTGTTCACTGTGTTTGCTTATGGTACCTGCTTTCTGTCTGATGGCCTCTCTGAGGATCTTATCACAGGGAACCATCACACCCAGGTCAATCACTCTGAAAGACAACAAACATCCTCAATTCAACGAAAACACAGACGACCAAGCTGCTGCTTGGATGTATTTAAAGCAATAGCAGCTAAATTCTGTTTCTCTATTAACTCATTTTAATTGTAATTGTTTTTGTACATTTGCAGGTTCTAAAGGTGATGTTAAAAATATAGTATACACCACTGCTAGTGCTGCTAGTGTTGTATGTATTCCAGTATCCTTCACAATGAGAGTACTGTGTATCAATAATCTAATTTTGCTTATGGCCTGAAAGCCTGTGCTGGCCCTGATGTCTCCGCATGTACACACAATATTACAGAATGTAAGGATAAATCCTAATACGTAGGTATCTAACACACACACACACACACACACATTAGTGGCATCAAACAGCAGTAATAGTGTTGGGATGGTGCCCAGGGCCTGGCAACAAATCAATACTGCCACTTATCTTCCATAATGCATCACATTGCCCTGCAGGGGATCAAAAGGCAATCTCAGGTGAACTGGTTAATTCTCTGAACCGCTGTCAGTGCCACTCAGACGAACATTTACCCTCAAACAGAGGCCAGCAGCTGATGATATGCTGCCAGAGTCTGACAGCAGAAAGCTGGGCTTGTGCACAGAGGCTCCCGCTGTTCACTCATACTGACAGTCACCTTTCTAGCTGCTTGTTTTACAGCAAAGTCATCGTGGATGTTAGGATGTTAGGACTGTGCTATAAGATCTTCAATGTATCAATGTAATAACCAGATGTCTGGCTGTTTTTGACTAATCCAGTGAATTTAATACCTAACAAATCAAGATCACTTACTGCAAATGCCGTCTTGTGAAACCGTTATTGCAATACAGCAGACCTGCTCATTATTTTGGAATACTGGGAATGGTTCAGTGGAAATTATTCTCAGTAGAAACTTTCAGATGACAAACCATTAAAACCAGTTTTACCTGAAGTTGTTGCAACCCAGCACCACACCTACAATGTTCTTGCCAATATCATGGACATCCCCCTTCACTGTAGCCAGAACTATGGTGCCCTGATAGGGATCCTGCATGTGAAGGAGAAACCATGAGAGGAAGAGGAAGACCAGGGTTTTTTTTCATTTGTGTATATTTTAGTTTGTTGTAATGCTGCTCTCTTGGATATAGGCTGCACATGTAGGTCAGGAGAAAAAGCTCTTCTCACACTTTCTGATGTATGATTTGATACAAAAGTGACATTTGCTGTCATTGCACCTAAGCTGTGAAATTCACTATTCATAACACTATCTCTTCTTCTATTATTGTATCTCATTTTATCTGCTTTTACTTTGTATTGTAAAATCTTATTACAGTTATGTAATGATGTTCTTTCATTAATCACTTTGTGATGCTCTAATCTTTGTTCAATCTTTGTTTGTACTAAGACAATACACTACATTTCATGTATGACATGTTTAGCTGAGACTGACCGTTTCCTCAGTTGACCCTGACAATGCAATCATCTCCTCCCTCTCCTTCTCCATGAAAGGAATCAGATGGCCCACCGCCTTCTTCATAACACGAGCTGACTTGATCACCTGCAAACACACAAGAACTCACAGTTTTATTTCTCTTTCAGAATGCTGAAATACACTGGTGAGCATAGAAATGTTTCATCCAAATCCAAAGGAAATGAACAATGGCAGAGAGAAATATACTATATATTGGTCTTGGAATTGGTGACATTTAATAATTTGCAGTTTGCTACATTTCATCACTAACTGATATAATATTGTATATATGTATAGGATTTCAGCTTAATGGATTAATGGAAGCCCATTAATAATGGATTTCAGCTTAAGTGTCTGATATTCTGAGAGAATTCTGGGAGAAAAAATAATACATTTGGGATAAAATTATTCATAGTGTAAAAAGTAATATAAAGAGCCGTTAGCATCTCGGAATACAGGAGGAGGATGAGACTGTGTCATCTTCCCAGTGTTCAAAAGTAACAAACACTGGGAGACAACAGGTCGGTCAAAAAATAAGAAACTATTTTGGGAATAAACAACACAATTGACAATCCTTTCTCATTCTTTTTCTGCCTTCTTAAGAGCTGTAAAAAACTCCTGATTCTACTCCTGTCAGATCAGTCTATAAAAATAATAATAACTAGAAATAGTGCCTCACAGTTGTATGCCTGCGCCAACCAGTCAAGTTGCAGTTTACATCCATGTCTGTCCAGACTCATAATATTTGCAGTGAAGACTTTGAAGAAATGTAATAAAATCACCACAGTTTCAAAGTGAGCAGCCAAGATTAGTGTCACCAATTCAGTATCTGACCAAATATGAAATATGATCATGATCTCCCCTTCTGTTCCTGAGTTATGGTGTTGAATAATGGCCAGGAAAGAGTTTTTGCAGAAAATTATGATGTTGATGTTGACCTTTGACCTTTTGGATAGAAAATGTCATCACTTCATCATTTTATCCTATTAGACATTTGTGTGAAACTTAATTAGCGTGTGAATTCTTGAGTTATGGCCAAAAATGTCTTTTGTGAGGTTACAATGACCTTTGACCATAAAATTCTAATCAGTTCATCCTTGAATCCAACTAGTTGTTTCTGCCAAATTTGAAGAAATTCCTTCAAGACCTTCCTGAGGTATCACATTCATGAGAACGGGTTGGACAGACGGATGGACAACCTGAAAACATAATGCCTCCAGCCACAGCTGTCAACAGTGTTGAGGCATAAAAATAAAATGAAAATATTCTTCCTTCCCTATATTTTCGGTTTGCATCCCAGCCCCTTGCATGTATGAAAAGGTGAATATCAGCAAAGCACTTACAGAGTAACTTGCAGGTCGGCTTTCTTACTGGATTTACAGTTTATGTGTCAAGAAAATGATCATGTAGGTTAAAGTTAATGTATGATTTTATTAGTTTAAGGAGACATGAAGGCAGATAATCAGACAGAAAAGGAAATGTTTTGAGCAACGCCCTAAAGAGCACTTTCCCCCCCTAACATCAGTTCATATTATGACACATAAGGAAGTTGGCCTCCCTGTCCCTGCTGCACTACACTGTGCAGTAGTAGGTACTAGTGACTCTGAGCACTTGTTATTTATTGAATCTAGATTTTGTTTTGCATTTTACCATTTTTCATCATCATGAATAATTCTGTTTGTGTAGATCACACAAATCCCAGCCTGTCCGGACATGTAGTCTGCTTTTCTAACAGGAAAAGGAGCAGCTAGTTTTTGTGCAACGTTGTACATTTTGTGCAAGTGTGAATGTGAGAAAATAGGAATTAAATGAGAGTCCCAACTTCATCTTGCCATGTATTCACATCTTGTGTGAAGTCTCAATCTAATAAATGATGAAACTGATGAGAACATTTATTATAGGATGTGAGCATACCTCATGATGGAAATTCATTAAAGCTTCAACAGAAAGCTAAGTTTTAAAATCTGTCGGTGATGAAGCCTGTGGGTGAACAGAAAACACTCTTCTTTCATCATATCATTAAACTTTTCAACTCAGCTCTGTTCTCCAGCAGTGACAGCTCTCCTTCTGTGGACCAGCTAACAAATATCACTGAGCTTCATCTGTAAATGTCCTGCCATGTCTGAATAAAGCTGTAAGCAACATTTACGTAGTGTTTGAATGACACAAGCCATCACTTCAACAGACACATGAAGCCAGAAATGTTACATATTCCATGTCTGAAAGGTGCTTTATAAAAAAAGAAGAAACTTCAACAACCAGAATAGTGCACTCAGCAGGTGTGTCTCGAGGAATGTATAGTCTCAGTTTTCTTTAAGATCCATAGTGTAACACATAATAGTGTAATGGTATTGTAACTCAGCGTCCTCTTGGGTTCGCCTAACTGTATAAACTTAATAAGGTAACAATAAATGGGACAATAAGTCCAACAAACTCAATTTAAATATTATCATTTATGTAGAACATTTTGTTGTAAAACACCACACAAAATAAAACCCCTCCATACCTCCCTCTGCCTCCCAAACAAAGAAGAGTTGAATCTCACTCAATTGTCCCTCCCAGCTCCCTTACAGTCAAGATGGCGGTGAAGATAACATATCAGGTATGGAATTAATCTCCAGATGCTCCGGTTCAAGATGAGACCAAACTTTTCTATAGATGTCAGTTTTTGAGCCACGACAAAGGCTAAAATGTGGCCTGCAACAGACTGAGTAAGCCTTGTTTTAGCCTAGCTGATTGCCAGAAATGCCTTTTGCATTTAACAACACTGGTGAAGCACTACTCTCGCGGATCACCTACCTGTGGTAGGAACATCTTCCCAGCACCAAAGAGATCTCCCACCACCTTCATGCCGTTCATCAGGGGGCCCTCGATGATGTGAAGGGGTCGAGTGTAGCGGTCCACCTGAGCCCGACACTCCTCCACATCCTCCACCACATACTTCTCTATTCCCTGACAGCAACAGCACAGGACGGAGCGTTACAGAGGAAAACATGACAACAGACAAAAATACTACATTTATTTAGAGCTAAGTGCATTATAAAGCAGATCATTTGTAACAGGAAACATAACCTTTGGGTACATGGGGACATAAAACCTGGCAAAAATCTGGTTAAAGGCATACTATGCAGGATTTGTCGGTTGGTGTTTGTAAACACACCAGGGCTGCTCAATTATGGCAAAAATCATGATCACGATTATTTTGGTCAATATTGAGATCACGATTATTTAACACGATTACTCATTGACTTTGGAAACCTTTGGAAACTTAACATATATTCAGTATATAAAAATAATGATTAGACCAAAATAATTGAGATCATATTATTGTAGGATATTGTGGAGAGTGATCAGTACTAAAATTCATCATGATACTCTGTGAAACAAGAGGTTTGACAGAAATCATTGACTTGTACCCTGCAGTGTGTTTACATGCACTTGAGTAAGCAGGTTACAGTCAGTTTTCTCCAGAAAGCTGATTTCTTAACCGTCACGTAAATGAGAAACCTGCTTTCTATAATCGGAGTATGGGATTAGAGAAACCAGGTTTCCACAGGTAGATTTTAATCCCTGGAGAACACCGATTTCTCTGCCATGTGTACACATAACCAGGTTTCTAATCACCTTTTTACAAGTAAGCATGTGCAAAATAACAGACTGCAGACAGAGAAAGCAGGGCACTGAGCAGGTGAATGAAAGCCTTGTTATATCTAAAATAACAGGATCCAAAGTCTGACTGAAACTAAAACTAAGTAGCCTGTAGATGTCTAAACAAGTCAGTTTCCACCACCGAACAAAGTAAAAACAACACTGTTTTTTTACTTAAGCATGAAAGTATGATTATAGTGCTGTGTAATAAAGAGCAAATAAATCATTGTGAAGTCATTATTCTAAAGTCAGAAACAAGTGTGAAATGCTACATGAAGCTTCAATGCTTTAACATGTCTCTGCAGGTTTAGGAGTTCCAGACAAAGCCAGAGTAGTGCTTCACCAGTGTTGTTAAGAAGGTGTTTGTTTGCTCGTTAATGTGAGCTGATCCGCTCACTTTTAATAAATTCTGTCTCATTCTACTAGTGACTAGTACACTAATCAAATATCAGCAGTTCACCAATGTTGAAAGATTCATTTCAGGGCTGCAGGTGGTCTGTGCCACATGTGGTCACCTTCATTTAGCAGTGTAAACGCAGTGTATCCTGGACCACATTGAAGGACCACCTACTCAACTGACATCCTCTATTTTCCGGCAGACTAAACACAGAACCTCCTGGTCCAAAGCTGTGTTCAACTTGTGTGATAACAGGATGAAGAAATGCATTCTTTTGTTTTTCATGTGAATTAAAAGAACCTAATCCATGTTTTTTCTTGTTTTGCCTGTTCCACTAACCTGTTTTCCTCATCAAATCAACAATTAGAGTAGATATTAAACCAAAACCAGAAAATGATAGAAAAATAAATTTTCACTTGTCTGTCTAAAAAATATTTCAGAAGCTAAACGTTGCTGGATAGTTTCCTCTGTTCTGTCAAATTGAAAACTACAGTTTATAGTTTTGCTGCGCTGCTCGACATCATGAGTTCAGGATTTATCAGGATGACAGCTGCTTTACTCCAAACAGTTTCACTGTATGAACCTGGACTGTCTGTGTGTAACAGCTGACATTTTGGATGTGTAAAAGAACACAGAACATGAATTAACGTCAGATCCTGACCGATCCTGTTGGCATGTCGGGAGATTTAAATAATCAATGAAGTTATGCTGCTGCGTCTTGTGTGTAGATGTGCACAGCGTCTCTGAATGGAGAGATGCAGCTGCAGGGAGATAACTGCATATGACTCAACATTTGTTACACATATATGTTGCGACGCAGGGGCTCACAATGCATAGTATATTTGTTTATTCTGTTATCAAACAAGTTGAACACAGCTTTGGATGGAGGATACACAGACTCCTGGTCCTCCTGCTGGTTAAAAACAACAATACATTTGGTCTTTTC
Source organism: Thunnus thynnus (assembly GCF_963924715.1). Classification (NCBI taxonomy): domain Eukaryota; kingdom Metazoa; phylum Chordata; class Actinopteri; order Scombriformes; family Scombridae; genus Thunnus; species Thunnus thynnus. The sequence continues at coordinate 26,147,165 of NC_089536.1, forward strand.
AAATGGCAATGATGTATGTGTTCATTTGCATGTAGAGCGGGGAAGTGAGATCTGATCACAAGCGGTCACTCAAGACGTGTGTGGAGACGCATGTTAATGCCAGGTGTAAACAGGGCCTCAGACATTTCAGAGACTGTTGTAACGCATGTCAATTTGTAATGCTTTTCATATTTTGTTCAAATGAATATGTGACATGTATTTCTGTGTGAGACTACATCCACAGTAAGTAGGCTACATGTAAAAACTCTGTTTACATATGAAAATAACATTTGTTCACACTTGTGTTTTCAAGACATCTTTAACTACATCTAATCTGATCTATTCATCAGATGTCTTACCTTGATGAGAGCGTACTCCAGCCTCTCTTCCACATTTCCTTCCCTCCACTCGTCTGTCTGAACCACTTTCTTCCCTCCTTTCATGTTGTTCTGTTAGCAACAGTAACAGTCTGTTAACCAAACTACAGCAACAACAGCTTGGTGTACTGTATTGTAAGTGTGTGTGTGTGTGTACCTGTGCGTAGGCCAGTAGTTTCTCAGTAGCATCAGCATCTCTGTTCCAGATCAGGTTTTCACACAGTAACAGCAGCTCTTTATCGATGTCATCATACACCGGCAGGTTCCCAGCATTCACTATGCCCATATCCATACCATCCTGAGAGAGTGACACCGTTAGCATCCACACACAGGATCATTCTAGTTTATTACAACTTAAGTATTATTTTCAAAGCTCTTGTCATCATTCCTTTAAATCAAGTCAAATTTTCCAAACTGTCTGGTGTAAACATCCATCACAGTTTAAAGACAATGCAATGACGGATTATTAGCAACATTTCAGGTCTGTTCAACTTCAGTTTGACCTCCAAATAAAGAGGTTGAGATCATGTGGATAAACTGATGGTTTGTTTCCAGCCTGTCTGACTGCTCTGTACAATATTAGCTGTGATGACAGTGAGGTCTGTGGATGGAACAGTGTGTGTCAGTGTTTACCTTGATAGCGTGGTAGAGAAAAGCTCCATGCATAGCTTCTCTGATGGCTTCCATTCCTCTGAAGGAGAAGGACAGGTTGGACAGACCTCCGCTCACCCTGGCTCTTGGTAATGTCTCCTACACACACACACACACACACACACACACACACACACACACACACACACACACACACACACACACAGACACAGACACACACACATAAAAATGTATGATGGAATCCAACCTGGATCTGAAATTATACTGTGATTATTGTATCTTTTCTAAAAAAGTAATGATGCCGTTTATAATCTTTGTGTTATTTTGCAATGAACCGAGGTAATGTTTCAAAATAGCAAGTCAGCAAGAAACATATAGATCATACTTAAAAAATAATTCCAATAAGAAAATTATTATTTTTAGAGCTTGAAGTTTTATTTTGCTCAGTAAATATGGCTTAACATGCAGTCATGAGTTCATGAGGGTTCCTGTTCTAGTTGGTATCCAGTAATTTGTGCATATAATGTAGCTAGCAATGAAGTTGAACAAGCCAACTTTTTGCCCTGAATTTTGCCTGTCAGGTAATGCCCCAACCACGCTCTGTAGAGCTCCAAAAATCCTCCATATATGAAATGGTTGGTTGCAGGTATGAGAAATGAGATTGCTGAGGGAGTAGCTTGGGAGTAAGAGAAGCCCAATGGTGTGAAAAAAATTTGAAGAAAAATGTATTTTTCTTCTTGTTACTTCACTGTGATGTTTGACCTTCTCTGTACAGTCTGATGTATGTGCAGAGTTTGTTTTCACAATCATCTCCTGAAGGGGAAAAGTTTCTTTGAGCTCAACTTAAATGTCAGTTTAGAACTACAACTTGACAACTAGTTTGGCGCCAGTGATTAAGTATGCAGTATGCATTTTGTGTCCAGCAGTTAGTTAGTTAGTTGAACTTGGGTGAATGCTTCTTGGGACTGACAGGAGCGTTACCTTGATAAGCTTGGTGGCCCTGATGAAGTTGATGGCGTATTCGTTGTGTTCCTCCATGCCTGTGCCGATGGTGAGGATGTTGGGGTCAAAGATGATGTCGTTGGGGTCAAACCCTACTTTGCTGATCAGCAGCTTGTAGGCTCGAGTGCAGATCTCCACTTTACGCTCTGTATCTGTGGCCTGGAGAGGACGGCACACTCGTCAGAGGACAAGAGTGTGTTTGTTTGTGTGTGACGATGTGTGTATGTTTGCCTTCTCACCTGTCCTTCCTCATCGAAGGCCATGACCACCACAGCAGCTCCGTAGCGCTTCACAGTGGCAGCTCTGAGCAGGAACTCCTGCTCCCCTTCCTTCAGACTGATACTGTTCACTATACACTTCCCCTGACAGCATTTCAACCCAGCTTCAATCACTGAGAAGTTAGAGGAGTCAATACACAGAGGAACCTGGGGAGGAGAGGGGGATACTGTTTCTCATTTATTGAGCAGCTTTGTTTATTAGTAATGAACAGGTTCATATGCCAAATGAGACATTTTCAGGACAAAAAATATGAAGGAAAAGTTAAGACCAACTGGAGGTGATGGTTAATGTTGTATCTGGGGTCAAAGTGCAGAAGAGTTTTGTCTACAAATGACTGATTCTGAGACTCTGCAACAAGTTTGTATTCACTGGCCAGGCTCACACACCAGCTCCTGATGCACAGGGGTGCTCTCGTTAATCAGATGACAATCAGAATTGGCAGTTAATCATAATAACCAATGACTGTGATGTTACCAAACCAACAAAAATGACTGGTCACTAAGTGTTTGCAGTGCCCAATCCATCCTATCCTATCAAAATATTAATTATTATAAAATATTCTCAAATCAACTATCACTTTCTAGCTTTAGCTTTTTTTTTTTACAGTGATCAAGGTACTTACTGGCATGACATTTTTACATATGAAGAATAAAGTTGCTCTCTGCTTGACAAACTACTTAATGGTGACACTTTTTCTAAACGACTTCAAACCTAGTTAGACATTTCTGTCCACCAGTGTCAATATATCTGCAATAACCTAATATTGAATTCATCAGCCTAGCTCTATGTTTGACCATATCCCATGGTCTCCAACTTTTTTTTTACCGTTTCTTTTCCCTGTGTAGTTTGGTAAGGGTACATGGCACACAACACAAAAGGAATTGTTCATGCTCGAAAACCCTCCAATGTGGCTGAATTACAACAATTTGCAAAGATGAGTGGGCCAAAATTCCTCCACAGCGTTGTAAAAGACTCATTGCAAGTTGAGTAGGGGGCAATCACTTTTTCACACAGGGCCATGTAGGTTTGGATTTTGTTTTCCCTTAATAATAAAAACCTTCATTTAAAAACTGCATTTTGTGTTTACTTGTGTTGTCTTTGTCTTATATTCAAATTTGTTTGATGATCTGAAACATATAGGTGTGATGAACATGCAAAAAAAAAAAAAGAAATCAGGAAGGGGGCAAACACTTTTTCACACCACTGTATTTCTGTAATATATAATATTGCTATATATATATATATATATATATATATATATATATATATATATATATATATATTATAGTAAACTGGATAAAACAGCTTAATGATAATTGTATGTATTCATTTTCTTAGCCTTTAAACCTCGTACCCGTGAGATGTCTGGCTCAGATGCAATGAAGTTACAGAATTGGGCCATGGCTGTTGGCCCCTCCAGCATCCCCTCATCCATGTTTATATCCAGGACCTGTGCTCCCATCTCCACCTGGGTCTTAGCAATGCTTAGAGCCTCCTGAACAACAAAGAGGGAAGCACATACCAAATAAAGTTATATGCTACCTAGACTTTCACCTATGCTCATTATGTGACTGCAAGGAATAATGTCTGCCTCACCTCATAGTTTCCTGCCATGATCAACTTGGCGAACTTGCGTGACCCAGCCACGTTGCAGCGTTCGCCAATGTTTACAAAGTTGGTGTAAGGGCCGATCCTGAACGGCTCTAAACCTAGAAATCAGGTAGACATTTTACCTCATTAGCATCCTACATTTTAAATAAACAGGGATTACAAGAAGGGCAGTGGGTTTCAGCTTCACTGGATATAGAATTTAATTGGTTTATATATTTGAAACATATTTTCAATTTTGTTTCAAGCTTGACCCACAGCTGTACTGTAAATTCTCAAATAAGAGCCAGTATTCAAATAATGGTATCAACTATTAGCGGGCGGTATGTTGTGCATAAAAAAATAAAGAATGCAAATAAACACAGGGAAAAAAACCCTGAGGAGTGTGGAATGACCTGTACTATGACAACATGTCATACTCATCACTCTGCTGCTCTCTCTCTCTCTTTTTAACACAAATTCTGCTTTGAGTCACTTCACCTTCCAGTTTTTTGGGCTCTAAAACTATTATCAATGACACTCAATACTTCCTACACATGTTTCAAATTAAAAGCCTAGCAGGGAAAGGATGAACTATGTTGTGAGAGCAGCAGAGTAGAGAGTATGACATGACTGAATTCAATTCAATTATTACTTTATTTGTCCCCAAAGGGCAACTGGTTGTGCAGCAGTATAACACAGGACAAAAACACAAAGTACATCAACACATCATATAAATACATCGTATCGGGTTCATATTGTATTTGAGACCATTCTTATCCCCAAGCTTTACAGCAGACTTCACAGGTGGTAAGAGGAGGTTTTAATACCTGAGAGCAGCAAGTAGTCTTTATAAATATCAGCAGCAGGAGCTCTTGGCTGGCAGTGTTTGACGGCTTCAGATATGGCTCTGTATGAGGAGGGAGGATGAGAGGGATTTTTAAAATGTATTGTATTAAACGTAATACAAACTTTTTTTTTTCACTTGTGAGAAACATGACAGTGACCTGATGTGTTCTGGAGTGGTCCCACAACAGCCTCCCACAATATTCACAAGTCCGTCCATAGCAAACTCCTGCAGAAAGAAGCAAAAACTTAGCTGCAGCAATGAGGCAGACAGGGTCAGCTTGGGTTACTTGGCTAACTTAATTTAAAATCAATTTAACCAGGATTCTCTCTTGATACCTGTGTCTTTTTTTCAGGAGTTCTGGCAAAAACAACAGGAAAAGAAAACACACGGAAAGACTGAGGAAAAAACACTTCATGGTGTCCATGACTTTAAGTTTAAAATGACTCAAAATGACTAATTTATGTAAATAGTTTAAAAATATGAAATACTTGTATCAGAGAATAAGATATGAAGAGCTGGATATCAGTCTGTGTGTTAAGTGTGGTGGTGGGTCAGGATGTGTTTAGCCTAGCCAAAAACACACAACTCACTAATACCTGTGGAGTCGTATTTGGCTTAATGTTGCACACTGTAACAAGCACTTTACAACAATATACCTGCACCTTGTCCATGATTCATATTACTTGTATTATTACAACTACAGGAGTAGTAGTATAAGAAGTAGTGACATACCTATACCACTATTTTACTGTACATCATATATTACGTATATTACTATATAACAATACTATATTACTACTATTATTATTGTGCTTTTATATTATTATATTTAATGTTATATCACAGTATTCTCTTTGATTTCTACATATAAATACACAATTATATGCTTTATTAAGGTATTACTACTGTATATATTTTACTTACATTCATACCTATATGCACTTTTGGACTTTTGTACAAATATTTACAAAATTCACTTATATAGTCTGAGATTAGGTGAGATGTAAGGTATACTGTATTTAGCCTTTTAATGTCATCTCTCCAATTTTTTTTATGTATTTAATTCAAGAAGTTCTCCATTTGTTTCCTTACCCCTCAGTCTGTCTCTGTGCTGCTGTAACATGTGAATTTCTATTAAGGGATCAATAAAGTCTTATCTCTCCCTGCAACTACAACATTTTTACACTTCTGTTTGTGTATGGACTAAACAAGAGATACATGTTAATCAGTGAGTTTTAGGAGATGTTGGTGGGTGTATTTTATACAGAACCAGGCTAGTTGTTTCCCCCTGCTTCCAGTGTGCTTTGTGCTAAACTAGGCTAACTTCAACCTGATCCATACTGAACACACAGACATGTGACTGATATCCACCTCACTCTTAGAAAGAAAGCCAAGAATGCATTTCCCAAAATTTTAACCCAAAACTAGAACTTTATGGGTGTTTTGTGGAGTATTTTCTCTCATCAGAACCTAAATTGCTTGCTTTTTTGACTGCTTTTGTGGCATTTTGCATTTATTGGGCAGTTCTGACACTAGAGAGTGATGGGAAACATGGGGATAGAGGGAGAGAGAGGGCTTGACATATCATGTCATCTTGACTTAGACATCAGTATAATGTGTAGAGAGAGAAGAGAAGAGAAGAGAAGAGAAGAGAAGAGAAGAGAAGAGAAGAGAAGAGAAGAGAAGAGAAGAGAAGAGAAGAGAAGAGAAGAAAAGAGAAGAGAAGAGAAGAGAAGAGAAGAGAAGAGAAGAGAAGAGAAGAGAAGAGAAGAGAAGAGAAGAGAAGAAAAGAGAAGAGAAGAGAAGAGAAGAGAAGAGAAGATAGGGGAAGAGAAGAGAAGAGAAGAGAACCTTTAAATTGGAGGCTGTTACTGTTGGAGTTTCATCATACCCTCCGAATGTGTTGGGAAGACCTGACAAACAAAAGAACACAGATATCATGACATCATGACAAATGACGCAACCTGAATTGGGCCAAAGGTCTGTGTGCTACATCTGCTTAGAAAGACCAGCAGGTTCAAATCAATCAGAGGTAAGGGACACCTCTCCATTCAGGAAACAGACCCAAAACAACTACAGTCCTGCAATAAAGCCTGTCTGTGTCAATGTTTAATCTGGACACATGTTGTAATGTGTACCATACTGAGGTAAGGTCTTATGGAGCCTGGAGTGTGCTACCTGAATTGCTATAGAATTTTACAGACAGTATCTAATTAAAAGGAATTAATAAGTTGATACATTTTTTAAAAAGCTGCTATAAATGTAATAATTACATTTGGTTTGAAATCATACATTATTAATCTCAGTTATAAAATTAAATTAAAATATAATTCAATTACTTGTCCTTATGCTATCTTAAATAATCAAATAATAATTAAAAAAAATAAAATTGAATTGCACAATAAATATCAAAAGGGTATTAACACTTTACTTTTTATTCAATCTACTTTTATTTCAATTTCATCATCACTTTAATCTAAAGATGTGTAAGATGTGTGTAGCGAGATAGCTAAAAATGAAATGAACACATTCTGGACTCCGTACCATCAGTTCACCAGCTGTCACTAGTCATTCTAACACTTTGAGCTGAGGAACACAAACCTTTGTATAGAACTGAATATTTGATTGTAAAATGTGGATGTAAGCCCTGAGTGCTTTATAGTGAGATTTCAACTATACTGTAAGCTGTTTCAGGCCTGTGCTGTGTTGAAGATGTAGTTGTTTAGTGAGTGTGGCTTACCCGCATTGGGATAACAGATAATGAAAGCTGTGGTGCTCTTTCCTATGACCTCAATGAAGGGCCTCATCTCTGCGGCCCCCAAGGCACAGTTCAGACCAATACTGCAAAACACAGAGGCATAAAACCAGTAAGAAGTTCAGACCGGTAGTGGAACACAGTCATGTTATTGTCAGGATTGGTATTACAACACTGATTTAGTCATAGTGAGTAGTTCTGTGTGATCTACAGTTACTCACCATAGTGGTTTAGTGTGGGATACACTCACTACAAAAGCCTCTCCTGTCTGACCAGACAGAGTTCTTCCACTCCGGTCAACTATGGTCCCTGAGATCTATACGATGAGTGAGACATGAGAGCAAGAACAGCATTTAAACACAGTATCTCTCAAATGAAAACCACAGCCCTTATTCAGGCCAAGATGTCCATCTTTTTGCTCCAAAACTTTATAGGTATTTGCTAAGCCACATTGATACATTTCAGTGTAATAAAATGTAGTTTGTACACCCCTCACCCCATGCATAAAATGCTATCAGAATATATATGGAAGAGAATATGAGTAAAATATCATGGACCTACAAATATGGGTTTTCTTTCGTACTTCTTTTCAAACAGCAGGTCAATGGCAAATAAGGCAGCCTGTAAAGAAAAACATGAGATAATGACTGAGGTTACATAAATTATACACTGTATTTGATAGAGAATAGAGATAAATGCATTATTTCTAGTATAATGTCATTTGTAAAGAGAAAATTACACTCAAATTAAAACCATACAACTGTACAGTGGTGCCATTAACTACTGAACCCACAAAATGTTTTTGTGCTATCCCTTTACAACATTATCATGGGCTTTCAACAAGCTCTCAATGTGCATGTAGTCGTCCAGGAATCTGTGAAATGATTCAAGTATTTACTAGAAGAAGACAATCAATCGTGTGAGATAAATTGATTAATGGACACATTTAAATCAATCCAACCAAACCAGATGAGAGGTACCTTAGCGTTGGCAGTGTCGAAGATGGTTTCAACCAAGAGGATGTCTGCTCCTCCGTCTAATAAACCCCTGACCTGCTCTGAGTAGGCTTCTACGAGCTCATCGAAGGCTGTGGAAGACACGCACACACACACAGATTTAAATGGTTTGCATGGTGGTATTATTCTTCTGGATTCTGAACTGGGATTCCATATGAATACTATATAGACAGTGTGCATTCCCTGTCCTGTGACTGGGTTTAGGGATAACGTCAGTCATCATAAACACAAAAGTCAACAACAAAAGTCACAAACTGACACAAAGCAGATGCAAAGAAACAAATAAAGCACGAGGACATGATATTATGTACATTTCTGCTGTCCAAGTTCATGATGAGGACGTAATTACATCGTGGAAAAGTAACGTACACCAAGGGTTGTAGTGAGGTGCTGATCACTGAAAGCAGACTTAGAAGCAGGAAAAAAGTGTTGCACACTCTGCCTCCATATGTATTTCTCTTTTATTTGGATGAAGTTTTGGCCCTCAGGCCTTCTTCAAGATGTGTACATTTCACTTGGAGCCCTTAAGTCATTCAGCACTATTTACTCACAGTCTTCAGTGTCTACTGCCTAATGAAGCACAAAGACTATTTAAAAACCTGGCAGGTGATCTTACTGATGTTCCTGAAGTCAGGTCTCTCCACCGACGGTGATACAGACAGGGTTTTATTGGTGGGACCCACTGCCCCGGCCACATAGCGTTTACAACCTGATAACACACACAGATTACAGTGTATTACAGATAACATACATAAGGAATCCCCCACAGTCAGACAAAAGAGGGGTTATACATCTATGTACTTGTTGTGTTGCTATAATGCTGCAAATGAACTAACCAGTTTGTTTGGTAACATCATCGGCTGCCCTCCTTGCCAGCTCCGCTGATGCCCTGTTGAGGCGGTAAGCCTGCACACACAAACACATTATATTGCAGTCTATGGCTGACAATATCAAAATTCAATTATTTAATCAAACTGAAAACTTAATTTTCCATATGTGTGTAATTTACATGTGCAACAAAAATCAAATTATGAAATGCGATGTACATTTTCATGATTGAAAATGAAACTGATGATAATTGAAAATTGCTGTCAAAATAAAAGAAATGAAATGAATGAAATTAAATGTGAAATTGACTGAATGTGCAAATTAAACTTGAACTTAGTTTAGAACTTAGAACTTAGTTGAACTTTAGTTTTTTTTTGGAATTTGCACACACTAATGGTGAATGCTTCAAGAGAAAATTTACCGCTGTGAATATGATGGTTTCTTAAAACTAGGTCACCTATATAGTAAAAATGTGCAATTATTTTTTAGTTGGTGTCCTATGACTAGAGAAAACTGAGAAAGAGGCTGTAGATTCCCCTTGTTGCTCTTAAGAGGGAATCCTACAACAACCAGAATGCATTGTGTGCGTCCCGTCCAATCAGACTGACTGACTTTACTGACGGTGTGTTCACAGCCAGCAGAGCACCAAAGACAAAGTTAGTGAACAGCAGCATTATGTCTCTTTACTGAGGCTTATTTTCATTTACAAAACATTTTTCCTGATGGAGTCTGGATACATCGTACTGACGTGCAAGGATCACAACACAAACGTCGCACTGCAGTCAGTTACGTTATGTGAACCAATGCAAACTTACCAAGTGTAGGTACTAAGTTACAGGTAACACAGTCACTGTGGTTCTGTATTCAGAGTTGGCAAAGTCCAATATAATATTCGGTCAGAAAACAAAGTCAGGTTTACCAAAGCACCGCAAAGTTTGTTGCAGCGTAGAGTTTTCTGTCTGTCTCCATTCTGCCTGACAGTCTTCACCGGTCGATGGTACAGTCGCCTGTCCGGCTGTAGGCACCTCTCTCTCAGCTGCTACAGCTCCCATGGTCACTTTCTCCTCCACACTCTTTTGTCTGATTCCACAGCACTAAATTCAACCTCATAAGTTGCAACAGTAGCACCACATCTCTGCTCCGACATTATATTGTAAAACTAGTTGTTTTTTGTGTTAGATTCAGCTCTTCTGGATCAATCCTGGAGATGGACTTTTGCCAGCAAACAAGTGGAGAGCTCTGGGTGCAGGCAACATGGAGGGAAGTTAAACTTTGTTCATTGGCATACACTACCCACACTGTAATGATACAATGCTGGGTGAAAACTGGCAAAGTTTCCCCTTAAGGTCCTTAAAGCTACATTAATGAATTTCTAATGGTGAACTTGTTAGCAAATAGTTTTTTCCCTCCAGCAGACAGACCAGTGTATCAATCTGATGAATGTAAGGCCAGCATTCACTCTCCTTTTAGCTCTGGTTTTGTCTCCACTATCAATGTTGTCAACGGAAACTACAATGATTTTTTTTAAAAACTTTTTTAACAACAAAAACAAGACTAAAACTAAATAAAAAGTAATGCAACGTCTTGGCCTGCATGTTTCTGTGGTCAAACATGTCCTCCACCCAAACTTTTCCAAAGCTGATTTACTGCTGCTTGACCTGTTGCACTGATAAACAGCATCTGTTCTGTTCAAACAGTCAAGAGTTTATAATAACAGCTGGGTTTGCTCAGGAGAGTCAGTCTGTTGTATTACTGCAGTGCATTTAATAAGGTATGTTTGGAGAGAGTCTGTGTTTCAGCCGTCTCTGCCAAGTGTGAAGATAACAGCAAGGTCACAGAAGTGGGTAAAGAGTGTGTAGCTATACGCAGAAATGAGTAAATGGGGGTAGTTCTGATTCTGAGAAGTGGTTCATCAGGTTATTCACTTAACACCACCTTGTCTGTGTACCTGACCTTTGTTTCTACTACCACATAACTGCATGAGTTGACCACAGCGGTCTAGCAGTGTCATCATCACATCATACCATTTGTTCCAGTCCATAGTCTGCCTGAGCGATGGAAGTGCTGCTGAATGTGTTGGTCTCTATGATGTCAGCTCCGGCCTGCAGGTACTCCTTTAAACACAAAGCAGAGCACAGGTCACATCTCTCCTCAGTGAGGACACTTTTCACAGGGACAGGAACTACTTTTTTGGCAGGCAGTAGTTCATGGTGAGCGCTGTGGATTATCCAGAGCAACATTACCTCTTTAAGACATGTTGGTTTTGAGCAACCACAACAACGAAACTGAAAATAATTTCATGACTCCACACAACTAAAAGTAATTGAGTAAATGTGTTTCGGATGAACAGCTGCAGCTGTTCATAAATTCAAATTCAGCTTTGTTTTAAAGTGTTACTCAGTGCAGATTTATGTATCACTAAATTTAAAACGGTTGCACCACAATATAATACGGACATGGCTGAAAATATTGGTACCCTTCCACCTTTTTTTTAAAAAAAACTAAATTTTCTCTGTCTTAAGTTGAAACTGACAGAAGTATATGGTATCCATAATCCTTTATTTTACACTGAATATAACTGAAACTTTGCTTTTGATTTACAACTTAACATATTATTTAATAGAATAAAACAAATGAAAATGGCATGGACTTAATATTTTGTAGCACAGCCTTTGGAGGCAAAAAACTGCAGTCAAGTGCTTTTTGTAACTCTGAATAAGGTTTCTCCACTTCTCCACTGATAGTTTGGCCCACTCTTGTTGACAAAACTGCTCCAATTCTCTCAGTTTGATGGGTCCCATCTCCCAGCTGCAAGTTTCAGACAGCCACAGATGTTGCAACTTGAAACTATTGTACCTTGAACCTGAAGATCAGCTTGGATCTGTATAGACGTTTTCTTTGGTTCTTTCTCAACCATTCGAGCAATCCCTCTGTTCAATCTCAGGTTAATTTTCTTCTTGCGACCGTGTCCAGAGATGTTGGCTACAGTTCCATGGGCCTTATACTTAATAATATTGGCAACAGTGGTCACAGGAATATAAAGCTCTATGGAGATGATCTTGTAACCTTTACGTTGACCATGCTTGGCTATTACCTTTTTTCTAATGTCTTCAGACCAATGTGATGCACACAGTGACACAAAACAACAGAGTGAGTCAATTTCTCCTTTTAAACTGGCTGCATGAGTGATTATAAAATTGAAAACACCTGTGATACTAATTAAAACACAATAGTCTGCTTAAAGTATCACTACGAATCACTTATTTCTCACAACTTCTAAAGTGTACCAATAATTTTGTCCAGGCTATTATAGAATGTCTTTATAGAATAAGCATGAATTCAGTTATTTTCACAACTTTTTTTAAGTTTTGTTCCACTGCAAACCAAACATGGACATGCATTGATAATAAAATACCTTTTAATTTCGACACTGTTCAGGGCAAATGGTGCATTATTTTAATAAAATGCAAGGGTACCACATCTGCCACGTCTTTATAGAATATGGAATTTAGTCAACATATCTGACCTGACACTTTACATTACATTTCACAGAAAAAAAACACAATATATCTCAAATTACAAAACCAATAATGTTAGACTAAATGAGGGATTCCCAAACTTTTCATCCCCATAACCCCAAAATCACGGTGCCAGAGACTCACTACCCCACTATCCCCGGAGGTGGTTGAAAGCATACAAACGTTGCATGCACACACACTAATAGGCCTATCAGAGCACGAGCATAATGACAACACAAAACACAACAGCCTTACAACCATAATATTATTTTATATGTAAGGGATCATGTACAGCGAACGGGTCATTACTGGGAAATAAACCCTGACAGGGTTAGGGTTGAATGACGACCCATTCGCTATATATTATCCTGTTTATTAACTTAGTAAGAGGCGACGGGCAACTAGGAGAGGCGCTCACCCGATCTGCTGCCGTTGCCTGGATTGGAGGACAGGATCTTGCTCCACTTTTCCCTTTCTGTAATGGTTGGAGCCCAGTAGCTCCTCAGGCTGCCCTAAGATCTGTGCCCAGTCACAGACATTATCTCCCTACTCTCAAGACCAGCCTGAGAGAGGGGTTGGATAGCTTAGCTCCTCAAGCTGTGATGGTGTACCTCTTTGAAAGCCTGGCTGGCTAATTTGGGGTAAAATTTGCCCAAGGGTATTGTGCCCCATGGGCTCATAAGAGTATCACACTGCTTGTCTGTTCAGTAGCTGTTGGTCTTTTTTTAGTGGGTAAGTGTAGAAAGCTTTAATCTCGGGAGGACAAAGGGATAAATACTTTTTAAAACTGGCAACAGGGCAGTTTGGATTGACAGGCTGAGTGAAGATGCACCCCCTGTAATTTTCTTTATATGGATCTTGGGCATCTTTGTGGTTCTTGGTCTCAGCTTTGTGGGTGAGAAAAATGTACTCATTGCCATTCTCATCCTGTTTCAAAATGAAAGAGTCTCTTGATTCCCATCTCTGCCTCATCTTGCCAGCTGAATCTGTAATCTGTAGCTGAGATGGGGGGTGGTGCTGACTGACATGGTTGTCGTTTTTGCAAAGGTTTTTAATTACAGACCTAAATACCGTCTTGCTGGATTTAAAGGTAGCACAATTTATTATGTCAAACTTTGAGAAGTGTCAACATATCCCAGCCCTAATTGCTATGTTATTGGCAATCCAGTAGGTTTTACGGTTGGAATTTTGAACAGATGCATAAAATAACCACAGCACCTGACTGAGGTTTTCTGCCCCGTAACTGTCAAAGTCTGTTGACATTTTCTCACTCTGCCAACCAGCTGACACTTTATGTCCTGGCTAGGTTGGTGATGCGCTGGGCAATGGTCCCATCAGAAAAGCAGCAGTGATTCTGGCTCACAGGCCAGTTTATCTCCACGCACAGGCTGACTTGTACCTACAGCAGCAGGTTTGATTAGGGTTTCCCACATCGTGTGTGGCTTTTTTGCCTGTGCTATTAAATATGCCACCTCACATGATGCCTTTTGAGCTTCAGCAGGGATTGTTGTTTGTTTAGATAGGACTTACTTTTGGCCTTGCAACTCTTGCTCCTTTCGGCGGAAAAAATCTACTGGTTTAGTAGCCAGAGAGGGGTGCTCGGTTTTCAAGTGTTGTAGAATTTTTACAGGCTTCAGGCTCTCATGTGCAAGCACCTCAGTGCACACTATATATTGGGAATGTTGTACTTCATTGACGACAAAGAATGTGAATCCATACTGGATATATTATTCTTGATATTTTCAACACTTGGATGAAAGCTGGTCCACCTACTGATGAGCGTCATCCTTACCAACACAGCGCTCTCCTCCCTCCCGTTTGGTCGGTATTGACCAATGTTTCATTTTAACAAAATAATATCCTAGGCTTAAAGCCTTGCCTATTGATTTGAGCTAGTTCACATAAAAAATACCTATGTGCAATGTTTCCTGTGGTGCTGTAATTTTACCTGAAACTGATGCTAGTCTGTTGTAATCATCTCAGGGCTCGCGTCAGGACAAAGAAAATTGGAAGGCTGATGACATTTTTATTTGCATGGTTTTATTTTAAATTTAACTACAATTTCTATCTTTTGTAACACTTATGGCTGAAATAAGGTATTTTTAATGGTTTTTAAATGTTATTTGATTTCTGGAAATTATCTTGCGACCCCCCATCAGTGTCTCATGACCCCCTGAGAACCCCCGGACTAAATGACCAAACAATGTTGGTTAGCTTAGCATAATCATATATTTCTCTTTTACTGTAAACTGCATGAATACCACCAATTCTAAAACACACATATTTATCCAGGTATGCAGACAGAAATAAAACAAAGTCATACATACATTCACAAATGATTGGCAGTGAAGTTTATTTTATCTTTTGGCCTTGCAACCAATTTACATTTCTCAAGTTTTAATGGTGCCACCTGATTTAGTAAATCATTAGTTTAAAGAAGCCTCTAATAAGCTTCAGATCAACTTTTAAATGCATTTTTGCACTAAATGACTGTGTGGACACATTGTGGACTGACTGTTGTTTTAAGACACACTTGAAAAATTGCGAACCCATCCTTTAAGAAAGACTTTACACACAAACCTATACAAACACTTGGTGCAACTCTTTAGTTTTCTCCC